>NC_052052.2:63570574-63875574 GCF_903992535.2 Arvicola amphibius
ACCAGCTGCTGGGCACTCCTGTGAGGGATTTTCTTGATCAGATTGTCTGAAGCAGGAAGGCTAGCAAGCAATATTTAAAGCATAGTGTGTGCTGTTTCCTGTCTCTAACCATAGAACTGATCCCTTAGAAGAAAGAGCCCCGTATTGCTGAAGTTGCAGTCTGGGCTAGGGTAGGAGACGGAGCAGATGCCCATGCCACTGCAAGCCCCAGTGTGCAAGCAAGTTCTGCCTGATTTCTTGTGGAACTCCTCTGTAGCCAGTTTGTTCTCCAGGCAGGGGGTACCCAAGCTGCAACTGGCTTGCTCTAGCTTCTAAGATTGTTGTGTCAACAGGAAATCTGCCAGCCAGTTCTTGGACATAGACACTGTTGAAAAGTAAATCGTAAGAGCTGACAAACTATGCGAAGGAACGAACTAATGACTACTCAAACCTGATCACTTTGTCGTCAGTGGAGTATATTTTAGTTGCCTGTGGTTTTCCGGTTATTTTCCTCTGCTGGGAGTACAGACAGTGTGTCATCAGCCCCTGCAGATGAGGTCTTCATTCCTCCCAGCAAAAGCTGCCAAATGCACGTGCATTTCCCCCACACCTCTTTCCATTATTCCCTGCACTTGAACCACTGTCCGGGTTCATCGGACAAACCATGAATACACTTCCTATGAACTGAGTCTGTCTCCATTGTTGGCTTTTCTTGGGCTCTGCTCTGTTCTTCCTACTAAGAAAATACATATTTTCTGGTGAATGTATGACCATCAAAGACAAAGGTTGGGCTTCTCAATCTTCTATTAATTAAATTGATAAATTCCGACCAAGGAAACAGAACAGAAGCACTATGTAACAGCATCCAGGAAACAATAGTGGTTGTTTCCAACAGTGGTTTGGAATCTCTTTGCTCCTTTTCTTATCTGTTTTCTCTATTATGGTCCTTGAAACATGGATGTAACAGCTTGGTATGTAGCTGCCCAGGCAGAATCATGGAGAAAGAAGCCATCGTGTATGAATAATAGAATTTAAGCAAAGAAATACATTTTAAGGAAAGAAATAAAAATGTTACCGTTTAACATCAAAAAGGTAAATACGGCTGAAATATCTGAAGTTTAGAAAGGGAAGGAAGAGTTTAAATTCAGATTCTGGCGGTCTTTAGAACCAGAATTAGACTCCAAATGACCAAATTCATGACACTTTGATATTGTAGCTTGTGACTTTGGGGATTTATGTAAAATTCCATCCCTCTTTTTACTAACTGAGTATTTATAATGTGCCTTCCTTAAAAGTGTTAGTGTAATCTACTCTTCTTTGACCAAGACTAAAACTATGTGGTTTACAAGACAATTCCGAAAATAAATCTATCTACGGGTCCACGGTCTATACACTAGTCTTTTCTTGTGCAGGTGTGCTTACACCATGGACCTTCAGAAATGTTTGACATCCTAACGTCATCTCTCCATATGAAGCTTTCTAAACAATCACTGGTCCCTTCTCTCGTCAAAGCTCTTAAATGCTTCTTTCTATTTATATGGTTATGTATTGATTGTGGTTGATGTTCTTGAGGAAAACTCTGTAGATATACCTGTTTTCCTTCCCAATGTCTTTGTTGCTCATTCAGTCCTCAGTTTATACTTCTTGCATTGCAATTCATCAATTGCATAATATTCTTCTCAGTAATCAGTCAACAGTAGGCAGCAATTTCCATAGAGGTGACATGAGGATCCTATTATTGACTCAGATGGCAGCTTGAACTCATCTTTCTGATCAAATCAAAAGAAAACTGCTATGTATTCGGGATATACTTAGGTGTCAAACATTGGACTGAGAGAAAAATTAAATTTTACAACTAATACACAAGGCAACTGCAATCGAGAAAAACCAACTCCTGGTGAAACAGAACATAAATAAAAATTGAAAAGGTATTTGAGACTCCACAGGCCTGTCAGTTACCTTGTCAGGTAGAAATCTTAATGTCTTAAAGAAGTGTTTCTCATGCAAGGTCAGCTGGTGTTGGAGGGAAAAGATGAGAGGCTTTGCTTCATGCCAGCACTGAGAAAGTCAGCTGGCATTGGTAAGGTTCTCACACAATGATCAACACCCCTTCTAGCCTCAATGCTGTGTAAGTATATAAGGCTGAAGGAGGGTTGGGGACGCAGACAGTGCTCTCCTTATGTTGCTTTAGTTTAGTAATTCTGCAACATGGCTGTGACAAGAGAGTGACACACATCCACGGGAAACACACAGAGCAGTCACTGGTATGTGGAGATGTTACATCTTACTGTGTTGAGAATGAGGAGAAACAGCCTCATGGGAGAAACTCCCTTGTCTGTGTTCTTGATGGCACCCAGGCCACTGTCTAAGTCTCTTGGTCCTTAGCATTTTCGCCGCTTCTAGTTTAAGGAGGGGAAACGTACCCTCCCTGGAGACTGCATGGCCTTCAAAGCCCACCGCTTACTGACCGTCTTGGGTTAAAGCTTATTGCAATGGTGAACCTCTTGCTAAGGTCCAAGCTCGTAGGTTCCCTGGTTGCACAATTCCTTCAGAAACCTGATAGATTTCTAATCCATTTGCTTGCAGTAAGTTTCTTTCTCGTCAAAACTCTCGGGAATGATTTATGTTTATCTTTTCATCCTCACCCCTGACCCATTTCTCCATTGCCTTGGGGCCATCTAACTTAGACAGGGAGACTTCACTCCTGATTTGAGCTTAGAAGCAGAACTGAGTCTAATTCAATCTTCTTCCTTACTATTTGGGTTTTAGAAGCAGTCAATTTTTCCAACTTTTCAACACCTCTCATTTCTGGTGTTCAGGTTTATTTTTGCTTGAAAACAAGCCAATTCTTGCCTGAGTTCATCTACGCTTTTGCAAATTGCTACCAACATTCTGTTTTCTAGCCCTTTCCCTAGAGCTAAAGAGCCAGCGTGCACTTGGCCTGCCTTCTGAGTTGTATCAAGGGGCAACATCATCAAAGGGCTTTGCCACTACCTAACTTCTCTTCATCTTTCCTGCCTCCGAAGTCCATCCCGCTGCTCTTCCTGCCCTTGTCTCTGAACCGTGCTATACATTTTGCGTTTATGTTATGGCAGTATTCCAGCTAGAGTTAGGGCAGCTTTAGCTGCTACAAAGATAAACGCTGAAATCTCAAAAGCATACTACTACAGGTTTTTTTGTAATTTCTTATTCACTGAAATCTGATTAGTGAAGAGGATCAGCTCCCTGCGGCCATTGGGGAAACTAGGCTGATGAAAGCCATGCCGCACTCACCATGTGACTTCTAGCTCGTACTTCATTAGCAGCCAACACATAGATGGAGGGGAAAAGATTGTACACTGGCTGATGAGAGGTCTTCATGGCTTCAACTCAGAAATGGAATATATTCCTTTTGGCCCTTGACCTACTACATAACTAAGTCTAAATAGAAAAGAAAAGGGACAGGATAGCTGTGTCCAAGAAAAAATTAAAATGGCTGGTAAATATCAAGTCTCACTCGTTAAGTTTTCTGAATCTCTATCTTTTCATTCTAGAGTTTAATATGATGATTACAAATGTTTTTATCCAAAGGGGTTTATGATCTTGGTCTATCTCTTTGAAAAGTACTTCTTTAGGTTTTCCTTTTCTCTTAGGCTCATAGCCTGGAATGTGTCTCATGGAAGCCTGTGCCTGTTTCCCTTGCTTTGTAGAGTCTCTTTCTGGGACTGAATAATGACATCTTTTTGACAGGGAGATTTGCCTTTATAATAAGACACTTTAGGTAGCACTGAAATTACATGACAATGATTTAAAAGACAGACAGCTATTACAAGGCACAATGTTTAATCCTTCCCTCTGGAGGACAAGCCCTCTCAGTGCTTCTGTACTCGTAAGGAAAAGTGTAATACGCAGAGAACTGCCTTCGTTTCTGTCTGATACAGATGAGGTTAAAGAGTCTGTGCCCAAGCAGGTCTTTCGGAAGAGAATGGGATGGGAAAGAAAAGGAGAGGGACCAGAAGGGGGCAGAACTGTGAAGGAGGAACAGGAGAGGGGAGGGAGGGAGAGGAGGGGAAAGAAAAAAGGCTTTCACTTTCTGGTACAACTTAGATTAATTCTTTGCACTTTTAGTGAATCTATACTTCACACACACACACACACACACACACACACACACACACACACTCTGCATCTTCCATCACTGGGAGCATTGCCACCTGGCAGGGTAACTTTCATTACCTGCAGAGACTGTCCGAAAAATCTACTAGTTCTTAAAGAAACAAAACTATTTTTAACAGGGCTCATCTGCCCTGAAGATGGGTCCCCTGTCTGTATTATGTCATGGCCACAGATGCTGAGAATCCTGAAGCATACAGCTGGGTGATTCTACACACTCCTTTAGAAGAAAACCTCAGATGTGTGTATTTCCTCAAGACAAAGGAAATAATTCTGCTCAGATCATGCAGACGTGGCCAGTCTGTATACATTTGCTAAAGAGTCTTAAGTCAGCCTGAGAATGATGCTTATAATGTTTTTATCCAGGCTGAGTGGCCCAAATGCTTTCTGGACTTAGCAAGGGCCTTTTGTTTAGGCACTGAAAAACTATACGCTGATAACTTTTGTTATAGAATAACATAAAGGATAAGACAAATATGAAAGAGAGGAAGGAAGGGGCAAGAAACAAATGAAGGACGCAAGGAAGGAAGGGAGGGATATTATTTTTTAGCACATTTTGGCATCTAATATTTTGTTTCAAGGCTAATGTGCCATGCCATCTGCCAAGTTACCATGTCTTTATTAGGTTGCTATGGTATGTAAAGGGAAAAATGCTTTGTAAAGGGTCCGAGCCGTGTTTTATCTCTCCCTTCAAATTAATAAGCTTCTAGCAAAAGTGATAAAAATTTGTTATAAATATTGAGACGAGACTACTCAGTAATATTAGCACTGTATTTACTTTATGATTTTAATTTTTGAACATAAAAATAATCTCGAGGTTCAAAGGATTTTAGACTTGTAAACTGGAAAATTAAAAAACAAACAGACAAACAAACAAACTCAATTATTTTCTCAGAAATAGAAGGGGAGAAAAGGGCCTTGACTATACTTGTATTTTGCATGAACTGCCAATACAGGACAGAAACTCAAGGATAATGATAGGGAAAGTAGGACCCATGCACTTCTAAACAGAAAGTAAGGATCGTCCCCTGGGTTAGCTAAAACGCCCCATTTCACATTTGCCTCTCCAATGGGGGTCTGCAGTAGCCATTTGACCCAGCTTCACTGGGACCTCATGGTTTCGGCAAACGTTTTTAAGAAGTGTATGGTTTTATGCTTCCCTTTTTCCTGCCTCAAAGTTTTTAAGTTTTATTTCTTCTACATAGCTTATAAAAGAAATTTTAGGGCTGTGTCCAACAGCACATGTATATGTGCATACGCATACTTAACTGAGAGGAGCAGCTGTGCTACACACTGTGTGTGTGTGTGTGTGTATTTGTGAGTGTGCATGTGTGTCCACGTGGCACAAGTGACCCTCTATGTGAGACGCGAAGGGGAGACTACTCTATTGCTCTCTGGCCTATTTACTTGCTATAGGGTCTTTCATTGAACCTGGAGCTAGGCTGGGGGCTGGTAAATCCCAATGGACCTCCATCTCTGCGTCCCACAGCACCACATTCCAAATGCGAGCAGCCACACCTGGCTTTTTAAGCAGGCCCTAGTGTCTGAGTCTAATCTGCCAGGTTTATACAGTAAGTGTGCATACTTGTTGAGCCATCCCTCCAGCCTCTACTGACAGCTTTGATAGCACCTTGGAATTCATGCGGCCCAAGGTGGGAGAGAAGTTCTTTGGTCCACCTGTTCATTCTTCTTAATGGGATGGAGACGGTTAATTTTCTGGAGAAGAATTTCTGTGACCTATGACCTAATGCTTCTATTACAAACCTTAGAACAGGATCTCTCTAGAAGATTAAAAGGGTATACAGGGAACACTAGTGGGATGCCCGAATTATTTATTGTCAATTCAAATCAGCATTCCTAGGTTCTGTTCAGATCCACCATGGAGAAGTCACATTCCTAAGAGCAACACAGGGGTAAGAAGACAGAACTAACTGAGTCAGAAGATATTGGTTGAGTGTCTCCTTATATAGTAGAAACGGGACTAGGAACTGAGAAGATAGATGGCTTGAGAAAGACAGACTCCATCCCAAGAATCTTGTAGCTTCCAAAGTAGTTGGAAAACTGCTCTTGCTAAAGGTAGAAAAGTAAGATGCCAGAGAACGGAAGCCAGACGTGCTAGCACACGCCTTTAATTCCAGAGCTTGCGAGGCAGAGGCAGTTGGGTCTCTGTGAGTTTGAAGACAGCCTGGTCTAGATAGTGAGACCCTGTCTAAAAAAATAAATAAATAAAAATAAAACAGAGAATGGAAATAAGACCCCATGAGGAAAAAATGTCACAAATTCGGTGTCTGCAGAAAGATGAGTTCCAGTTGGGAAATGGTGCTGATGGGAGAGAAATAGAGAGAGACCAAATCAAATTAATGCATCAAATCCCAAAAGTGAATAGCCTAAAGCTTCTGGCATAGCAAGGTGTTGAGGAACACATGGAGATTTTCAGAATCCGGACATGCAATTCACCCTTTAAAGTAATTTTCTCCAGGGACTCATCTGATAAAGGCTTGGAATTCTCTGTCAAATTTCTTAGCGCCCAGTTGACTACTGTGTCTCAGAAGTTCGGCCCTCCAAGTAAAATCTACCTACACAACATTCCATCCTTGCTTAGAGGTGATTAGAACAACATTTCTGGTCACCAGGGTGAAACATCAAAGAAGAGAAAGAAACCGAGGCTATGGTAGAGGACTGGCCACTTTGCAGAAAGAAACTGAGGCTATGGTAGAGGACTGGCCACTTTGCAGATGGTTTCGCAGAGAGGATTTTGCCAAGCCACTGCCTCCTCCGGGCTCCAGTCCTTGTTCTTCAAGGATCTGGTTTCAATGGGCAACATCCCATTAACCAGACCAGCAGATGTCAGTCCTGATCCACTTTTCCACCGGCTTGAGTCAGAAGGAAGTGCGGGCTGGACTGCCCGTCACTGTCATGTTTGCAGGCTTTTCTTCTTCCTGAGCTGTAGCCCCGGCTTGGTTTGCTTTGCTAATATTTGCATTATTTGGTAGTTATTATGTGATAAGCAGGCTGTTTGCTTTAGGTTTGGGCTGGTTTGCTTCTATTCTTAGCTGGTAGCTTAACCTGAGTTACAGCTCTCGGCTGCTTGTTACTGGGTATGCACAGGATGTTTTTTAACAGACTCTTACTTGATGCCTCCGAAATCCAAACCTGGGTCAGACAAACAATCAATATGAAGAGCAAACATAGCTGTTACTGTGCAAAGCCATCCCATCATTGTCAGCTTTGAATAGATCCTTGTTAGTGTGAACAGTCTAAGGTTTACAAACCCATCAGCAAATGTCATTCCTAAAGGCACTTTTCTTTTAGGTTTTCTGATTAAGAAATAAAAATATTTCTGTACATTTACTAAGCATGCATCTTATCCTTGAATGAAAATATCTTATGTGGACAACTTATGTCCTTAATCAAGAGTGCAAATGGAACAACTCTAACAAAGCAATTTTGTAGTAGTCTGTCTGCAAGATGTTGCTTACCGCAACAGTACGCTCCCGATGGCAAGTTTGAACTTGAAATTAGTAAGTGAAAGAAAATGTGTGTGTGTGTGTGTGTGTGTGTGTGTGTGTGTGTGTGTGTGTCGCTTTTGATAAGGCACTGTTTGTAATGGCTGATTAGCTTCTGTGTGCACCAAAGTCAAATGTCTTAGGATTTGTGCACACAAGGGAACCGGAGCATTGCGAAGAGACGGGACACAAAAGACCACTTGGCAATATTTTGTCACTTACGTTAAACAGTAAATGTTTATTTGCCGAGTTGATTAGCTCAGCCAACAATAATTTCTTAGTTTATTAAGAATAACAGTGCAACCTGTATTATATAGGTAACTCTTAAAATCCCACGAAAGATTGTAATTTCTTTTTCTTTCCAGGGTAGTTGCTCTAGTAAATGAATGCATAATGCTGATTTAATCTGCACATGAATGTGACTTCTGAGTTTAAATATAATTTAAGAGTCTAATTGAACTAAATTTATTTTAATACTCTCTTGAAGGCAGAGCATAAATAAGCCATTATTTATAAATCTTTGTAATATTAAGTATTATTATTTGGAAATTTGTATTTCAAGTTGTTATTTTAATTACTTTAATAATTCTTTGCCTTTTTATTGCTAAAGAGACTCAATGCTGACAGAATCAATTTACACTTCCAAAAAAAATCTATCCATGAAATATCCTATTACATTTAGAATTTCTCTGTTGGTGTAAATTACAAAATTAAAAATAAAGCAAATGTCATTTCTAAAGATTTATTATCCTGGCCTGTGAAATCATATTCTGGTCCACCTTCTAACATTCTAGACCACTGCTTTTCATTGAAATAATATAATGTTGTCCATAATAGCCAGGCATTCATGCTAAATTTCTACCAGTCACCCTCTAAAAAGTGAAATTAATAATATAATGTTGTCCATAATAGCCAGGCATTCATGCTAAATTTCTACCAGCCACCCTCTAAAATGTGAAATTAATTTCAATAATGTATTTCAAAAGGAAACATTTTACTTATCATGCAGTCAATATTTTTGAGTTGCCCATGAGGAATTGATTGCCTTTCTTTCCATGAGATCCATGTCTGCAACACCCCCTTCACTTTGTGCTTACCACTAATCCCAACTCGTACTGGCCATACTTCGGGGTGTGGGTTAAAGGTCACCACACTGGATAGTGAAGGTAAAGATGGTCAAATCCTATTCAGGAGACCTGTGGGGACATTACTGCTGAGCCTATAGCCTTGGAGAAGATTCCTGAGTGTTGGTAGAACAAACTCCTCCAAAGCATGCCGGCCTAGCACGGTGAAGGTGAAGACCCACCAGTCACCCTCAAGTAGTTGGTCCCTCTGCGTGCTGAGACTACGCAGCTGAGGTATAAGGGTGATACTGCACAGCCTGACCTGGAAGAGTGTGAAGCTACCTAACCCAGAGAGGCAGGGCCCACACGAAGTCTTGCCAGAGATCTGTTCGAATGTGAGAAGAATGCGTGTCTGTGGACTTTTGGGTTGTCTGGTGCGTAGTCCTGAACTGTAACCCTGGGATTCCAGAAAGAATGCCAACTCCATGCTCAGGTTTACTGGGAGCAACGAATTTTCACAGAGTTCATCTGATTTTTCTGCTGAATAGGGCTCCAGCTTCTTGAGCTATGTGTGGATCAGCAGTTGGGAAGCCAGGGCCTCCCTAGAGAAGGCTTCCTGTTGTTTCCAGGCCACAGCGACTACCCAGGGAAACCAGCAGAGCTGTATAGGGGTGTTTAGAAGGGCTAGTGGCAGACGAGAAGGCCAGGGAGTGGGCTGTGTTTCTGGGTGAAAACACAGAATACGTATTCTGAAGTTGATTTCTCTCTCACAGGCCCCACGTCTCTGCACCATTAGTCAAAAGATAATTTCCTGGAAAATAGAGACTAATCCACAAAACTCAGAGAGATGAGCTGTATTTTCTCACCTTCCCTATGTATACTGCGCTCTGGGTCCCTTATCAAAAATAAGTAGTAGCCACCGTCTTTGATGTTTCCAGTCATGTAGCTCCTGTTAACATGAGAAACACACATGTTCGGTGAGCGTGTTGTGTATGGGACCAGAATGTAGCAAGCATGAAATAAGGGGAAGCCGTTACTGGCAAGTCTGCTGCTACGGAACCATCCGGGCAGCGTGAGCAAACAAGGCTGGCAGGATGGTGTCGACTCTTCCACATCGACCTCTCTCCTGTTCTATCTTGTTTGCTCTGAGAGGCAGGGCCTGCCTTACCTTGCAGCCCTCTGCATGCAATCATATTTTCTTTCTTATTAGCATACCTTAGTTAATAGAAGTATGTTTGTGCGCCTTCCGTGCGATCACCTCCACGAGTAAACGTCTTGTTGGCTGTGGCTAACTGGGTGGTTCCTTCCCCGTGAAGCTGAAGGGGAATCTTGTCAAAAGGTCCTAGTGATTGTGACTCTATTTGATCTTGAATACAAATTTGGTTTTCTTTAAATGGTCCTGGACGCCTCTTCTTCTTTAATCAGATAAAATCTTACAAAGAATTTCTCAAATTTGGGGATTTTTTTAAAGTCCATTTTTACTTATTTGCCTATTTTTGAATTCAGAAAGGAAGGTGCCGCACTGAATCTCTTCACATTTCCTGGAAGCAAGAAATCTGGATGGTTTTCTCCCAAGTTGGCACTGACTGATCCATATTACCCAAAGTCAGTCTCATTGCCACTGCCGAATAGCTGGGTATTTCCACAAAGCAGTTCAAGGTGAATTATCTGCCGGTGAGATACAGTTAGGGTTGCACATTCATCTACGCTACCCTTGCTGCTGGTTTTATCCCCAGATTGTATTAGAAATAAGCATTCATAAGCAAGCAGGATCAATGACAGTTGGGCATAGTAACTGTGATGTTGTTAAGGTTACATTTTGGTGAAAAAGTCTTTGTTTTGCATTTCTGGTATGGTCAATCTCAGATCAGTGAACTTTACTTAAAAAGAGAAAGAGTCTTCGATATGAAGTACAAAAGGTAGCTATAAATAGTTTTTTATTATAAAAAATTCAGATCTACCCATCTTTTTAGATATGAGCGGATATGCCTCATCAGGATCGCTTACCCTATCTAGCTGGAATTAAAATTATATCCTCTTCTTGTTAAAGTAGGACGACCAGAACAAGTGTCTTCCAAAATCTTCTTGTCCCCTGTCTCCACGGGTCATCGCTCTTCTTTTTTGTCTATCAACAGCTCAACACGCCAGAGGCCCCTCAGATTCTGCTCCAGAGAATGACACCGGGTCACAGTCAGACTCCTGTGACAATGGCATTTTCTGTGAGGGTCCTGCACAGCTGTGTCGCTATTAACTTTTAATGAACATCCTTTCTTCCTTTGAATTTCAGCGAATTAAATGGACATGCTATTTCTGCTTTCATCCTCACTTTATGGGGCATAATATGTAGTAATTGTGGGGGCTGAGGTAGTCTGTGGTGGCTAATTTGGGGTATTCCAAAACGAATAACATAATTTTGCCCACAGTTACACACAAATATAATATTTTTTTGAGAGCCTGGGGCTGAAAATATATTTTAACTTAAAATACAACAAAAAGCCAAGAGATGCATCTAGACCTGAATTCGGGCCCCACTGTTCATTTCGGGGACTGGAAACTCCAGGGAAGGCATGCCAATGGCTCCTGGGACAATGAGCGGAACACAGGCGCCACGGCGGTTGTTTTGGAGCATGATTCTTTCTTGGTTTCCACAATGGCTGGGATCTGATAATTTAGCATTAAGCCTCTTTTCAACTATATGGAACTGTAATAAGGTGATTTAGCCAATGTGCCTGTCCATTGTCCCAGAGATTCTGTGATCTATTATGCTGCAATGTGTAAAAGGAAGGAAAAAAAAGAAAGAAAGAAAACGAAAGAAAGAAAAATTAGGGGGGGACATAAACCGAGTAATTATCAGAAACATTGAAAGATGTTTTGAGAGAGATGTTATTTATTGGCATTTTTATGAATCAATATAGATATAGAAATTGACTGTAAAAGCCTCTGGGTACGTTCACATAATGAAAGCCCAATTAATATCCGCAAGCATAGTGCAGGGCCAGCATCAGGGAGCTGCAAGGACAATCACTGGCTTCTGCAGCCAACACTGACAGCTGCAGGGCCCTGATAGAAAACAGCTTCAAAGGCCCGATCCCCTCCCCCCAGCCCAGTCCAGCCTCAACTGCATGAGAGCTTCATATCTTGCCTGTACTGAAGCAAGGGCTGCAGGAACAGATGGGACACCAGAAGCAACCCGTGGCTATTTGTGATGTCACCAAATGAGGCATTCTGGGATGCTGTTGGGTAGCAAATATATATATATATATATATCAAAAGGGGAGAATGAGGGAGCATCTTTGGAAAAAACTAGGTGGCCAGGCAAAGCAGTAGTCTAGGGAACCTTCTGTAGAATAGTGGAAGAGCTCATGCAGCCTTCAATCCAGGTGGGTTTACATGCCTGTTTTATTTTGTTGTGGATTAAGGCAAGATTGACTTGGTCATCCCATAGAAAGGGCAGATCTACTTAAAATTGCCAATTCTTGTAGCAACTGAATGAAACAGAGGCTAAAAGCAAAACGCAATTTTCCTTGCCTTGTAGTAAGTTATTGATGATGCAATTATGTCCTTAGAGATCAAAGGTTCTAAGGAACTCACAGAGTTCTGCCATGTGGTCTTCCCTGCAAGTTCCAGGAAAGATATTCAAGCAATGATGCTAATAATAATAATAATGCAGAGGAGAAAGATGTTCAAGGCAGCTGGAGGTCTTGTCTAGGGTCAGTGACAAAAGAAGCCAGAGGTGAGGATCCATTCTTAAACTCCCAAGACTTCTGTAGGCTATGGAAGCTGTATGAGGAAATCATGAAAATAATCTGTGTTTGTTTGCATTTGACTCAAGACTCATTGCCTTCTGCATATTTTCCTTCAACTACAGAGTCCCACATCACTTAAGAAGACCTTCTCATATGCTGTGTTTGTTCTAACCTGTTTTTCCTCCCACTAGAGTAGAGAGCTCCTTGAGGACAAAGGCTTCAATACTCATTTTTGCATCTTTACTACTTGGCACAAGACCTGGCAAGAAGTAGCCATCAGTAATGTCTATTTAAATAGGATTGATAGGTAGATAATTGGATGGATGGATGGATGGATGGATGGATGAATGGATGGATGGATGGATGGATGCATGGATGCATGGATGCATGGATGGATAGGTGAGTGGGTGGGCAGACAGATTGACAGGTGGATGGACAGATGGATGGACAGGATGTACAGGAGTACAGATGGTTGTACTCATGGATGGATGGGTGGGTGGGTGGGTGGGTGGGTGAGTGGGAGGGCAGACAGATGGACAGATGAGTCGATGGGTAGGTGGATGGATAGATGGATGGATGGATGGATGGATGGATGGATGGATGGATGGGTGGATGGATGGGTAAATAGCAAAAGCCTTTTTTAGCTACCTGTATAATTTAGAAATCAGCAACCTAACTTCAAAACTTTCTTTGGCCTTCAAGAAACAGAATATATTGAATTTAACCATTTCTACATTTAGGCTGCCAAAAAATGCTGTAAGTGTTATTAATAAGAAACAAAAAGAATGATAAGTAACTCTGATAAATGAAAAGGGAGAATTGTAATTAGGTAAAAGCTAATGGGGAGGGGGAATGTTTATTTGTTTATTTACTTTGTTATCAGTTCCTCTGCAGACAACACAGAAACATTCACCTTGAATCTCTGTTAAGCCAGAAGAGTCCTCTTGGTGAACGAGCATGTTTCAAAGCATCCGTATCATTTATGGATGGCTTCCAAATTAGCACCACTTCACCAAATATGAACTAGGCCACTAGATGTGCCCCACTTGTACTTAATGTGAAGGAGGTTATTGGGTGGGACTTGACCTTAGCCATGGGGGGTGACAAACCATGAGAAACCACACAGAATTCACGCAGATCCCTTCAATATAGGGCTGTGTCTCCAGTGTGCCGAGGAGGGTGATACTAAGGACTTACTCTGGGAGCAGGGTCAAAAAAGCTTGATGAACAAAGCTGGGGGGATAGAAGTGTAAGTGGAAAGCAGATGTGGAGACATTGTAGAGCAGACCCCAGATGGTGAAATGCATCCCCTTAAACCACATCTGGGCTGAAGCATCTTCGAGATGCTCCAGTGGGTGCTGGAGGTGTGAGCAGCACGTTTTCCATAAAATGACTGTGTTGGATTTGTTGGATACAAAGACAGCTGGAAGAAAGTAACTAGAAGAACATTTCCCTGTTCTTTGCAGAAGTATGGGAAAGTTAAGTTGCCCAGAAGCGTTATTCAATTCTCTACTCAGAATCCTCTCTCGAGTGCAGAAAAACGCTGGGGAAACCACACACAGAAGAGTAGACTTGGTGAGCAAGCGTAACCGGGCAGGATTGCCCAGGACCACTTGATGTTGATCATGAGGATCAATGCTCAGCACAGTTGAATCAGCACGTCTTTCTCAGTGTGCCTCCAAATAATCTCTAAGCAGCTCACGGATTAATTTAGTTTAATAAGACTGACCAATAACAACAGTTACCAGGTATTATGATATGTTGTGTGACATCTGCTGCTTGGCACCTCATATTTAACCTAATCTTTGTAACTACTCTGGGAGCTACTGTTGTCCCTAATAATCTTTTTGTTTTGAAATTCTTTTAGAGTTATTGAAGTTGTGATTTCTGACTAGCCTCTAATCCACTCCTTTATTATTAACATCTCGCAGGCCATGCTACATATTTACTACGTATAAACTATAGCCAGTGTACAATCCTTTTTTCTTTTTGTTTTGTTTTGTTTGTTTTTGAGACGGGGGTTTTTCTCTGTAGCCCCAGGCTGTCCTGGAACTCACTTTGTAGATCAGCCTGGCCTCGAACCCACAGAGATCTGCCTGCCTCTGCCTCCCAAGTGCTGGGATTAAAGGCGTGCACCACCACCATCCAGCAATGTACAATTCTTAAGTCTACAATTTATAACTATTTCGTTAGTTTTTGTTTACTGTCCCTTTCCAAACTATCCTGCCTACCATCTAGTATCTAGATGTCATTGTCATGTCTCCCGAGTTTTCTCTTGGTGGAGGCAGTTTCTCTGTCTTGGCTTTTGATGACCTTGAAAGTTCTGAGAAGTCAGCCCTGGTTAAATGTTTTGCATGCAGTCTGCTCTGTACTCGGGTTTTCTTGTGACTGTGTTGTGTGGTGGAGGAGGTCCCAGAGATCATCCATTGTAGGTTGATGTTCTTCATCACATATTATGTTAACCTTACACACACAACTGAGATGCTTGTCAGGTCTCCCTACTAAAACAATGTCCCTGAACCGTCATACTGTACTCTTTGGATGGAAATCCTCATGCACAGGCCACTAGAAGGAGAGGATTCTGTTCCATCCCTCAGAGGACCCACTTCTACATAAATCAGTCAAAGTTCTCCTATATGTGAAAGCTAGCCATACTCCTCTATTTAAAAAATACTCTGTAAGATTTTCATATTAGTATAGACTCAAGAATACTTGTTTCTGATCTATTCAGGCCACTGTGCTTAGGATATTTCAGAATCCCAGAGGCTACAAAGCCCAAAACATTCCGATGTCTACTGAAGACTGGCTCTTAGTTCACAGATTGTCATCTTACTGTCTTCCCTTAGGAGGGCGCTAATCCTGTTCATGAGGGCTCCACCCTCAGGGCCTATCCATGCACATCCCGAAGGATCCACCACCAAATACTGTCACATGGTGGGGGTGAGGTTCCAGCATTTGAATTTGTGGTGGAGACACACAGAAGTTCAGTGTGTGGCCACGGATACTGCAGTATTATTAATGTCATTATGATTACTGTAGAAAAAATGCTTCAATTTGGAGTACTGGGGACTCTTTTAGTTAGCTCCTATGTCCCTCTGACAGACCCCAACTTTTTTGGTTTCTGAGACATTCCTTATTTTTTTAGCCATATCTCTAAGGAATTCTATTACTTTCTGGCAGTGGGTGATATGAGAAGTTAAATTCCGGATGGATGGTGGGTATGATAGGAACTATTGCCTTTTCAGTTGTATTCATAGGGGATGGTTAATAAATCTGCCCAACAGACATGCTTTAGAGACCCATGGAAATGAGACAGAAACTCCAGTGTGCCTTTTCATATAACTGCAGTGTGGTGATTTCTTACCTTTTCCCCTCTGGGGACATCAGCCTTCTGGTTACAGTTAAGCATAAGTACTGGAGCTTGTCCTGGTCTGTTGACATATACTGTGTCCCAGGATCCCTTGTTTTATGTCCCCATGATCAGATTTTTGGAAGGGTTTATTCAAGACAGTGGCAGTTCCGCTAGTGGCTCTGATCTAGAGTCAGTATCCTGGAGGTAGTAGGGAGAGTCTGAAAGAGATTTTTCTGTATTTTGAGAAACCTAATGGAAATCATATGTTTACCCCTGACACAATTGCCCAGGCTAAGGAGAATCATGTTTCTTTGATTCTCTATCAACTCAATGTGGTTGGCTACACTGGTTATTCAAACTGTTCGAAACTCTGATTGGTTGATGATGACTTCATAGGAATTACCAAAGTTGGGAAGGATAATAAAGTGTCTTTGGAGGTAATAATGTTGGGAAAGGCCACATTCATTACTATTCTACTTGTGATCCAACTCCAACTGAAATGGAGCCATTGTGTCTCTGTGTGCATGGCAGGGAATGAGTAACTTTTTCGGATATAAAGTAGACATCTATATATTTGGTTTATGTTTTACCAATTTACTGTAATGTTTTAATGTTCAAAACTCTGATCCAAATTACTTTTAATTTCTGCTTCATTTTAGATGCCTGTTTAAAATACTGGAAGTATACACATTGGACTGATTTTTTCTGTATTCTATTTTCTTATGGAAAAAAATCTATGTCTTAGTGTAGATAAGCATATGGACCTATTTAATATGTTCAAAAGCAATGCATGTGAATGACTCAGAGCTTAAATTTGTGGGGCTTGGCTAGATTGCTTCTTGGGATGGACTCAGAAAGGTAGGGAAGCGGGAAGGATCAACAACTTGGATGAGGGAAGGGAAACATGTTTCTGGGAAACAAAAGAGCGTGGGCAACAAACAATGGCTCTTGAGAGAGGGACAGCCTTGGTGAGTGCTAACAGGGCCTGGCGGCTCCTTGTATTCCTCCCCACTAAGCCACAGGAAGAAGAAGTTATAATTAAAATGTTTAGAGATGTAAAATGCTGAGAGTTTCAAGATTATCCGAGTCAGCAGTTTGAATTCTTGCGTGCACACGAGAGTCACGGGAAGATTTTTTTTTTAAGAGTTACATTAATTTAGCGTGGGCGTGTGCCAGCATGCCACAGCATGCTTGTGGAGGTCCGAGGAGTCAGAGTTGCAGGAGTCCGTTCTTGCCTTCCACCTTATGGGTCCCAGGGATTGAACCTAGTTCATCAGGCTTGGCGACAGGCGATCTCGCTCACTGGGCCGTCTCACCAGTCAACAGAGGTGGTTTTGGAATGAAACAGATGTCTCTTTCTAAATGTGTCTAATTTAATAAATGTGTATTCAGACCCGAAGTCATTGACCCACTGGCTTAGCTTTCCTAAATTATAAAACATTTTAAAAATAGAAAACGTATAGTGAAAATATATTCAGAATCGAAGATATTGCCATCTAGATTTAACATATGAACTTCTTGCTACTTTTGCTTCCTTTGGCTTTGTTTTTAAGAATATAGTGTCTTAGATGTCCTGAGTTCTTTACCAGCCATCAGCTCTAACACCTTTACTCTTTGTCCATAGGCAAATGCTGTGCTAAAGTTGCGAATAATCTCTTCATCTATCTGTCTCTACGCTGCTTTCCTAAGTGGGCATGTATAGTTTTGTTTGATTTAGATTTTCGTTTGGGTTTGGATGTTGTTTGAGCTTTTTCCCACAGCTTGCTCCTGTGTTGGGGCCTGTGGTAACACAGCAGGAGATGGTGTGAAGCCATGAAGACAGAGAGCCCGCGAGAGGTCTTCAGAGCCATTTGGGGCATGCTGTCAGGCAGGACTGTGAGATGAGCCTCCTCTGACTTCTGTTTTGTGTGTGATATCTGGTTTCTTCACAGGCTCCTGCCGTTCTGATGTCACATACTATCAGTCCCTCACCAGAGGTAAACCAGCAGGACCGCTTCACACTAGATTTACATCTTCCAAAGTTTCTTTGGGCATTTCACTATAATGACAAAAATGAACAAATGCACTAGGATCATGGTACTTGTGTTGATTTGTATTTTGTTTTTCTCACCCAGAATTCCAGTTTGGCAAGTCATCCCTAGAGTTCAAGCTCATTAATATTTTGGTTTGGGCCAACACACATAAATGCTCGTATTCATGATATTTGGATATGTATTTATATTGGTAAATGCTTGTTTATTTATTAGATTTATCACCATAGTGATATCACAAAACTGCAGTTAAACAGGAAACCCAAGTTCTAATGTTCTACTCACAACAAAGTAACTAAAAATCATAATAACGTAGTGCATATTTCAGAAAAGTTAGTATAATTAAGTTCATCAATGTCAATTGTTAGATCATATTTCATTATAATAATATCCCTGAATCTAGTTTTTCAATCCTTTGCTGACGACCATTTGAGTTATCTGTTTCATTTTTTTTCTCTGTGTGTGGTATTATAAAAACGTTATTGTGGGGCCAGAAGGATGGCAAGGTGGGCAAAGGAGCCTCCAAGCTAGATGACCTGAGTTTGATTCCCCAGAACCAGCATGATAAAAGGCAAGTCTGACTTGACTTCACAATGTCGTTCTCTGACCTTCTCTAGACACTGTGGTAAGAACACCCATGCATGAGAGAAAAGGTGGGGAGGGGTGAGAGGAAAGGAGACAGGTGGAGGATTAAAAGATTACTTAGCTTTGTTTTTATTTCCTTAAATACACAGAAGTAGTTTTTCTATGGCCAAGCTTCCCAACCCATAGCCAGCGAGGAACCTTTTCCTCTCCAGAGAAACAAAGCGTCTCTTAGCCACAGCCTCTTCTAAGGGTTCTGTGAGTAGCCTTCTGGGTTGCACAGTGTGCTGGATATCATCATTTTCTTCACATGTCACAACAGGGCAGGATGGAGAAAATGCTGTCTCGTGAAATGTGCTGTCATAGTTAGGGTTCTACTGCCGGGGTTAAAAGCACCGTACTAAAAAGAGACTTGGGAAGAAAAAGTTTCTTTTGTCTTACAGTATATAGTCTATCATCCAGGGAAGCCAGGGCAGGAACTCAAGGCAGGAACCTGGAGGCCGGAACTGATGCAGAGGCCACGGAAGGGTGCTGCTTACTAGCTCACTCCTCATGGCTTGCTCAGCCTTTCTTCTAACACCCAAGACCACTAGCCCAGGGTCGTACCACCCACACCAATCAATAAAATGCACAACAGGTTTGCCACAGGCAAGCTTTTCTCAGCTGAGGTTCCCGATGGCTTCCAAAATGACTCTAGCTTTGTCAAGTTGACTTATAAAACTAGTCAGCTTGTGTACCTACATTGTAGAGCAAGCACATGTTTATAATTATAGCAAAATTGTTCTCTAAATAAATGTGTCAATTATATGCCCATTTTGCCAGACTGATAGATGTGATCTGATATTTTGTTTTAATTTGCATTTTTCTGTTAAGTCAGAAAGCCTTCTCTGGTGTTTGTTGATGTGTTTATAGCATGTCAGTCCTCTGTTTCTAGCCCTTGCTCATTTTTCTACTGGATTGTTTGTGTTTCTTTTTCCTCTTAAAATTTGTATTAACTGTCAGAATTACGTGTATTAATATTTTATGTACACTGATTTTATGTATCATTGTTGTGATGTTATCCATCTTGTAAAATGTCTTTTGTCCCAATCTTTGGGTTGTCTTTTACCCTTTGTTTTTTGACCATGTGCTGATTGGGCTTTGTCAATTTGTCATAAATCCAGAGTTATCTGGAAAAAAGAACCTCCGTTAAGAAAATGCCTTCATCAGATTGGCCTGCAGTCAAATCTGTAGGGTGTGTTCTTGATTGATGATTGATGTAGGAGGGCTCAGCTTTCTGTGGGTGGTAGCAATCCTGGGCAGGTGATGCTGGGGTATATGAGAAAGCAGACTGAACAAGCCATGGGAAGCAATCCAGGATGCAGCACTCCTCCATGGTTTCTGTATCCATTTCTGCCTCCACATTCCTGCCTTGAGTACCAGCTTTGACTTCCCTGCATGATGGACTACAAGTTGTAAGCCGAAGCAAACCCTCTCTTCCCCAAGTTGTTTTTGTTAGTCATCTTTTTTCCTCAGTGATAGAAACCCTGTAACAGACCATATTTGTAGACTTTTGTGTTTTAGTTTGCATTCCAAGTAAAGATACCTGAGGCTTGGTATTACATAGTAATAACTTTTGGGCACTAAATGCCACTTTGTGGCAGTAAATTATATTGCAAAGACTGATTCCCCCCCCTCCCCATGTAATTGAAATTATTTTTCCCAAAGTAATTTTCTCACATCAATTAAATGGCATTCATTGTTGTACACTTAACCACCTAACTCCAAGTGCTATTCCAAAATCCCACACCATCTCCCTAAGTGTGTTCTGTGGAACCACAGCCCAGGGAGGGGGGAAAGTGATGTAATAATACACTTTCAATTAAAAACATATTTTTGTTTGTTTGGGTTTTTTGTTTGTTTGTTTAATGACCAAAATGTAGCTAGTGGCATTTTCATTTTTTTCTCTTTTCTTAAGATTTCAGACTTTACAGTTTGAAATTAAAGGTTCTGTCATGAGCCCTGTGACTAGGGCTGGTGGGACGAGGCCCTCTATCAATGAGCAGTCAAGATAACCCCACAGACATCCCACAGGCCATTCTGATTCAGGCAACTATTCAACTGAGGTTCTGTCTTCCAGAGCAACTCTAGATTGTGACAAAAAAAAAATCAAAATGTTAACCAGGACAGAGCAGAGATAACTGGGCTAACTTAGTGCCGTGACGCGGCGTCGTGAGTTGCTGGAATCCCCATTTCTATATTTGCACATCTGCTAAAAAGCTGGGAGCTGCTGTGGTTTGGAAGTCGTAACTGGGTTTTTCATCCTGGAGGCTAAGACATGGCTGTTCGGAAGGTTCTGCCACTCAGTTAAGGATCCAGAATCTTTTTTTTTTCCTCATGGTTTATTTTTTTTTATATTTAAAAATTTCCATCTCCTTCCATCCTCCTCCCCCCTCCCTCCCAGGGTCCAGAATCTTAAGGCTGAAGATAGGAACTCGGGTTTTGGACTTTTGCTAGGATTGATATTTTTTTCCCTCTGGACCTGAATCCAGAATAAAGGAAGCTGAGTTACAAAGCATGTATTCAAAGAAGGACGATGCTCAGAAGCTTGGGAGCCTGGGTTTCCATACTACAGAGGAGGGCATCCTTGTGAGTCAGAAGTAAGAGGCATTTTTTAACAAAATACATCATTTTATACATTTAAATTTTGAGCAAATGCATGTGTTATCTACTCAAAATCTTCAACCGAAACTTTAAGAATGGCTGCATAGACTTTACCTTGTGAGTCAACACAGATCCCATTGTGTCTCTGACTCAAAACTATGACAGCCAAAGAAGTGGAAAACTTATGTGTGGAAGTAGCCTTCCTAATTCTGAGGGAAACACAAGGTTTCAAGTTATAAATTCAAAATATTACAGATACATAAATTGTACTTAGAAAAATGGCAATAAATACAAATAGAAATACTGACTATACTGTTGTTTAAATTGATAGGAATACTGGTGGATTTTTTAAAACTTCCTTATGTTTACTAACTACTACTGCTAGTATTTATTTCTTAATTTTCATTTTTATAATTCCACATGTGTACACTTTCACCTCCTTCATTCCTACCCCCCTCAGTTTTGAATTATTTTAAGTTATTTTATTTTTTAGATGTCCAAAATTAGAGTTTTACTAACGTATTGAAGATGTGCATATAAATACGATTGGTATGTCCTCTCCACGGGTCTGTGATTCTCTCGTGTATAGTACCTGGCCAGCCATTGTCTATGCCATGACTAAGGAAGGGCAGGTAGAGAAAGAGGTAGACCTGGGTTTCAGATCCTACATTGGCCAATGTCCATCAGACCTCTGGCAACATTTCTGAACTCCAGTTTCATCCACTTAGCGAGAGAAAACAAGCGGCAGTTAACTCTTGGAAGCTTTTGGTAGTGATGACTTGAGAATCCCTTGAACCACTGGGCATAGAAACCAGCATATAGCAACTAAATCCCAAAGGTTACCACCTCCACTGGACAAATTCTAGACAAATTGGAGCAAACACTCCCCCTGCATCCAGACTCATGTCCAGCTTCAGTATATGCAGGAATTCCTTACTGAAAAGAAGAGAACTGGCTCTGATCACAGAGGTATTATGAGAGACTTTTCAAGAAAAGGATTTAATCTTTCCAAACCCTGTGATAAGAGTTACGAAATTAAGGGGGGCAATGTGAAAAGGAACTAAATCTCACACAAGAGTTACTGTAGTATCACTTGTGGGGTAGAGAGAACACAACCAAGAGATGAAAGCAAAGCCACTGACCTGACAAAGTCAAGAGATGTCCAAGAGGCGGCTTAGGAGATAACAATCAGAAGCACAAATATCTATTAATAACATTTAACCTTGGAATGGTAACCTTCAGGGTAGTCATTTATAATAGAAAATTCCTGGTTGGACAATCTATCTATAACATATGGGGTTTAGAAATTTTTTTCTTTTCTTGTAGGGAAAGCTTTGGAAAGGAGAAAGAGAGAGTAGGCAATTGGGAACAAGACATTGGGGCTTTGAGGACCAAGGGGGTTCCCCAGGCTCCCAAACGCTGAGCCCGAGCTCTCAGGTATCATGATGGTGTCGGGTTTGTTCTTCAGGAAATATTTGAACTAATTTTATCAGCGGCATTTCTCTCCGGCTGTTTACTACCTGAATATTCGTCAGGGCCTCTGGAGGAGGCAGCCGAACGTGTACATCTGCAGCTCGTGCTATTTGGAGCACAACTTGGGTGGGGACGTCTCTCTGGTAACGGGGTGGAGAGCTGACAGTAGATGCTGCTGCGAGAAAGATGGGATTTCAGGAGCTGTCATCAGGATTGCGACGTCGGGCTGTAGTCGATATTTTTCCAAATGCCAGCCACACAAGGATTTCAAAGAATGTGCAAAGAAGCATGTGGCGTGCTCCTCATGAAGCAGAAGCAGGCTGAGTGGCTCGCTTAACATCGCGCCCCCTCCCAGCCAATCGCAAGCCCAGGCACCCTGGCCTCTTCCCTGCAAGGCCTTGGCCACATGCCCTCCTGTACAATTGTGGAGAGATTGGATGAACCAAGATGCTATTTAAAGCACTCGTCCATGACACTCTTGTAGTTGTAAGATTTCCCAAGAGGCAGTTGCCAAGAGTAAGCTCTTCCCCACTGGCTTTTAATTTGTAAATTCTAATGGGCTCCCCTTTAGATACAGCAAGGGCAGCAAGAGGTAGCCCTCCTTGAGGTGACCAGAGGCGCTCACATGGAAATCTTCAATATACACTCTCTGCCACAGAAGCAAGACGATCAAATCCTCTCCCAGTCATCCACGAAGCTGGCAGAAATTTTGGTTTCCAACGAGATCTGTTGTCACCCATGATCTTACGGGGACTTGAAAGCCACACAATTTTGCTTAAGAGTAAACCACCCTTACAAACAAAACGGAAATAGATCCAGCGCGGGGCCATATTTCTTTTTATGTTTTTGCCCACCCTTATCATGCAAACCATGCTGGCAGTCTTCCCAGATTCTTAACACTGCCTTGACACTCTTTTCTCCTCCTCCTGGCATAACAGCCCTATTTGAATTATTAATTCTAGAACACCCCCTTCTTCTCAGCTTAGGAGGAGGCAAACATAACCACCCCAATCTGAGCACCAAAAAGTAACCAGCACTTTCCCAGGAATGTAGTCTATAAATGCTATTTTGGCATCAATTCCAGGAGCGCTACTTTAGAGTTACTGAATATCCTTCCGATGGGTAAAACTGAGTGTGGACTCACTACGCAGTCGCCCTAAGCTTATGCAATGAGCAGCCGAGATTTCTAAATAAATGTCACACACTTTCTTCACTAAACTGTGGAGAAGAGCTCCAAAGACAGAAGGAAGGATGCAACTGCCTTTCACTTCCAAGTTTTGTTTCCCCATCCTCTCCTTCAGAGTTCTGCGCAGCCTGCTGACCGGTAGTCACTTCTCTCACAGATGTTTTGGACACTGCTGGAAAGTTTTCAGATCAAAGCCCAAGAAGCGCAGAATCCAAGACTGCACCGCCCCCAAGGCTGCCCTCCTGATACAGCCTCCTGACTGAGTCTCCCCAGTCTTTCTTCCGAGGCCTTGCAGTGTAGAATGTCATTTGTCCTGCTCACAGCACTTGTCTAGTTTGTGGCTTTTGATATTCCATTGGGTGGTCGTCCCTCTATCATTTCTATAATCCTGTTGCTAGATACGCGTCCGTTTCCATCTGGAGCCTCTTACGGTGCTGGTATCAGTTCCCTTGCACATGGAACCTGGTTCACTCATGCACGGGCTTTTGAGGATTTAATTTTCAAAGTAGAAAAGCTACACTTGTGAGGAGAGGCCTTTCTAAATAGATAATGCAAAACTACTTTCCAAAATGACTGCCCCAAATAATTCCTATTGATCCAGGATGTGTGCCAGGCTATAAGCTGGTCCCATAGCCAATAAGGTGTGTTCACAGTCCTCCCGGGCAAAGCCTACTTAAATTGTAATGGAAAGATTGGATCATTAAAGATTTGCTTAAGAGTAAACCACCTTAACAAATGAAACCAATGCCCTCTTCCTCTGTCCTCTTTCTCTTTCCCCATCGTGCTCTATTTTTCCCCTCTTCCCCTCTTTCTGGCCCTCTCATTGCTTCCTGCCTCCATGGCTCTGTCAATGGCTACATAGAAGCTGATCATTTTCTATCACATTCTTGTATGTGATGTGGCCATCCGTTCTCTCCTCTAGAGGTCTATTCTCTGCTTTGGCAAGGGTTCCTTTCTGGAAAACATCTCCAAGGATATACCTTTTTGAGGGAGATGAATCACTCACCTCTAAGTGTTGACTGTTATTATCCAGAGCCAGTTGCCTTTCTCTGTGCGCTCGGGTATTTTACTGCATGTGCATGCTGTGCACGCCTGATGCCCATGCAGATCAGAAGAGGGTGTTGGATCCTCTGGAACCGGACAACCATCACATGAGTGCTTGGAATCAATCTGGGTCTTCTGCAAGAGCAACAAACGCTTTAACTACTGAGAAATCTCTCTAGCCCCAGAGTCTCAAATCTTTACAGTTTTCTCCAGCTTATGTAGGCACAAACTGCTGGTGCCTTATGTAAAATATTTAAGTACCACAATTTTACTGTCCTCTGTGAGTGAATTTAATTAGGACCACTCAATACATTTTACCTAATGTATTAATTAACAGATAAGTGGTAAGTGGCTACTCTGCATAAGGCACTGCCCTTGTCCATTGCCCTTTGGGGGCTAGTATTCTACTGGACTTTCATTTCCACTGGGTTGTCTTATTGTCCTGATAGACGCTGCTCTTGTCTGTAAGTCCAAGCCTTAACATACGTCATATAGGGCAGAGTGTGTTCACCCCACTGCCTTAGATAACACCATTCCTACCACTATGTGGCAAATTCTATCAACTATCTCTATGTAGTTATACCCAGGTGTGCTCTCATGATTTAAATTTGGACTTCTTGAAATCTCCTACACAGATTAAGAAATCATAATAATCCTTAAAGAGTGGTACATCATAGAAGACAGATTTCAGGTTCATTTGGGGTTTTGCTTGTTTATTGAGACAGTGTCTCATTTTCAGAACTTGCTGCATAAACCAGGCTAGCCTCAAACTCACAGAAATGCAGCTGCTTCCTGAGTGCTGGGATTAAATAAAGGCATATGATAGCATGCTGTGGGATAATGCTTTTGTGCACTGTAAAGATTTGTCACTCCGATTGGTTTAATAAAATGCTGATTGGCCAGTAACCAGGCAAGATGTATAGGCAGGGAGACTACAGTAGAGAATTCTGGGAAGAGAAAAGGTAGGGATGCAGTCACCAGCCACACGCAGAAGAAGCAAGATAAAAATGCTGCACTGGAAAAAGGTACCAAGCCATGTGGCTAAACATGGACAAGAATTATGGGTTAATTTAAGTCATAAGAACTAGTTAATAATAAGCCTGAACTAATAGGCCAAACAATTTATAATTAATATAAGCCTCTGTGTGTTTCTTCGTGATTGAATGGCTGTAGGACCAGGCGAGACAGAATCTATCCTAGCATGCCTGACAGATTTCATATTCACACTCATATTGAATTAGATACTAAGGTACATTATTATTACCTTAATACAGTAGTATCCATTTTATACTTCTGAAGTCCAAGGCTCAGAAAGTGTAGGTAACTTGCCCAAGATCACTCAACTAATAAATTATTTGGTCAAGGTTATGTCCTTAATGTTTTTCTCAATAGTTTGACCCACTCCTAACCCATAGGTTATCAGCTCTATTACTATACCCCACCAGCTTTACATCTACCCAAATCTTTACTCTTCAATGTGCATCTATATCCTGTGGCCCTCTATGAGTAAATGATCCCTTCCTTAGACTTCTCAACAGGAAGGTGTGGCCCAGCATGGCCCAACTTTTACAGTGTTGCTGGTACCCTGAGACAGCCAGTAGTAAAGCTATCTTCTGACACTTCTTGGAGCCTATCCTAAACTACCCAGTCTTAAAGCCACTAGCGACTTGTGGATTGTTACATTTAAATTAATCTCCTTAGGAACTGGAGAGATGGCTCAGTACACTGTTCTTGCAGAGGGTCCCCGTTCAGTTCCCCGCACCTATGTTGGGAATCTCACAACCACGGTAACTCTAGTCCCAGGGCATCCAACACTCTCTTCTGAACACTGCAGGCACCAGCACTTAGACATGCATAGTTACACACATGCGCATGTGTGTACATACCATTAAAAACAAACCTTTCAAAAATAAGTAAGTAAGATAATCCAAACTTGAAGTTCAGTTCCTCAGTCACACGAATCACAACCCAAGTGGCTACTGTGTGAGATGGTATAGATCACAGAGACTTTCTCTCAGGGCAAAATTGATCAAGTGTTACTATAGCAGCCATGAGGTTGCAAGGAGGGTTTAGTTACACACGCATGTTGGAATTGAAGGCTAGGCACTGAGTCTCTGAGTTGAAAAGTGAGACAAAACAGGAAAACAGGGAGGAGATATGTGACAGGGACAAAAGAGAGGGGGAAGACAGATGTCTGTGCCTGTTCCCCTCCAAGCTCATACTCTGAAACCCCAATCTCCCGAGTGTCGAGTGTCGGTGTCAGAGGTAGAGTGTTGGGGGTGATTAGGTCATGCTGGGGGAGCGCCTTCCAGTGGAATTAGTGCCCTTCTATGGCGGATTCAATGAGAAGAAGAGCACTCGCCAAGGAAAAGACAGTGTTGTCGGCTTGGCTTTAGTTTTCCCAGATAGAACCATGAGAAGTAAGCGTTTGCTGTTTAGTTACAGTTCTCTTATGGTAGCCAGAACAAACTAAGTTTAAACAGTTAACTACTGTGCAAAGGTCAGGGGCTTGGAAAATGTAGTGTAAACTGGATTTGTAGGCCAGTTGCACCGTGGGTGGTCCCGAAGGCGTATCCGATCTGTGATTGGATACTCTTCTGCCCTGCCTTGGCTGAGTGGCTTTGTCGGATCAGTCACATCTCTCTTCTAAGAGACGTGGAGGTCGATGATACCTTTTCTGCAATGTGGTCATGGGGATTGAATTATAAAAAGCGATGTGACCAGCACCGAGTGAAATCATTTCTTGATCCATGTGAAGGACTGGGTCTAGGACTCCCTTTGGGGACCCAAAGTGTGTACCTTTTCGTTTCTTCTGCTATGACAAACACTTAATAGAAAAAAAGATGTTTTATGAGGGAAGATTCCTCTAGGGAAACAGTTCCAAAGGTCTAAGCCCTCGGTGACTGGGTCCACTCTGTGTGCCCCAAGCCGAAACAAAACCTTGCTGTGGCTACTGTGTCTGATCGTGCTCATCTCCAGACAGCCAGCAAACAGAGAGTGAGAAGAGCTAGCCTGCCCTCTCTGGCTTCCTCTTCCTTTCCCCTTTAATCCATTCTACAGTTTATGGAAAGGTGCTACTCACATGCTAGGTACCTGCCCGCCGGTCCTGTCCCTGTCCCGTACACAGGATTCATTGAACTGGGCTTTACTAATCTAGCTAACTCTCACTACACTCAGGGAGACACTGGAGACTGTCATAGCCACACCCAAGGGCCTTATGTAAAATGCCATGGAATTTGCATATGCACGACACACATCCTCTCCTATAGGTAATCTCTGGGTTACTTATAATACCAACATGATGTCAGTCCTATGTACCTCGTGGTTGTGGTTGTACTGTGTTGTTTAGGGATTGAGGTGGGTGGGTTTGGGTACACATTGCACACAGATGGGATTCTTTTGATTCAAGGTTGTTTGAATCCACAGATGCAAAATAGAGAGATAACAGACACTGATCCTGTGTCCCCTGTCACTGGTACTCCCCAGAATGAAAGGCATGAAGGTCAATTTGGGGCATTTACTAGGCACTTACTGGTCTTTGTTGTCAGTGACTTGCTCTTGCTCATGGTCTCCTGCTTGTGCCTCAGTGGTCTGACTCCAGGGAGATGGACCCTGCCTCCTTATTTTCCACATAGCTAATCTCGGAATCCACTGAGTTAATTGGTCTTTCATCCTAACCGCTCTGAAATATTTTCTGTTTACATTACAACTTATTAGGGCACCATTGGTCCCTGGCTTCTTTTTACAATGCTCTCTGGGCTCTTGGGTTCATCCCTTTTTTGACCTGGCTTTTCTCTCAATGACTGTGCTGGAACCAGCTTTCTCTGACTTTGACTGCTTTCTTGTGGTACAGATCAGGGCACTGCAGACCTGGTAGAGAGCTTGCTGTGTGCTGTGTACCATTTAGTGTTTTCCCTTAGCTCATAGCACAGAATGGGTCTAGTTACTGAGTTGACTCTGGTATTTGACATGCTTAGAAAGGTTTTCATTTATTTGGATAAGAATTAATGGTGATAGACAGGATTTTTTTTTAAAAAAAGATTTACTTCTGCTGGGTATGGTAGTACATGTTTTAATCCCAGTGCTCAGGAGGCAAAGGTGGACTCAAAGGCAACCTAGTCTACTTGGCAAGCTCCAGGACTGACAAGGCTAGATAGATACAGAATGTAGTATTCTTTATATACTATTCCAAACAGATCAAATGATGCTGCTTTTGCTTTCTTTATTAAAAAATAATGAGTTTAGGGCTGTAAAAGTACTTCTAGGTTAAGAACACTTGCTCATACAGAGCACTTGAGTTCAGCTCCCAGAGCCCATACCAGACTGATCATAACAATCTGTAACTCCAGTTCCAGGCTCTCTGGTGCCCTCTTCAGGGCTCTGTGAATACTTTCACACATGTGGTACACACACACACACACACACACACACACACACACATTCAGACTCATATCTATACACATAAAATAAATAATAAATACTTTAAAAAATTCTGATGACTGAAGAAGAAGCGGAAGGAAATTGGCAGAGTGAAAACAAGAGCAGATTCCTGGGACCTTTTTGACCCAACCACAGAGATGACATAACACCAAGGCACGGAGGGAAGGCACGGAAGGACGTACAACCAAGTAAAGAGGTCAGGTTATTCACAAAGCCTTATTCTTATCCTCACTAACATAAGCAGCAAGAGGGGATTTTTGTGGGCAGTCATCAATTATAACATGCCACAAGTAGTCTTTCATGTCTCAGCTGGTGAGACCATAAAGAGGTTGTTATTCTACAAAACGGCTCTTCACAGAAACCTAATTCCATTTTCAGAAAATGAATATGGTGGAAAATACCTGTTCCTGTTCTCTCAATCGCTCCATCCTCCTCCCACGTCTGCTTTGCACTCTGAGTCAAACTGCTTCCTTTATCCTTTCCTGCAAGGCCTCAGGAGTTTCCAGGTTGTCTCAACAAACCAATTGTCCCACACTGTTTGGCTGACAGCTTCTGCCAGAGGCAGAGAGGAGAGAGAGAGAGAGAGAGAGAGAGAGAGAGAGAGAGAGAGAGAGAGAGCACATTTGGGGACGGACTGAGGGTATAATAAAGATAAGAAAGGTACAGTTCCCGGTAAGTTGTATGACTGAGAGAGGGCTGAGTGCACACTACCTGAGGCCTGTCTTTCAGATGCTTACTGTGTGAACTCTCTGCCTTTCCTTTATCTTGAACCTGTTCCCTTTGCTGTACACGGAAGCTTGTGTCCTCTAATGTCAAGGAACTCTCAAACATTTTCACATCCAGGGGGAAGAGAGGGATGAATAGGAGTAAGATGCATTACGTGAAATTCTTAGAGACTCAACTAGAATATCATATTTTTTAAAATCTTAACATTGCAGTCCACCCAAATCAGACCAGAAGTACAGTCGGAGGTGGTGATGCACAGCTTTAATCCCAACATTCAGAAGACAGAGGCAGGCAGATCTCTGAGTTCAAGGCCAACCTGGTCTACAGAGTTCTATGACAGCCAGGGCTACACAGAGAAATCCTGTCTTGAGCCACCCTTCCCTCCGCCAAAAAAAAAAACAGAAGTGCAAAGTCACACTTTGGTTAGAGCTACCATCTGATCTTCCTGCTCTGTTGAGCCTGGAAGGATTCAGGATGCTCTGAGTTCCTCAGGGTCTCAGACAGTGTTCATGTTGTCTAAATTTTTGTTTTTAATGTCTGCACCATGATTGAAGATGAGGTTTGTTCACCTAATGAATCTCAAATGATGACATCTGATGCCGTGTAACATGAGGTTGTTGGGAGGGCATACAAATAGTAAACAATACAAGTAGCTAAAATAAGCCCTTCATGTGGATCACTGTGTTTATGTTACAGTCATGAGGTTATTATTAATCCTTTCAGAAAGCCAAAGAAACAGAAGATAATACCCACCCCAAATTGCGCAGTTCATAGGAATAAGGGCTAGGTCCCCCCATCTTAATCAGACAGGCGCTGCTGTCAGGTGGTAGAGATGGGCTTTTGAGTCATCCCAGATGATGCTAACGGTAACTCACCAATTAGCGATTGCTAAGTGATGACAGATCTGTCTTCCAAACAGGGAACACTTGGAAAATGGAAATGGAAACTATTAAGGAATATGCCAGGACAACTGGCATCAATGGGACTGTTTCAGGGACATGTAGGTTGTTGTTAACTGGCTATTAGGAATCCCGCAGAGTTTCTTATTGAAGAGCTGCCACATGGGATATTACAGTCCCAATCAACACACATTCTCCATCCCACTAAAGGTTTCCCTAGATAAGCCCAGGCCACTGTTTTATTTTTTTATATACTTAGGTTTTGAAAACATATTTTTTCATACACTGTATTCTGATTATGATTTCCTCTCCCGAAGCTACTCCGTGGTCCTCCTCCCCACCTCCCTACTCACCCAAATCTACACCCTCTCTTTTGTTAGAAAATAAACAAGCATCTAAAAATAATAGTAATAACAGTAACAATAATAATAATGAAATAAGATAAAAACAAACCAGAAGAGGACAAAACAAACAGAAAAAAATCCAAAGAAATACTTATAGAAACTTTATTGACTTCACAATAAAACATTAAGACAAAATGTTCTATATTCCAAAAATCTAACATACCCCACACTGTCCAAAAACTACAATTTTAACAGAGCAGTTATTTTAGCATAATGCTAAAAAAATTCCAATGAAGTCTTAACTTTATTACTTTTATATTTTTACATGTGTTAACATGCACACATGTGTACACTATGGCATGATTATAGGGGTCAGAGGGCAACTTTAGTTCTCACTTTCTGTCCACTGTGGATTATTTATTTATTTATTTATTTATTTATTTATTTAGTAATGTGACACAGAATAGTGCATGAAGAATATGTAATTAGGGCTAAATTGGCTTTTTATGTATTTCCAGAGTGTGTATATGTGTGTGAATATGTGTGTTATTTATGAGTGCTTTTTCACACAAAACCTGCTTTTCGCTATTGCCTCAAGGAAGGAAAGAATCTCAAAATGAGGAATGAATGGAGATACAAGATGTCTTTTCTTTTTCTAGACTGAAATGTTTTGCTATGAATATGTTTTATTTCTTGATTGAGAAGAAAAACTAAACAACCAAACCAAAGAAGCACCTTTGGCTTGATGAGGTTTCAGGGTAGTGAGAAAGAGCACTCTGGAGGGGAGAACAGAACAGCCACCAGTGCTGTCAGTGACAGTGTTTCAGCTCTGAAGAATTACTGACATTTTAGAGGAGAATCTTTAATTGGTGGGATTTTAGCAACACAAGAAAAAAAAGTGAGAGAAAAAAACAAACTCAAGCCGTGGAGACATCTGAGGTCAAGATGTTCGCCCCTGTCTCCCAAACTAGCCACTCTACCATGTCTACCTGTTTTCCATGGATGAGCTCACATGTTCCTTACAAACAGGCATTCAAAACATGTTTACCCTCCAACAGTTATGAGCAGGACAAAGACTGCAACGTGTGCAAGCAGTTCCAAATGTCATTTTTAAGCAAGAAAACGTAACTCAGAGCCTCAAGGCACATGGGCATTTCTGCACGCGAGTTACGTACACAAAACTTCCCTAGCTTGAAGAACGCTGCTTTGCTGTTCTTATACCACAACATCCCTATAGCCATCATGTACTGTTGTCTCTGTTTATACAAGGATACCTCACCTGGCTTGGCCATCTCCCTTTAAGGAGCTTCCATACATGTTTGTCAGACCATTTAACTTAATTCATTGGCCGAACTTTTGTCACATGTCTTTGTCTTTTTGTCTGTGTGAGGTACCCTTTTGCAACCCCCTTTTGTCTTCTATAAACCAAGTCAATTCATGAAGGCCAGAGGGACATTATGGTTTAATAATGGGGAAACAATACAAGAGCTAGTTCCAGGACAGGCTCTAGAAACTACAGGGAAACTCTGTCTTGAAAAACCGAAAAACAAAAACAAAAACAACAACAAAAAAAAAGAATGGGGAAACAAAGAGCTGAAGCATGTGGGTCCCTGAGGACTTTGAATAAGAAATAATCTTGTAGGATAGAAGTGATGACCTCACCATGAGGGAGGCTAGGAGAAAGAGCTAGGGTTTATGGCTAGTTGGGGTTCCTTGTGAGTTAAAGGCCACCCTGGGCTGCATAGCAAGTCTGTCTCAAAAACAAAAACAAAAATGAAAGAACAGAATAGAATAGAAAAAGAAACAAAGAAAGAAATTGCGAATGTATCAATCTTTAAGCCAATATAACTAATCAAGCCTTGCCATTGACAACTAAACACAATTTCTACCTAACTCATTTGCTTTCTTTGAGAGAAAGGGAATATCATGGCAGAGCCTGGAGAGGTAGGTCAGTGGTTAGCATCATAGGACAGGGTCTCATACCCATGGCAGCTGGCTCCAAACAGCCTGGAACTCTAGGTCTTGGGGATTTGGTGTTCTTTCCTGGGCTCCAAGAACACCTACACTTACAATTACACACACACACACACACACACACACACACACACGAAATAAATCTTAAAAATTCGTGGCATAACATGGCCATTCATCACAGCCCCTAACCGGTGTCTTTCATTGTGTCTGGTTTGTCTTTTTCACCTTTAATTAATTCTGGTTTTAAGAGACGCTTCTTCTTTTGAGTTAATCCACACCCTGACTCTTCAGTTCCTTGTAGTCCAGCAAAGCTCCCACTTTCTGAGGATCCGTCTTTCAGCCCTGAGGAACCTCAATTAAGAATCATTTGCTCACAAGATGACTCTCGGGGATGTTATCTCAGTCAGAGTGACAGTATCTGTAGTTGCTGGAATTGAAGTTAAGACAGAACCAAACTCTCCTGCTTGTTTATGCCCCACGTTGGGTGTCCCACGGGAAGCAGACCTGTTATGACTTCCCACCCTCTAAATGCATGCTGCTGTGTTATAGACGGTCTTTGAAAAATCTTCCCTCCGTTCCTTTGCGAAGGACAGGCACAGAAGGCTCAAATAATGGCCGTGAGTAGGGTGGGGGTAGAAAAGAAAGAAAAAGAAGAAAAGGGACAAAATAGAAACCATATTTTTAACAAAACGATTTTTCAAAGCTCACCTAAGGCCCCAATGTTTTAAAAATATTTTACTATAATTTTTTTCTTCAAAATCCTGACATACCAAGATGAACAGGGCCCTTTGAGTGCACAACCCTGAGACACAAAGATACCAAAAGAGCAATATTCTGTACCCAGTGGTGATCATAATATTGCATGATTGCTTGAAATCCACAGGCTGATCTGATATCATCTTCCCAAATATGCAAGTATTCTTTTGCTTTCCGATTCAGAGATATTTCCTTGCTCTGGGGCTTAACCCTTCTGTTGCTTCTCCATGTTATGGGTATGATTAAAATGAACATAGGGCTTGTTACAGAGTATCCCTTTACACTGTGTGAAGATGTGTCACTCTGGTTGGTTTAATAAAGAGCTGAATGGTCAATAGCTAGGCAGGAAGAGGTTAGGTGGGACTTCTGAAGACGGAGAGGTCTCAGGGAAGAACAACAGGGTTGCCAGCTGGACACAAAAGAAGCAGGACATGCAGGAGCAGAGGTAAAAGCCACCAGTCTTATGACAGCATGGAGATGAATAGAAATGGGTTAATTAAAGTTATAAGAGCTAGTTAGAATCAAACCTAAGCTAAGGCCACGCTTTCATAATTAATAATAAGTCTTTGTGTTATGATTTGGGGGCTGGCAGTCCAAAAAAAGCCTGCTACAGGGCTTCCCTTGCCAAGCCTGTTCCAAATTTTAGGTGGGAGGCCCTGAGTCTGTCAACTTCTGTCATAACAGAACCACAAAACACAAAGATCATGCAACCTCTTTCCTTCCTTTACAATACCACACACAAACATGCACACATACACACACTTGCGCACACACACATCATACCATGCAGAATACATACCACACCACACATATCACACATACACACATGCACACACACATACATGCGTGTGCACAGACATCATACCATACACAATACGCATCACACCACATATATCACACACACACACCCGCACACACACATACCACTCACACTTACACACACCACACACCAACATACTCCATACATACATACAACTCTTTTTTTCCCCTATGAGAAACTGTGAAAAAAAAACAAAGAATTGCCATTTCAGAACATGCAACTTCCCCCTTAACCAAAACCAACCAAACAAACAAACAAAAATGGCGACGAATCTAAACAATTGAAGAGAATTTAGAAAAGAATATTCTTAGGACTTCTTTGTAACATGATGTAAAGCAAAAATACATCAAGGGTCTGGAAGTGATTATGGAACATAATATTCCTTCCTAAGCAGACTTTGCCAACAGGGGCCTTGCTGCTTGCATCAGCACAGGGGATCTGGGAAGGTGAGGGTTCACTGCCACTGGCGAGCGTGCCCCTGCAGTGTGCATGGGTAAGGCCTCTGGGAATAAATTCAGAGCCCGGACCCTTCCTACAGAAGCTGGTCTTGTAACTCAAGGGAACTGGCCATGTCCCTGTGCTTCTCATTGTGCTTGTCCTTCCAAACAGGATCCCTGAAAGAGGAGGGAGCCCAAAGCACATGCTTCCAGAACTATGAATCACTTTTGAATTGGCCCCCACTGCTCAGATAAAGCCCAGAGGTACCCCAGCTTCTCAATGGCTGTCAGAAGTGTGTCTTTGTTTTGTCTGTCCTCAACCTTTTCCTGGGGGTAAAGTTTTAACTTTTTCGCTCTCAAAGTGATTCCACCCTTGAGTTGGAGATTTCCTTCAGTTCACAGAACATCAAAAATTGCACTTTACTTGATAGAGAGGCATGAGGAGCCACAGCCAGGCGGCTCAAAGAGACACTGCAATGCCATCTTATAATTAAGCAGAGCACCCGCTGGACCGCATGTTACAGCAGATGTTTCCTGGCCCCAGGTACTAAGCCAGCACACAGTAAAACTGCCCAGAGCCATCTGAGCCAAGATGGGTCAGTGTCTGGATCCTCTGTCTCGTGTCTCTTACTGTAATTAGAGAATGAAGCTAGCTTTCGGTCATTAATTCCATTTGAAAAATAGCCATGGCTAAATTAAAAATGAAAAGAAGAGGAACATCTGAGTGTTTTTTTTTCACATTGAAAAGCCTAACAAGGAAATGGATAATTTATTGATGGTGGTGTTATTTCTCTTAGTGTTTTAGATCTGGTATAAAATCTGCATGGTGCCTTTTCTTCGACGTTATTTGAAGAATTTTCACTCTGTTTATAAAGTGGCTAAAATTAGTAGTGTTTTAAAGGAGTTATAGTCTGGTCAGTACCAGGAAATCAAACTCAGAAAAGCAGATGCCAGTTGGTAAAGGAACAAAGCCGCCATGGCAAGAAGGATTATTTTGTCCCAGTTTTCTTTCATCTTATTACTTTCAAAAAGAGACCTGGGGATCCGGAGACTCTGGACTCCTAGGAGTCAGCAGCGCTGGCCAGGCGGGCTCTCAGATGGCGGGTGGTCCATATGCTGCTGGCATCATGGTGGACAGATGCCCCTGGAAGCCTGTCCAGCGATGCCCACCCCCTGTTCTCCTTCAGCAGCTCCAGGGCCCCTCACGACCACCCGGGGCAGACCAGAGCACTTCCTGCGTACTCTCTCACTGAGGACACTACCCATATTTTACTGGTTAAATATGTCTAATTTTTCTCAGTACAGGGGCATTGACAAATAACCATTGATATTTAGTGTCTGAGTAAAGCAGACTAAAGGGCAACAGAGAGTTAAAAGCCCGCTGGATCCAGGAGCATCCAAGCCTCGTCAGAGGAGACTGCTGCTGTGAATGGAGCCAGGATGTAGGGCTCACATGGCCGGATCTTCTGACTTCTTGCATAATTTCCCAATACAGTTGTCTGCTGCCTTGTTTAAATGCTGTTGGGAGGTAAAAAACATGCCCTAGGTTTCCCGACTTTGTGACTATTTCTGTTTCTGAGATGGAGGATGATAGCCAAGCAGCAGCCATTTGCCCAAAGGTCATGCAAATGGTGGGAGTCAGAGTCAGAGCTGGAACCTGGACCTCCATTCCCCCACCCAGTGATAATGACTTTCTTTAAAACTGGTCCCACTGTACCATGGAAACCCCTGGAGAAGGATGTGCAGACATCCCAGAAGCAGGGACAGGAGTTTTTATATTACTGTTCTCTAGGTATATGTGTGTATACAAGAGTAGGTGTAGGCCCAGTGTGGATATCCTGTTTTCCTCAACAGAACAGGTCCTCTGCGAGAGCAGCAAGTGCTCTCAACTGCTGAGCCATCTGTCCAGGGGATTTTCTGAGAGAGAGTCTCTCAGTGAATCTATGCCAATGTGTGTCGGCCAAAGGTTGACACCGGTTTTTCTCAGTTCTCTCATTGATCTGGCATGGCTACTGACCAATGAGTTGCAGGGATTTGCCTGTCTCTATGACCCTTTCCAAATCTCTGGGGCTGTAGACCTACCTATGTGACCACATGCAGCTTTTTACATGGCTGCTGGGAATCTAGGCCCAGTCCTCAGGCCGGTGCAGCAGGCATTGCACAGGCTAAACCATCTCCCCAGCAATAGAAGTTCAAGTGTAATGATAGTTCTTTACGGTAATTTTGTTATCCTTCGGCAGACGAGTGGAGCATTGCATCCAAAGCTGATGTTGAAGGGAAGATGAGGAAGGTCAAAAGATAACTAGGTCACCGCACGACCGTAAGAAGAGGGTGGTCCCCTGAGGGTGGGAAAGCCCTTCCTAAGGAAAGAAAGGCCTGGAATTCCCAGAGATAAAGGGGTTTAGAATGTCCCGTGGTGAAGGTGACTCGCTGCCTTGCAAGACACCCTCCAAGTCTAAAGAAAGAGCCCCGTGAGGAGTGATCTGGTTAGTCCTGGATTTCTTGCTCTATTTGGTCCTAGAACTGACCTCTCCTGTCACAGCTCTTCCTTACCTTTGTTGTGGAGCAGGGCTGAGCCTGAAGCTAAGTAAAGCTTCATCTAAAGCTGAGCCTGTAGCTCGCCTGGTTCTATGGATCAGCAGCCCCAAACTTCTTACCACTGGCGTTGTTCATTGGATTTTTAAGAAAATGAATGTGCTCTTTACTTTTGAATTTAGAAGGGTTAACTATCTGTGTGTTGGAATTGGAGTTCCATAATGAGTAAAGTTGTCTTGACCTTAACACTCTAAAGACTGTGATACACACACACACACACACACACACACACACACGCACACAATTTCAATAAGAAGTGTTAGAAATATGTGACAAGCACACTCAACTGTCCTTGAGTCAGAGGAGAGTAGAGGGGAAAGGACTCCACGAAGGGGAGAAGGGCATGAGAGTTGGTTTTGGCGCAAAGAATATGGTGACCACAAACAAGGTAATGGTCATGTACTCATGAAGCTCTTTAAGTAGAGATACAATACTTGACTTAGAGAGTACTGAGACACTGCTACAGCTTACTTATGGAAAGCACCTTGGAGTTTGGCTTCATTTAAGTCTCATCAGTTCATTGTATTCTTATTCATTCTTCATACCAACCCTCTGAGATAGCAGTCAATGCTGTTCCATTATATAGTTGAGGAAACAGTAGGTGTGCTTTGCTGAAGTTCTTCGGGACCGAGCGTATGGTCATCTGAGGACATACCTTAAATATTCTGCTTTGCCAAACTCTGATGAGTTTACCAACAAGGCCCCTTTCCTAACAGCCTTGATAAACAGAGATCCACTGGCTCAGTAGCAGGAGGATCACTGAAGCTTGGGCTGCTAGTTCTGACACAAAGCTCTCTACATGTGAGTAGCCGTGACTGGACCAGGGAAAAAGAGCTGTTGTGTGTCTTGACATGATGGCAACCTTGCCATTCCCTGATGCACAGCCAGAGCTGGTGGCCCAAGATTTAACCAAGGCAGGTTTCCCAATTCAAGTCAGTTTGGGAAGAATATAGAGAAATATATATCTATATCTATATCTATATCTATATCTATATCTATCTATCTATCATCTATCTATCTATCTATCTATCTATCTTTCTTTCTATCTATCATCTATTTATTGACTCAGTAACTTAAAATGAAGACATTTAGGGAAGTAATTTCCATTCAAAATGCAATCCTTCAAGCCATTCCAGGACCGGAGTATTTTACCACTCTGCTCTATGATCTTTCCTTAATTTCTCCCTCTCCCTTCCCTCCTTGCTGGCTGAGCCTCAGACCGGCAGCACTTAGCTGTTCGCCCTCTCTAGTTGATTATGACGCACAGTCATGCCAAAGCTAACCGCCAGGGGTAGTTGCCCATTGCCTAAGACAATCCCCACCGTCATATGTGAACACAGGTCGCTCACAGTCTTTTGGCATTCATTCCCTGTTCACCGCTTCTGAGAGCCCAAATTGTGCCAGGCAGTTTCACAACACTGGTCCTTTGACAGCACGCATGGCCCCTTCCTATTGCGACCTCCCTAGCTCAGTCAACGAATGCCTACTCTTCTCTATACACATATATCAGAATATCTGAGAAGCCTTTCACGACCAATCCTGCCCGAGTCTGTGTCCCTACTAGGCTGTTTGCTGTGGAACCTGTCACACCAAGTGAATCTCACTCATTAGCATTTGTGTCTCCCCTACGGGACCATCTTGCCTCACCATCTTGCATCCCTCCCTCTCAAAGCAGTGACAAAGGAGAAGGGCTCAATAAGAACTATTGCCCTGAAGAGAATTGAAGGGAGCAGACTGTCATTGTCAGGGCCACTGGCCCAGGGTAGTGATCTCTCACAGGAGGCTAGCTTATGGCTAGGTGCTGCACTTGCTGTTTAACATGATAGGAGGAGAGACACAAAGCTCCTCGTGGATTTTAGCACAAAGAATGGCCCTCAGAAATGGGAGGCAAGGAAGAGAGGCCCAAGAATCCTAGGGTGTGTTTGCTCTCTCCTTCTTGGATGCAAAAGGCTGAAAATGTAGTACAGACCAAGTCACTTATCTCTGAGAATTCTGACAAGTTTTCTAGGGGGGAAGTAAAAGAAGTGAATAAAATTAAAAAATGTGTGGTAAGAAAGTCAGAGAAAGGAAAGGCCCACATTTCCGCCAGGGAATAGGAAGTGGTCTTGTCTTCCGCAGCAGGGCTGTCTAATAAATCTGGAGAGTTTTATTGACTTCATAGGCGCAAAAATAACCACCCAGAGAAGACATCGGGTTTCACTTATGTTTTTGGAAAGTAATTTCTCACAGACGTGAGGTTAAAAGAAAGTGGTTGCACGGGCCTCAGCTGCGGTGGTGTGTCTTCTGGTATGCGTAAAGCAACTAACTGGATCTGAGTTCTGGGACGATGCCCAGACTCAGGGGCTAAAGCCTCTGTTGAAAGCACTGAGGACAGAGTGTTGCCAACATTTTATGTATGCAACTGTAGATCGATTGTCTTAGTGCAAGCACAGACTTTGATCAAGAGCGTCTGGAGGGCGGGGTTTCATTAAATGATGTTTTCATCCCTTAATTCTACAGTTTTTATGTCTACTTGTTCCTAAGTCGACCACAGACCCTGAGTGTCCCTGACGCAGAGAAGCCCCTCCCTAAACCCACGTCTGGCTCTGGGGCTGCAGCAGTGACTGGCACTGAAGGAGTTTCCTGGGTAGAAAGGATACAGTCTGGGAGGTTTTACTCCACTCTGTAGCTTTTGGTCTCCTCGTAGACCAGTCAGAAAGGAAAAGGCTAGACACGCTCTCCCTCCTGCCTTGGGTCTGTGACTCATTAGTGAGCCTTGAAATCTTCCTCTACACAAAGACAAACTTTCCTAAGAAAGGGCTGATAAGAGCATGCGTCCGCAGGACGAATTCTTCCTTTTAAAGACGTCTGGCCAAGCCTAGAAAACTCAGGCAGTCTCAGGAAGTAGGAGTTTATTTCTGAAGTCCTTTCAAGTGTTTGTAGAGTTATTGAAAATATGTCATCAGAAGAACATTTCTAAGACCTAACAAGGTTCTTGTTCAAGTCTCAGAGTGAATCTTGCCCCACAGGGCAGACCAAACATTTCTCCTGTCATGTTTCTACAAAGCGGTGGAAATGAAGCTAGAGCAGCCATCTTTTGGCTGCCCTTAGTGGCAGAGCAGAGCCTTTTGGTGTGTGGGAGGATGGTTCACTCAGCAACTCTAGCCCTGTCCACAAAATTAAGATAGGGTCTAAATGAGAAGAACCCTTGCTCTGGGAAGTAAGAAATAAATATAATTGCCTCATTTTAGGGATGACAAGAAACTAATTGGTGGTTTCAAAACTTGGTTTGCTTTTTTTTAAAAGAAGCTGAACCCCTTTTCAAAGCAAAATCTTTTCTAATAAAAATACCAAACATCTTGAGGCTTCAGCATGCACAAGGTTAGGCAAAGCAATTTGCCTTTAGTGTTATGGAGTAGCCCACACTATTTTGAAATTCTCATGGTTACATGTCTACTTCACAGTTGTGGAACACAAGAAGCCAGCCTGCTCCAGACTAAACTGTAGATAAACCTACTCTCCCAACAGGCAGGTCACTGTGAGGCTGCCCTGGTGGAATTAGGGCTGCAAGACAGGCACCCTTTGCCCCTACTCCTCTGTCAGCCTTTCTCTCTCCAGCACACACCGAAGGCTCTGGAGAGCAGCACCTCAGTTCTCCTGACCGGATGGCCTCTCCATCCTCTCTTGGTGTCTGCATAGTCCCTGCTGCCCGAGGTGTAAACACAACAACCATTAAACAGCCTTAGATCACAAGTTGGAAAACCCTGTTACTCACTAAAGGACCGCCTCAGCATCTCTTTTCATGTGCCTGAAAATAATAGATGTTTTTTCAAACTTCTTGAATTAAACAGACACAGGATAAAACTGAAAAAATGTTCATATGTAAATCTGCTGATGCTGTTAGGTCGAAATGCATTGCTTCAGTCAAAACTACAGGCCAAAACTCAGATGGGTTTGCACTGTACCAATTCCGTTTCTAAGCATTCCATGTGTGGTAGACTTTCCTCTTTACTCTCTGATAAGCTGTCTATTAGCTGTACCCAGAAACAAGTAAGAAGTTGAAACGTCTTTTTTTAACCTATTAAATTGACTAGTTGTCCAGTTGCTAGCTCCCCCAGAGCAGAGTTCATCAAGGAAAGAGGACACTTTTGATGTCTTTGTTAGCTCTTGACAAAAGCCAAAACAAACAAACAAACACCCCAAACAACAACGACAAAAACCTTCACTGAACCCCTTTACTCTGGACCTACTCCAGACTCCCCAGCGTACTGGACTTCTGTGTCACTCAGGGAGTAGAAGAGAAAAACATTTCACCTTCACAAGGAGTATAAATAGACATAAAATTATTGGTGGGCAATCTGATGACAGCCATTGAAATGGAATGCTCCAACTCTTGATCTGATAATAACTCACCTGCAGGGAACTCATCGTGGAGAAATCTGCTGATGACTGTTCGAAAGTGTTCAAGGGGAACGTGATGCTTTCAAGAAAAAGTGTTTCAGGGAGCCTGGAAAGAGCCCACGGGCACAGAAAAATGGTTAAGGAAAATACGGTTTGGCCATACCGTGCAGTATGATGGAACCATTAAAACGTTTAAAAGATCTTTTCTATAGACCGACATGAGAAAAACGCCCAAGACACACTGTTGCATAGAGAGTAGAATTCTTCGTTTCGTAAAATGTTAGTGTGTCTTGAAAAAAATCTGCTTTTCTTAGCTATTTAGGATTATAGATTTTCATTTTATATGCTGCATATTTTTTATTTTGCGTTTCTTTTGTGTGTGAATGTATATATGCATGCATAGGTATCCAGCATCGGTTCTGTAATCAGAATAACCACCAACATTCCTACAGCTTGGTCCTCTGAGAGCCCTCACTACAAAGTTTGGAAGCCTAGTCCAAACCTATTGACTTTACTGGCAAGCAAGCCGAGCTGACACTGGAACACTGAGACCACAGAGCTGAAAGGAAGAACATGCATGAACATTCTTTCAGTGTTCAGAGTTTATGAGCCATTGTAGCAAGCATTACTCCAGAAGGAAATCCTCTCTGCAAGGAGCTGATGTGGATAAACTTGGACTTTGGCTACTTTGTGACTTGATGCTGTAGTTAAGGAGACTTAGGCTGATGGGGACGTGCCAGAGGTAAAGGCACGTGCATAAAAGACAGAGATATTTATGTTTAATCATGTTTAGGTGTATGTGTCTGTTCCTGTGTGCACATAGCGGATCTGTGGGAGTGTCTCAGTGAGTTCAGAAGAGGAAGTTAAAGTCCCCGGAGCTGTAGGTACAGGCAACTATGACCCTCCTCACATGGGTACTAGGAAATGCACTCCAGTTCTGGAAGAGCGGCAAACGCTCTTAACCACTGAACCATTTCTCCAAACCTGTGTTTAAATTTTATGCTTTCATCAAGATAAATTTTCATGTATTTTCTCTAAGAGGTCACCATATAGGGGGCTCAATTGTCATTCAATTAAGAGAACTCCATAAAGAGGATTCAAAATCCCAAACACACAATCAGGTCCCAGGTTTTGGGAGGGGCCCTGGGAAGGACGAGCAGTTAACCAAAGCTTCATTATCTTCACCGTAGGTGTCTCAGGAAGAGCTCACTGCTGTGGCTCAGAGTTCTGCGGCCAAGATAAGATGGGAGAGCAACTCCCACCCTTGAAGGACCATCCTTTGAAACAGAGATTTATCCCCCATGTGGCAAAAGCTAAGAGACCACATGCTAGGCCCAGAAAGACTGCAGCATGCCTTTGGGGTGCTCCGTGTCTGTGCATGGAGAAGCTCTGTTTGTTGACAATGGCAGACACCCAGCTCTTGATGCTCATAAAACTGTGGCCGTCAGTGCTGGGAAAGATATATTAGGTCATCAATTTCGATTTGGGTCCAAGGCAGCATGGTTCCCTAGTGCGGTCACTCTGAGCCTTTGTCTAGGCAGCTTTGAAATGTCTCTAGGGCCCAACTCTGGTCCTCAACTCCAGTTCCTGGGCAAATGTTGAATTGCTTGACTTCAAAGAAAAGAAAAGGGGCATTTTGGAGTAGGAGCCACACAGTACTTAATTATATCCATCCCTAGATTTCTATCAGTCGTTTCCACATGAAGAAAACAATTTAGTGTAAAGAAACACTTATATCTTTGCTGTAAAGTTACCATCAAGGAACAAATCACTGATTTTTCCAGTTCTTTATATTTCAACTTTGGTGGTGAGTTTCTTTTTTTAGCTTTAGTGGGAGGGTGGGGGTGGGGGACAAACTTACAGGGTTGCCCTTAACCAGAGTTATTGAGAATGAGTCGTACTTAAAAAGTGTTTTTCTGATAGTGGAAAGAAAATTGGATTCTTGTCTTTTCTGTAAGCCTTGTTTGAGTCTGTCTACCTTTGTTGTTGATAGACCTGATATATTTACAGTTTTCTAGGCTACAGTGGGGCTATATAATCAGGAATCACGGGCCTCAGTGGCACATTCCTGTAATTCCAGCACTTGGGAGGCAGAGGCAGGTGGATCTCTGCAAGTTCAAGGCCAGCCCGGTTCTGCAAGATCCAGGCCAGTCACTGCTAAGGGGAAACTCTATAAACACAGGGAGTGGGGTGGGATAGGAAGTTCTAAAGCTAAGCTTTTATTTTCTACCAATTTCCTTTAGCTTCATAATAAACAGTCCTGATTTGGAACATCATGGTGACTAAAAGGTAGATTTGAATTAATACTGTTGTTGTATCAATGTATGTTTTATGGCCTTAGAAAAATCCTTTATTTTCAGAATGTGATTTGTTTGCTTGTTCTTAAGAATATTCTATTTTATTTCTGGTAAATAATATTTTAGCCAGTAAAAAAATGTCTAAATGCTATAATATCCTCCTCTGAAAACCCATTTCCCATTATTTCTTTTATTTATTATTTCTGTATATGTGCATGTATGCATGTATGTACGTGTGTACGTGTGTGTGTGTGTGTGTGTGTGTGTGTGTGCGTGTGTGTTACAAGGATCAAACCCAGGACTTCTCGAACACTATCTTAGTTAGGGTAAAGAGACACCATGACCACAACTGTTCTAAAGGAAAACATTTAATTGGGGTGACTTACAGTTTCAGAGGTTTAGCATCATGGCAGGACATGATGGAGCGCAGGCAGACATGGTGCTGGAAAAAGGAGCTGAGAGTCCTACATCTGGACCCACAGGCAACAGGAACTGAATTGCTTGTCACACCGGGCGTAGCCTGGGCATAGCAGACCTCAAAGCCCGCCCCACAGTGACACACTTCCTCCAACAAGGCCACGCCCACTCCAACAAAGCCACACCTCCTAAGAGTGCCACTTTCTTTGGGGGCCATTTTCTTTCACACCATGATGCACACACTCTTCCTCTCAGTTGCACTTTACTACCCAAATAGTTTTGTATAATTTGTAAAGGCAGTTAAAGGTTAGCTCATACAGAATTCTGGGTATTTAAATGAATTTTAAGGAACTTCTCCTTAGGCAAAAATAATTAAATTACACGAATTTAAGACTCTCCAAAAATCATGGACTCTATAATAAAAAATTAATACTGCTTGTCACATCAATAAAAAGATAGCAATTTAAACATTTCCAGTATTCTGTATAAATAAGCATCTTAAATAAACTCCCCAAAAGCAATGCATTGTTGCTTAGGAAACTGATTTAAAAAGAAGTTAGCTCAGTCGTTTAATACATGTTCTTACCAACACTGGCAGAGGCCTCCCTCTGAGCCTCGACTTCCCATTTCTGTACCAGTTTGTCTTGTGCACTGTGGTGCCAGGTGAAAGCTCCTAGCAAACCCCCACAGAGGGAGTGCTTCCTTCCCAGGGGAAGCTGACTTCCCATTGGGTTGTGCTCAGCCTTGTGCTCATCCCCAGGCCACAGGACAAGACTGCAGTGGCATCTCGTGTATCTGCTCAAATCCGAGCAACTTAGAACATCAGAAGTTTATTTTTCCTGTTTCTGGATGGCGGGGGGTCTGGAATCACAGAGTTTGTGGATCTGTGCTACCTCTAGAGACGGGAGGGAAGATTCAGTTTCTGTCTTTACCAGCTCATGGTGGCTCTGGCAACTTCATTCTAACTTCGGTCTCTGTGATCACATTCCTACCTCACTTCCTCTACGTGGATGTGTCGCCCTGCCTCCTCATCAAAATGCTTAATGGAATTACAGATACAAAGGCCGTTTGTCAAATGAGGCTGTGATCACATGTTCTGGGAAATGGGATGTAGAATTATTTTTAGGGGGGCCACCCTGTAGAGCTGGCAAATATTTCATAATGTCTTCATCAGAAAAGGGGAGCTCTACTCAACAGCACTGGTCTATTCTGTCAGTATTGTCCCTGTGATGAACTCCAGGCTACTGAGGGGAAGCCACTGACCCTGGGATTCAGATACCAGCAGCTTGCCACTGTGCAGTGTTTCCACCCATAGAGCCAATCGCATTTCAGGTGGTGATAAAATGTAGCGAAATGATGAGGAAGGAAGACGGCGTGAGAATTGCACCTTTTAAGACCTTTAAGTTTATTTAGTTTTATATGCTTTGAATTTTGCTATGGCAATTTAGTGTAACAAATAGCTCAAGAGTTCTCTGTTTACCAACTGATTCATATGGGTCAATGTGACGTGGCATCAGTCAGCATCCCATTCGACAGGATATACCAAGTGTTGAAGCCTGAGTCATCGAGCCTGGGAGTGGGCAGTTGGTCAAAAATAACCATAACATGTGAACTGAAAATGGGGTTGTCATTCTTTTAGGTAAGGTTGGGGTGTTAGTGCCTAAAGAAGGGGACAGGAAAACCCAAGTAAATCACTTTCAGAATCATTTAAATATATGCATGTCTTATATATATTTAAATATTTTTTATTTAATTATATGCATATGTGTATGTCTGAGTATGCACACATATATAAGTGAGGGTGCCCGTGAAGGACAGGAGAGGGCATGGATCCTCCAGAGCTGAAGTTACAGGTGGTTATGAATCATCCAGCATGGGTGCTAAGAACTAAACTCGGGACCTATCCTGGCTATTTTATGACAACTTGACACAAGCTAGAATTGTCTGAAAGGAAGGAACCTTAATTGAGGAAATGACTCCATAAGATAAGGTTTTAGGGCATTTTTTAATTTTGTAATTGATGGGGGAGAGCCTAGCCCATTGTGGGTGTGGTCACTCCTGGGCCGATTGTCCTGGGTTCTATAAGAAAGCAGGTTGAGTAAGCTGTGAGGAGCAAGCCAGTGAGCAACACCCCTCCATGGCCTCTGCATCAGCTCCTGCCTCCAGGTACCTTCCTTGCTTGAGTTCCTGTCCTGGCTTCCTTCAGTGATGCACCGCAATGTGAAAGTGTAAGCCCAATAAACCCTCTCCTCCCCAACTTGCTTTTGGTCCTGGTGTTTCATCACAGCAGCAGAAACCCTAAGACAAGTTGGTACCAGAATAGTGGGGTATTGTTGTGACAGACCTGACCACGTTGTTTTGGGGGAAGATTGTGGACAGACTTTGGAACTTTGGGCTAGAAAAGCCATCGAGTATTGAGAGCTCGGCGGGCTGTGCTCTGGGAGACTGGAAGATAAGAATCCTCAGAGCAATACAGATGGTGGAGGCCTGGATTGCGAAGTTTGAGGGGAAAGCAAAGACTCTACCGGGCATTTTTGAGTTAAGAATTTGTGGTTTTTGATTAGCTGGGGCTGAAGAATTAATTGGCTGTGATTAACAAAATACCAGAACCAAGGAAGTAAAACTTTTTTTTTAAAACTGGGACAATAGAAACTGATCAACTGGAGCTAAGAAATTAGTGGTGGTTAAGAAGAGACCAGCATCACTGTGGTGAAATCTTCTGGGAAGTGTTTACTCAGGGTCTGCACACAGAAGTTGCCCCAGAAATGGCCATGATTGTACCTCGTGCTAGCAGCTGAACTTGGTAATGTAAGCGTCACCCAGGTGATACTGGTTTTGAAGGCATGAAGGGTTCATGGAGGGCAGCTGCAGCTCAGAACTGTGAGAGACCAGGAGAGGCCACTGGTGAAGGTGCAGCCTTGGTAGCAGTTGAATCCCAGGATTGAAGGGGTCTTGGAGGGAAATGGGTTTGGCTCCACAGGGAGCCAGAGAGAGACTGTTGATGAAAGTGCAGTCCCCTTGCAGCACAGACTATCAGTACCGGCTGATAACCACCAGGAGCAGCAGCAGCAGGAAAGCCAGCGGGAGCCTGGACCACAAGCTGTGTGTGCTGAAGAAGGCAGAGCCAGGGAAGTGACCCAAGCCCCTTGGAGGAGCCCAGAAGACTGTGAGTGAATCACAGACACTGGGCATTAAGTTATTTAGACTGTGGGAGTTCAGTTTTGCTTTGCTCAGAGTTTGACTGTGCCTTGGTTCTTCCCTCTTGAAGTGAGAAACTATTTACTTTGGATTTTTACAGGAGCCCACAGTTGAGAGACTGAATTTTAAAAGACTGGATTTTGAAAGAGACTGGCTATATGAAAGAGATTGAATTTTTTTAAAGACCGTGGGACTTGGGGTTTGGACTGTTCATATTATAACGTTGAGATTAATGTGTGCTCTTGGGGAAGAACAAGAAAGAAACAGTTATGTCTCAACGGTGATGTGTCTGTGTGTCAAGCTGACAAGAGGTCGGTTGCACTGGTTAGTGTGATTTCAACTTGACACAAACTAGTGTTATCTGAAGGAGGAAACTTCAATTGAGAAAATGCCTTCAAAAGATCAGGCTGTAGGGATTTGCTTAATTAGTGATTGGTGGGGGAGGGTCCAGCCCATTGCGGGTGGGTTCATCCCTGGGCTGGTGGTCCCAGGTTCTATAAGAAAGCAGGTTGAACAAGCCATGAGGAGCAAGCCAGTAGGCAGCATTCTTCCATGACTTCTGCATCAGCTCCTGCCTCCGGGGTCCAGCCCTGCTTGAGATCTGTTCTGATTTCCTTCAGTGATGGGTTGTGATGTGGAAGAGAAGCCAAACAAACCCTTTCCTCCCCAGCTTGCTTGTGGCCGTGGTATTTCATCACAGCATTAGAAACCCCAACTAAGATGGCCGATTGCAAGAGCAGTTCATGCTCTTAACTACAATAAGCCATTTTTCTCCCCATTTAAATATATTTTAATGACTTTATATCAATGAAAATCTTTTTATTAAGTTCAAATGTAGATATGAGCATTGTGAGTATTCAATAATGCTCAAGTCAGAATCTCTCCAGGAAACCCAGTGATTTTTATACATTCTCATTTCTGCTTGTAGGATCCGCTTTTAATTTTGGATACATTCATCAGAAAGCAGTTAGATTCAAAGGAAGAAAGACAGTCAAGATCTTAAGGTATTGTTTAAAAACTATTAAAGACTTTATTGAGATATAATCAATGCATCATGCAATTCCCCCATTTACAAATAAAATTCAGTGGTTTTTAAATGCAGTTATCAAGTGGTCCAACCAGCACTTCAATTAATTCAAGAACATTTTCACCTGCACCACCCTGCCGTCTCCTAAAGTCCAGTCCCTCTCTCCAAGTCCCAGCCAACCACTGTTCTCCTGTCTCTATGTAGGTATGCCTATATACTCCAGAAATATGGAGTGCGTGCTTTCCTTGTGATTGTCTTCTGTTACTTAGGAAGAAATTTAAAAGGGCATCCATGCCGTCATCTTTATTATTTCATACTCTTCAACTGCTGGCTAGTATCCCGTTGTATAGATATAACACCTTACACTTATCCATTCATTGGTAGGCGTTTGGATTCTTTCCACTTCCTGCCTATATTGGAAATGCAGCTGTGAATATACCTCCTCCCCTCCCCCTTTTCTTTCCCAGTTCTGGGGACTGAACCTTGGACCATTCACATTGCTGTGCAAACACTCCATGACTGAGCTATATCCCAGCCCCACTGATAATAGGAATAGTTTTGTACACATCTTATGTCAACAGAATTTTCCGTTCCTCTTAGTGCAATGGTTTTTAAATGATAAGTTTTAACTACATTTTTAAAATTTTTCCTGCGATGAAGGGGGCTGTATTTTATAACTTAACTCAGCAATGTCATGTATACAATTTCAAGCCTCTTAAATATGGGATCCATCCCTTTTCTTAAATTCTTCTGTCTCTTGGTAACAGGGGGAGGAGAGGCTGACTTTTGGGGCGAAGTGGGAGCTGGCTAACTTGGCATTCCTAGAGTCGGGAGCAGGTGTGATGGAATTTCCTTCACTGCACCAAGTCCAGGCCTTGCCTGCAACATCCTCACAACTTTTAGCCCATCGCAATCTTCTTCCAAGGGCGCTGTGCATGCAAGCTGTAGGAAAGAATGAAAATAAATCAGAGTTAGAGACTTTGGGGAATTTTACGGGGGAGAGGCATGGAAGCAGCTTCTTTGACACAAGCCAATGAAAGCCTCACTCTGTCCCTGGTGTGACATGGAAGCCTCGTCCCATGTGTCCTGGGGACCTGCAATGAAAAAAGAGGGCTCTGTATTAATTTATAGCAAGCTTCTTCCAAGAAATGCAGAGTGTCTCAAACGGACTTTTACTTACTCCCTGGGGGGAATATGCATAAAACTTGCACGAGAAATACTCCCTTTAAAACTTACAGTCTGCAGTTAGTGCTGGGCACAAATAAAACTAGCAAAGCAGAGCTCCAGACCAAACATTCTAGTGTATTATTGTCAGTGTGCTTTATAAATCAATGCATAGCCAGAAAAGCAGGGCCTCCTCAACAGCCCCATGACTCGGCATGCTCCGGGAAATGGAGAGATTCCCCACTGCTCGTCCATAGCACGTGGCTCAGTCTGTGTAGTCCCGGGCACGGGCAGCCTCAGTTTTACCTTATCCTCCAGCTCAGACCTCCAAATGCATCCCAGCGGGGGAACTGCGTGAGGGATTCTCGGAACAGGTCAGCATAGAGGAAGAAGAGTTTTTGCCTTAGTTTCATTTCTGACGCCGTGATAAAAAAAACACCCTGACAAAAAGTAACGTGAGGGAAGGCCTTTGCGCAGCCTGCAGTTCAAGGTCACCATCGCTCACTGTGGAAGGCAAGCAGGAGCCCGAGATAGCTGATCCCCAGACATCCAGTCGAGAGTGAGGGGAAAGAATGTGGATTTGTTCACTAGCTTGCTTCTGCTAGGCTGGGTTTCTCCACTCAGCGCTGTTCAGAACCTCCGCTGAGGCATTGGGCTGGGTCCAACGCACCAATAAGCTTAATTAAGACAATCCCCTGCAGACATGTATTCAGTCCATCCCAGTGTAGACAATTATTGAGACTCTCACCATGTGATTATGGGTTATGTCAAGTTGACAATCAAGGCTATCTTTAACCTTCGACTGTCACACTTAACACGTAGCCCTTTTAAACCATAATGGTCCACTCCTAACACCCAAAGTCTCCACCGAGAGTCTGGGGAAAGAGCTCAATTGGTACAGTACCTACCATAACCTAAGCTTGAGAACCTGATTTCAAATCCCCAGTACCCATATCAGGGTCTTCTTGCTCATGTGTCTGTAATCTCAGGGCTGGGAGCAAGGATGGAGACAGGAAGATCTCCAGAGTTCTCTGGGCAGCCAGTGTAGACCATTGATGAGCTCTCTGTTTAGTGCCAGACACTGTCTCAAAAAATAAGATGAAGAGAAATTCAGGGAGACACCTGGCCTCTGGCCTGTACACAGATGTGTGTGCACACAATACATACATATGCATACCCTGCACACAGAGATAAAAAAAAATATTTAGTTTCTAAAAAAGACGCTGGTGGTGTGAAGTTCTTGTGGCTTAACTCTAAGAAAAAAACAAAACAAAAAAACCCCACTAGCCAGGGCCCTATTGGTTCATTTCTGAGAGCCATACCTGGAGATGTTTGTGACTTTCCTTCCACTCCTGGTAAACTTCTAGGTTCTATAAATCCTTTTCCAGTGATGATCAGGGACTGGAAATCTTAATCCAGTTAGCAACAAAAAGATTCAATGCAATATCCCAGGGTTCCTCTAGTGCCTGGCATGGCTTTTTTGGGGGGAGTAATGTGGGGGGTACCCCTAATTTTAACACACACAGTACTTAAAAATTCATACTATTTGTCCACAACACTAACTCCATGATGTCTGAAGGCCTACTCAAAGGTGAAAAAGCCAGATCCCTTCTGGAAATTATAAATTTGAAGATGGAGACAGCAGAGCATCAAGACAAGCATGGGCCATTTCTAAGTAACGGGTCTTGTATGATTGTTCATGTTACACACCTGGAAAGGCCAGCCCTCCTGCCAAAATTGAAAAATAAAAGACACTCACACTGGAAAATCTGTTGACACAGGATCTGCATCTCCAAATGGCTGCAGTAATTGGCTGGTACCAAATAGTAGCTCGCGTGAGTTTGATGGAACTGCCATAATCAAATGCTAGCAAACCCAGTGGCTTAAAGAAAGAAAATCTATCACCTCACAGTTTGAATCTCAAATATGTGACCAACGTATCAGCAGGGTTGACTTCTTTGGAGGATACTTCTTGGCTTGTGCCTGGTCCCCTTGTCCTTGTATCTTTCTGTGGTCTTGCTCTGTCCCTGTCTGCGTCAACATATTTTTATCAGGACCCCATCAGTCACCTTAGATTAAGGCTGATTTTACTGAAACATAATTATGTCTCTAAAGAACCTCTCTCCTGGGGCTGATGAGATGGCTCAGCAGGTAAAGATGCTGGCTGCCAAGACTGATGATCTGAATCTATTCCCCAGAACCCAAAATGTGGAAAACCAACCCCTGGAAGCTGTCCTCTGACTTCCATAAGTGCGTACACAAAATAAATAAACAGATAAACCAATCAATAGATGAATCTGTCTCCAAAACCAGCTCCATTCTGAGGTCCTGGGGATCTGAGCTATAACATGAGTTTTGGAAGCCTGCAGTTTAACCTATAACATGGTTGTTTCCTTTAAGCAGGGACACAGTACTCTGAGTCACTGAACTAGCCTTCTGGTAAACCCTCCTCACCCAGCCTCTTCCCCTTCCTAAGGCAGGGTTGCCACAGGCCATCTCCTTCGGGTATGGGGCTGTTCTTCCTCCTGGCTCACTTCTCACTGAGAGAGATCAGTTCATGCAGACAGTATATGGACCCGTGACGCTCGCTCATATGGGACAACAGCTGCATACTTAGCTACAGAACTAAGGTTGCTGCTCAAGTAATCTTCGCAGGGGCGATCATGAGATGCCTAATAAACAGTGATATTAATAAAGTGTGCCCATTTCATGGAGATCACAGTTGAAGCAGTGCTGCAGGAAGGAGCTGCCGTGAGGCATAACCGACTGCTCACGCTGGAGACAGGACATACAGGTTTGAGGAGCGGGAAACTCTCAGTGGCGCCATAATTCTTCCTCGGGGCTGATCACCTGACTAGATGAGGAATGGCTGTAAATTTCAATGGAAATTCAGTCTGGTCTTCTTACCTATTTGCAGAAAAATGCTAGCCAGATTATAGCTGAAAACTCTGCTAATTCTGGGGACGTTTTGGTCTAGTGCCTGGAACAATTAAAGCATGCATTCACACCTACCACACTCGACACCGAGCAGAATTTCCAGCACAACATTTAGTACTTTATTTTTAAAAGAAATAGCAGTGACTGGGGGGGGGGGGTGCTCGCTCGGCAGCTTTCTAGCTGAGCTTTCCGTGAGACTGGAGGGTGAGGGGCTTCTGGGATGAGAAGAGGTAGGATTTGCGCTTTTAATATTCTTTGCTCAGAATCAGGAACCTTTGGATGCTGAAACATGCTTGCACCTGCACAGACGTTAACAAATCACGTTTGCAAAGTTCTGAGAAAAGATGGTTCTGTGGGCTGTATATTCGGTACCGGAACCTAAAGGAGCCTTAGAACAGCTAACTCGAAACCATTTGCTTTCGAGACGAGGAACAAGGGGTTCTGAAATTTCAGATGCCTCCCCTACTCCGCACCAGAACCTTACCCACTGTGCAGTGGCTGTTGTTTTCAGACCAGTGTACTACCCACCTAAAGGGATTGTTTTTAAGCAGGGTTTGGCCTGTTAGCTTAAATTGTATGCAAAGAAAACCAAATAAAACAAACTAGCACACATACACACACCCTGCTCTCTCTACAGCAGAATCTCTACTTACACTCCAGAATTAAGAAAGAAAGGCCACTTCTACTCCAACTAGCTTAGCAAACAAAAGAAACCTTTCTGTGGTTGGTTTAGGCCATTCAGGGCTGCTGGTCTCCACACAGCTCTCTGGAAGCTAATTTGAGGCTAACACCAGGGGGCGCAGTATCCTTTGTCCTGACAGGTATTGAATGTAGGCTCTGAAGCCTGCCTGGGCCTTCAACAAAGTTGATGTTTTACCCCCTGACTTCCACAGTTTCTTCTTGGAATCAGCCCACTCCCTAGGCTCCTTTATCTCGTCTCTGTCCTCCCAAAGGTCCTCAGAGTCTCCCCACAGTCTCAGATGTGTGCATGCTGCAGGATTTAGCAGGAAGGTGCCGACAGCCCCTTCCCATGGTGGCTCCTCTGCTAAGTCTAGGAGGGGAGTCTGGTAGGGACCAGTGAGTGGCCTATCATTTCTTATCATATCTTCTCATCAGGCCCCCAAATTAAAGAAAGCTGCAAAGCAAAGGTTTGGTTTTGTTTTATTTTAAACCAAACAAAACAAGTGTCATGTGGGGACTGACATATATCCATCTTTGCCCCCTCTCTCACACCACACATACAAATGTAACAAATCATTGTTTCTAGAAAGCTGCTACCCTCTTACAGGTGTGTTTCCCCACCCGTTTATGAATAAATAGCCTTTGGTAGTGGATGCTTACCAAAGGGATGGGCTTAGACATTTGTCGGGCTGCACCTCTGCTGCTCTTCGTCAACCACTTTGCACAGTATGCCTGCATCTCTAAACCCTAAGCAGCTTGTCTTCAACAGAAAGACATCTACTTCACACGTGCTGAAGTCTTCCCACGTCGGAGACCCAGTGCTCCCCTCCCCACAGATGAATGAGCAGCTCCTTTTCCTTTGTCTCCATCAAGCACCAAAAGCACAGCCTTTTGCAAAGTCCCCAGATTCACTGGATGTGGTGGCTGTCACCTCTAACCCCAACACTCAAAAGGCAGAGGCAGACAGATCTCTGTGAATTTGAGACAGGGCTGGGGCTGGTCTACATAGCTAGTTCCAGGAGTAAAGCAACCCCCACCATCCCACAAAAAAAAAAAAAAGAAGAAAGAAAGAAAGGAAAGAAGGAAGGAAGGAAGGAAGGAAGGAAGGAAGGAAGGAAAAGAAAAAAGAATACCCCCTATTTCTCCATTGTTTTAACTGCAAGCAGGTATGCAGGTTCCTAAAGACATCTTTGAAAAGCAGCACAGCCTCTTGCCTGCCCCTCATTGGAGTCTCCCAATGACAGTCAGGGAAATCTGCAGCTGAATGGGCTGAATAGGCACGCCCCCAGTTCTGGCCTACCACAGGCTGGAAGCAGTCCTAGGGTCTTAGGCTTAGAGGAGGACAGTTTGTAATTACACCAAGGCCCAAGAAGAATACAATTATTATGAGTAATTATTAATATGGTCTCAGCTTCTGAAACATGTTGCAAGTTTTGGCTGCTGAATAGGACAGAAGGAAAGAACAGGAAAAAGGAGAGTTGGTGTTCACTCTCACCTCATAGACCTTTTTGCTGTCCAGGGCATCACTGTTTCATAGCTTGTGTAGAGCAATGGGAAGTGCCGCCGAGCCTGGAGACAGGTAGCCATGTTGTGTTCGCTTGAGAGCCCTCCTTTCCTCGCTCATTCAATGATGATAACATCTGTCAGCTATGCAGCCAGCCACTGAAATGAAAGCTATAAATGTTATTTGGGGGGAACAGAGTAGAGTTGGAGGCTTTTGCTTTCTGTTTATGTTCTTTTGTGTTATTTGAGGAATTTTGACTTATGCCTGCCCCTTCCTTATTCATATCTTTCACATTTTCCTGGGGGTTTCTGGGAAGCTGACTTACACAGTGTGTCTGGAGGGCATGTGCTGTGCCTCATGGTTGGTACTCACTGAACAGTACTTTACTGCCAGCTATTGTACCCCCTTCAAACTGAGCAAAGGGACTCCACACTCGAGACATCCAGAAGTTTCTGTGGACCCTGCTCCCAGCTCTCCACGTCCTGAGGTCAAACCCTTCCTTTGCACCTCAGTTTCTTCACAATGACAAGTCAGAGAGCAGGTGATCTGAAAGCCTGTGGGAAAGTCCAGACAACTGCTAGTCACCCCAGAACTGACTGAGATCCTGTCTCCAGTTTAGTCCTGCTCTACAGGAGGAGGCGAGCTTGGTCTTAGCAGACAGGGTGCTTCCTGGGAGAAACTGCCATGGGCTGTGCTGAGCGGGTCAGTCAGAGACAGCTGAGCAAGCTCCAAGGCAAGTCCAGAAGTCAGGAAATAAATGACGTGTGAGTGTTGTGTACGCTCGCTTGGCAGCAATGGGGGGAGGCGGGAAAGGGCTTCAGCTGTTTCTCTGGTTACAGTTGTCACCACAATCATCTCCAGGGACGAGGAATGCCCTTGGTGGGGCAGAAGGGACATAACTGAAGGTTGGGACATTCGTGGGCCAAGTGACAGGCCACACCTCCATTCCCTAGGATAAATCCTGTCTTAAGGTCCAGGACTGAATCCAGACCTTCCCTAATCAGACCCCCATCCCCACCCCAGCTTGGACAAAAACAGAAGGAACATACTGCCCACAAGAGCTGAGCTAAATGTCTGTCAGATTTCCCCTTTGCCTTATCTGAACGAGAGCTGGGAGATAGGTGGGGCTTAGGAGGTAAGGGGTTGGATGCCCACCCTGCTTAACAACTGGTCCTCAGGGACCCCATCTGCGTATACACAGTTTCTAAAATTGAACGGAGGTCGCAAAAAACCCGCAGTACATTCTTCCCTCTGCTCAGAAGAGTGGCTTTTCCACCCCTCTCCCTTTGTCCTGCCTTTGGGCTTGGGGAACTAGAGGCAGGTAGTCTGGTCCTTAGGAAGGTTGTGACTTTCTTTTCGCCCTGCAGTCTCTCTCCTATTTAAAGCAGCACCTCCTGTCACAGCAGCTGGCTGCCAATATTTTGTAGGCAGGATTTTCTGACATTGTGAGGGGACATTCAGAGCAGATGGGAAGCCCTTTCCCAGGCCATCGGGTAGAGGAGAAATCAGGTTCACCAGCACCCAGCAGGAACTTAGTCTCTACTGGCAGTCAGCACCCAAAAGCTTTCTCTCTCTCCCTCCCTTCCTCCTCCTCCTCCCTCCCCTCCCTACCTACCCTCCATCTCCCTCCACTCCCTCCCTCCTCCTCTCTCTCTCTCTCTCTCTCTCTCTCTCTCTCTCTCTCTCTCTCTCTCTCTGTGTGTGTGTGTAAAGGAAGGAGAGAGTTCGTGTCTTTAAATTATGTGGCAGCGCCTGGTAAAATTGCAACTCCCTCTAAAGTCTGTGCTGTCGGTAGTGCTTACAACTGGAATAATGGTAGCACAGTATACTGACACCTGGAAGACCCTCCTTTGTAAAAGGGGCCTTGAGATGCAGAGGCAATTTGCACCAAGGGGTGAGCAGGTAGCAACAGCTCAGGCTGATCTCCAGAGGCAAAAGCCAACAAATGAAATGCCGCTCCAAACAGCACATTCTGAAAACGTCTGTCCGCGTAATTCTGAATTTTTTTTAGAGAAGCGCCAACGGTTGTGCTTTACAAGTCACATTCAAAGGCATCCCCGAAAGTCTGGCCACTTGTTAAAATGCTTGCTTTTCTACGTGGTTCTTTTCGGCGCCCAGTTTGTCACTCTAGTAAGCAGCATTGTTTATTATCCTTGGGTCCGTGCCCCCCTCCCCCAGACTGAACTGAAATAAAGCAGGGGCTCTGGAACTGAACGCCAAAAAATTTGCGGGGCTTCTCAGCTGGAGAGGGTCTCCGGCCAGCCTCGAGACCCACCTACGGAGAGCCCATCCAGACGTGCACCGGCAAGTTTGTAGGAGTCTTCGCAAAAGCGGAGAAGTCCAGGGCAGCCCAAACCTCAGGGTGACCACGAGTAGAAGAAAGGAGGTAATCAGGGAAGAGAAATGTAAGGAAGAACCGGAGACGAGCAGACATGCAGGCTGATCAAGCAAATATTGCCAGGATGATTAACTGCAGGCGGGAACCTGCGGTGCGGTGTGGTGCGCAAAGAGATTTGAGACATCTTTTAGTTTCCAGTCACAGCCTCCTCCACCATTCCTATGCGATGAAGTCTAATAATTTCTCTCCGTTCCGCTTAGCTCCACGGTCTTCACTTTTAAAAGGAGTATCCTCAACAATTTGAGGCTTACCTGCTTCCTTTCCCCCGGTTTTCTAGTTATCTGTTCCTATTCCGTTTGGAGCCGTAGGGTAGCTGTGAGGGATAGGGACACATGACCTTAGTAAACTAAATGCGGCAGTTCCCAACCGCGCTCGGAAAGTTGCTTCGTTTCCTCTGATCTTCCAGGATAGGGCTCTTCCAAATATCGATGCTCCCCAAAACCCAGTGGAGTTCGCTGTCAAAAACCAGGAACCCACATCAGAGACACTTAATGGAGATCCTGCGTTCCCACGCCTCCCGCAGTGTCACACCCGTTTGGCTGCCGAAGCCTGGGGAACAAGCACCAGAGCCGGACTGCGCCCTGCGCTTTCCAAATGAAACTTCAGCCTCAACGGTCGGTCTTCTCCACGAATTTGTGGAATAAATGAGCCTTCCTGTCCCGCAGCTTCTAAAAATTCTCCCCACAGGCTCACAGTGCCCGGTTTAGCTGAGCGGTCTTCTGCGGCTAGGTTAAGAATGCGCTGGAGCAGCGAGGTCCTTCCAGCAAAGTGGGAGCTCCGAGCAGCTCTGGCGAAGTGATGGCTTCCACCGCCTGCCCCTGCTAGGAGTAGAGTGAATTTCCGCATAGGGAGAAATGCGCTGTTTGCAGTGCACTTGGGGGCAGAAGCCGAGCGATTTGCCCCCGGCTCTTTGTTTTTGAGAGCACGACACGCTCTGGTCGTGCGAATCCACCACACTGCTTCGTGGTTTCCGAACTTAGAGAATCGTGCCGACGTTCGGCAGCGCGCAGCGGCTTGAGGCTGTTTCTAAGTTTTTGCAGAACGAGGCCGAAGAGCGGGTGCAGCTCCCCAGACTTCGTCAGGCTCAGCTGCCACTACCGCTTGTTCCCCTTCAGTCCTGTGTCCTTCTCTGGCCACCCCTACCTCCAACAGTGCAACCTCTTCCCTTGACTGTTTAGGGAAAGGAGGATAGGATACCTAAGCTGCAGTGTGCCTCAACCAGAAGTTTCTCGGCCTGGTTTAAATATCAAAGGCTGGGCCGCGTGGGCAGGATCGCAACTGGGCCCGAGACACAGACTTATTTGTGTAACAAAATCGGGATATGCGAGTCACTTGAGATAACCATGTTTTTCTTCACCCTTCAACTTATCCCTCAAACAGCTAGACCTGATCCGTTAGGACAGAGGCTCAGTGATCCTAAATAACTGGCTTCCAGCTGTAAGCCCACCCACCGGCGATTTGGTTATTCCCCCCCCCCACACACACACACACATACACCGAGAGTGTTACACCAAAGAACCTTTTCGGCTTTAGAGAGATAGGAAGATTTCCCCCCCTAAATGCCCTGGGCAAGGAGGGATGCGCTGTGCTTGGAGCCTAAGAATTGAATTTTGCATTTTGATGGTATGTGGTAAAGGAAAGGTACAAGCCAGGCCGACTGTGGAACCTCGCACGCTGTGATTCCTTCCTGGAGCGCAGGAAGAAGTTGGTGGCCCACTCCTCCCTACCCGCAGGGTTGCTCAATCTGGGGCCAGCACTGCCCTCTTCCCTCAAGAGAGTGCTAGCCGGAATCCTTTGCCTGGAGCCATGGGTGCACGTGGTGCGCACTGACCCAACGCAACGTCCTGAAACCGCTAGCCCTGACCCAAAGACTCGCACCGCTTTCTCAGGGCAGGGGAGATGGGGGACTCGGCCCCTCGGCAACACTGACTTGGCAGACAAGCTTTCCCAGCTCCTTTTCTGAGCCTTTGCCTGGCAGTGCCTTCCGGTGCCCTCTAAGACTGGAACCCCTGGCCTTGTCCTAGCTCTCTCTTAAGGAACCAGCCCAGCCCCCTAACTCTCTCAGGAGAGACCCCGGAGTCCTTAATTTTTAACAGCAGGATCCTTCTCCAGTCTCCCAAAGAGCCTCCCTTCCTGCTCCCCATCCCACCAAGGTGCAACTGGTTAGTTCCGAGGCTCTGCCACTGGCAGGGCTACGTAAACTTTTTCAAAGATAAGTTTTCTGGGGCTTTGACATCTTAAAGCTCGTCCCAGCTGGCTCTGGCAAGGAGAGAAAAGTAGCCACCCATTCCCTCTTCCTCGATTCTCTCCACCCACCAGTCACCTTCACCTGTCCCCAGTCCAAACCTTGCAGGCTGGCAGGACAGCAGAAGTCCCCAAGGACACCAACTGTGCTAGCCGCGGAGTTCTTTCCGCCCTCCCCCCACCCCCCACCCCCGGGAGGACCTCTGCCTTTCTGCCCTCTCCTCCCCCATCTTGCTTTCAGCAGGGACTCTCGGACTTGCAATTTGGGTTTCAAATGTATTTTGTCTTGTTTTAATTTTGTTAAGGTTCCACCCCTGCCCGAGCCTAGAGCACTTCTTTCCCGTTTTCCAGTTAGGAGCTCGGAGGATGGACCCTTTGAGCAGGGCGGGTCGTCTCTCCATGGAGACCCAGGGGCTCCCTATTTCCCCCACTGTCTAGTTGTGTAGTCCCGCGGTGCCCCTCTGTCTGGCTCAGCTCCCACACCCCATAGCTGTGCATGAGGCAGATACGGTCGGCTACTTAGGATACAGGAGTAAGTAGCACTGTAGAGGACACGCTGTCCTATTATTACTGTCCTGAGCTCTTGACACACAGGGAGAACTGGAGGTAACAAAGTTCACTCCCCTGGGGTTGCCCAATTTAGAGCGCTAAACCTAAACAGGAGACTTCTAACTTCAGACAGGACCTCAACTTGCTTGCTTTGTGGCTTAATCTGGTTTGTTTGTTTTGTTTTTTTTTTTGTTTTTTTTTTTTTTTGCCTAGAATTAGTGAAGTCTGAGATTTGGGGGGTCCAAATTTACTAGCCTGAGTCTTCAACTTCCAAGTCACGAAGCTCCTAGGAAAGTTCCAGAGAAAGTAGATCTCCTGCGTTTCTGGGAAGCCTGTGAGGATAAAATCCTGGGGCTGAACTTTTCTAAATACCACCACTTGAGGTGTGAAATGGAACTTCATCATGACCTCCACTTAGCCTTGGTGTTCACGTAGCAAGTGAACTCCTGTCCCTAGCCATAGACTGGACACCTAGCCAGAGTCACATCCTAATGGCAAAACCAGGACGAACCAATGTCTGGCGGATCCAAATTAGCTGTGTCTTTTTGTTCAGGGTTAGGTGGCAACCCGGTGATATTGAATTTGCACCTGCAGGAGCATCCCCTTCCCCACCCCCTCCTCCATTTGCAAGGGCCCTCTCCACTGTTCCTTCCAGCACCTGAGACCGGAGCTCAGGGCTTCCTGCTGGGTTCCCTGCTACACAGTTCACACAAACCTGACTCAGACTCAGCCTTCCAGGAACCAAACTCACACCCGCTCCACAAGCCCAGGAAACCTCCACCACCAAGCCCAAGCCAGGCCCTGATAGACTGGCCAGTGTTGCAGCAAAAAACCTTGTTAGAGGAAGCTAGCTTCCTTGAGGGTTACCTGGGAGAAAAAATAGATTTCTGAACTCGCAAAGCAAAACAGGAGACTCCTGCTCTGGCTTTGATATGAGCCTTTCCTCGGGAGGGCATGGGAAGGGAAAAATCGAGGTACCTGTGCTATCCTCAACTTTGAAGATTCCACGGAATCGACTTTCTAGTCCCTAACACTTCAGAGATCGGGTGGAGGCGAACACCCAAACCTGGCAAAGCCATCTTCGGTTGTTTGCACCAACCTACTGTGGTGGAAGTCAGCACTTCTAGGGCAGAAGCTACACTCTGGTTTGTGTCTGCTGCGAATATAAAGCAATCTCCCTCACAAAGGAGCGTGAGTCCAATCCCTTTCCCATCTCCACCGCTGTGTAGCGGGCTAGAGCTTCGGATACTTTGCCGCCTTTATTTCGAGTCTCCGGAACTTTAGATTTCTCAGGGAGAGGCTAGGGTAGGTGAGTAACATCTGCCTTAGATGTTAAAATAGCTCTCAGGAAACTGCTGACTGGGCTCCTCCAGGAAGAACCAGAGTGGAGTGGAAGGAGAGAAGAGGAATGAGAAGGGGCAGAGACAGCGAGCTTTTTTTTTTTTTTTTAATCTCTTTTGGAAGCTATCTCCTTTACACCTGAACCTTTTTGAATTATTGCCAGACAGGACAGGAGGCTGGAGTTCTTCGTAGGGGAAAGTCAGACGTGAGGGACGTCTGTCTCTTCTACATCTCAATTGAAGGTAGCCCCTCCCCCGCCTTAAGTTTAGCACCTTTGCCTTTTAGCAGGGTCACCTCTGCCTGTGTGTTGATGGTTAGTGCAGCCCAGCCAGAGAGGCACTCAGGGCAGACTTCAGGACCCTCCGAGGTCTGCTTACCACGTGGGAACCTGGGAAGAGGGTGCTGGGCTGAGGAGGAGCCCACCAACCTTTCCTTTGGAAGCCCCTATTCCGCTCAATGAGGGCTTCATGTTTGTCTAATCCTCAGGCCTAGGTTCAGAGGAAAAGGGAGCAAGTGCTGTCTGCGTTTCTCATTTTCATGTTCAACTTGTGTACAGGGCTCTCCTGCTTTTGTCTTCTCTCCCTTCCCCCTTAAATCTTGGCAAACATGGAGGGGGAGCCCTAGTGGGTACTAAGAAACTGACTAGTTTATTCCTATTCATCGGGACCAAAACAGCATAAATACTGACTCTCCATTGAAAATAGGAACAGAAAGGAAAGAAAGGAAGGAAGGAAAGAAGGAAGGAAGGAAGGAAGGAAGGAAGGAAGGAAGAAAGAAAGAAAGAAAGAAAGAAAGAAAGAAAGAAAGAAAGAAAGAAAGAAAGAAAGAAATTTATTTGGGTAGGAACTAGTTGGGACTGAGAAAATGGGTAATAGGGTGCACTTGCTGATTCTGTCCCTTTAAGAAAAATCCATAAAGGCTTTCTATCAGCCCAGTGTCTGGGAAAGGAGCAAACTAACTGCTTGGAACAAAAGAGACAAAGAGGCCAAACAACAAAACAAACAAACAACTCCCCCTGCCCCCACTGAGACAACAATAGACTAGACAGCAAGTGCAGTTATGGCCTGGCCGGCTGCTCCTGTCCACCTGCCAAGTCTCCCCATTTGGCTAGAGACCTTCTCTCTCACCCCCTCCCAGCCCTCCACCCCCCTCCCAAAGCCCTTTCTGTCTTTCTCTGTGTGACTCTCTGTGTCTCTCTTGGGATCTGCTCTGTGTGTGTGTGTGTGTGTGTGTGTGTGTGCGCGTGTGTCCTGTTTTGTATTTCACTATCTCAAAGACCTTTGTGCCCCCCCCGAACATTAACACCCCGCATTTATTTATTATCTGTCTATTTCTTAGAGCATCTCAGCAGCTCTCTTTTAACTGCCCAGCTCCTCAGAACCTGTGCCTTCCCCTGGCATCCCTTTGTGTTCCCTTTGTAGCAGCCTTTGCCAGGAGTGCCCAAAGTCCATTTGCACTTCAATTTCAGCCATTCCTCCTGTTCAGCTCTTTCTCCTTTTCTGTGAGGCTCTGGCATACTCCCTCCCCATCCGCAAGCAGCCCTTTCTTCCCTGCTTGGCACCGCTTGGGACTCTCATGCATGCCTGCCTTCTCTTTCTCTCACTCCCTCTCTCTTCACTCCTGCTCTGCAGCAGGCCCCCTCCCCTTTGACCCCAAATCCAGCCCTTTTCTTTCTCTGTTTCCCCCTCCCCTTCAAACTTTCATAAAATACTGTAAACAACTTTGCCTGGGGATTGCTTTTCTTTGGGGCATGAATAGAAAGCTTTGGAGAGTGAGAAATGGAGAAAGGAAAGAGTGGACACAAGGAAAGGGCAGTCAGCAGAGGCGGTGGCAAGGCTAGCTCCCAGCCAATAGCCTTGGTCCCTTTCACACTTCCTTTCAAATAACCCCCTTTGTGCCAGTATCCCTCCTGAGGCATCTCTGTCTGCTCAGGAAGGCCTGGCCCAGGCCCGAATCCCTTTACAATGGACGGTAGGGGTGAACCCAGGCACCCACACCCATGGGGAGAGTTGCTGTTGACTTAGTCACAGGCCTGTCCCCCCTACCCCTCATGGGACATAGGGGTTTGCTGGCGGTGGTGGCAAGGTCTTCCGTTTCTTTTAGAGAGTAGTGTAGAATAGTGACTGTAAAAGAAAACACTTCGCCAAGGACTAGAAAAAAAGCGAGTTGAACGGGGATTGGACTGTTGGAAGAAGAAAGGAGCTCCCACAGTCAGGGAGAAGATGCTCATCCCACCCTGTGGCACACATGCGTCTGTGCTCAGACCACAAAACCAGGACAAATTAGTTTCCTGGCCTCACCCCTCCCCCTCCTTCCCTCTTCTCTCCAGTAATACCCAGACAAAAACATACATGGGGCAGTCCTGAAGGGAGAAAACCATCGAGCCTTAAGATGAGTATTAGAAACAGAAGCAGCAATTTACTCTTGCTGTTTGGTTGCCAGGTGATGAGGACAGTAAGAAGAAACATTGATGTTATCAAGAACGTATGCAGGGCTGGGGCTCTCGCTCCCTGAGAGAGCCCTCATACAGCCTGTGTAAGGCCCTGGCACCTAAAACAACTGCTTAAAAAAATTAGAGATGTGTGTGCAAATATATATTTACGTGAATGTATGTATGTCTTTGGGGGTGGCCACTTGTCAGAAGAGAAGGGAGGAATCTAAAAGCAGTCGGCCACTTCTAGGTCAGGCAACTGTAGGAAGGCTGCTGTCCCTCCTTCAGGGTGGTTTTCTAGAGACCAGCAGCTTTCGTACATGAAAAAGCCAGGCCCAGACCTTGCATAGGCCTCAGTCCCATGAATGAGTCTTCCTGTCCTCGTTCTCTCCATTTCTTTCTTTCTCTTCTCTCCCTTTACTGGCTTCCTCCCAGAGTTCTATAATTAAAGGGGAAGTCTACCAAATTGCTGCGATTTTCACGTCCTAAGGGAACCTTCACTGCTGTCTGACTCATTGTCTGAACCCTGTAGGCCATGCAACAGTCTACTCTTTCTTTGCCCCACTGTCACCTGAAGTCATTTGTTCTCCGCTGGGGTCATTAGGCTATATTATCTAGTCTCCCTTCTAGTCTTTCCTTTCCAGAGTTAAGAGTTAACCCTTATGCAGCACCTAACCTGTATGTGCACGCTTCTACACATCTCCAGAGGCCTGCTTTAAGCAGTGGCAGCATGCTAAACAGAGCCCTTTGGCCAGAAACCCTAAGGAGAGAGCAACAGAAAGGGGAGTGTTCTAATGAACCCTTGTGCTGGCCCAGAACGGTCCCAGTTGGGAATACTGTTTTCTTGGTATTTTGACCTTGTGTCAAAATGACTGATTCCTCCCCCTCCCGGGAAGTCACTCTCTAGCCAGCAATGTTTCTGGAGCTGTTCTGGGCCACACATCAGTGCATCTGGAAGCATTCACTGGAAGAGGCCTTCTGGCTGAGTGTGGCAAGGCGTGCTCCTCAAGCTGGGGAGCTACAGTGGAGCTGCCGAATTTAAGGCTGGGAGAAGGAGCACGCTGAAAAAGTTCCCACCTCCGACTTCCTTTTTCCATGGTCTTATTGTGTGCTCTGCTGACCCTCCATGTCCACACTTCCTGGCTTCCTGTGTGGGTTTCCTGTTTTATCTCGGTCTCAGCAGCCACAGAGAGCCACAAGATGGCAGAGGTGCTGGCAAGGTGGACAATCCCTCATTATCCTCTGCTCTTGCTTCTCTTAGGGTGTGGTTGTGGGAACTTGCTTGTGTTTCTCCCTGTTTGGGTATTCTGAGGTCCATGTGCCACCTTTCTGTAAACTACAAATACGCTTGTCCGTTTCTGCTGGAACTACTCCCAGGTGCAGACGTCAGCTGCCACACACCCAGTGTCCATAAGCTGTGAACAACCTGCACAACCAAGCCTGTGCTTTCAGCTCCCCAGTTCTGACGGATGTGAATGCTGGTGGCCACTTAGTCCTTTAGAGATGGTCGACTGAAATGAAAAACCCCACACAGTACAACTTCAGGATGCTAAGGGCATCCGAAGCCTTCTGAAACCTTGTATTGTATTCTTTTGGGCTGCTATCTAAGAAGAAGCCTAAGATTATGTTTTCTTATTTCCTCATTGACCTCTGCTCTATGGTTTCACTGTCATGGTGGAAGGAAGGCATTCCTTACTTCAATGGGTTAAATTAGTAAGCCCCCCTGTACCCACCAACACTGGTAAGCCTTCTGTCCTTTGCTTGACTTTGCTTCTAGTAGCCTAGAACTCTCTACCAGATCACCTGAGAGGAAGCACTATTTTAAAGCTGACAGTACTGCTTACAGAATTAAAGGCAAGCTTGCAAAACATGCTAGATAGGAAAGCCACCCCCAGATTCAAGGAGCAGTTCGTGCCCAGGAGAGCCGCTGTTAGAGAGGCTGACCTTTCCTACACAATGGAAACCTCTCTCCTGAAGAGTTTGCTGAACACTTCCCCCCTGTGGTGTCTCTCAACCCTGACTGCAAAAGAATCACTGGGGAGCTTTAAAAAAAAACAAAAACAGTCTGGGAGCTAGAGAGAGGGACGCTCATTGTTAAGAACACTTGCAAAAGACCTGAGTTCAGTTCCCAGCACCCACATGGTGACTCACAACTATCTGTCACTCTGGGTCCAGGGAACCTGACATCCTCCTCTGATCTCTCAGAGTACTGCTTACACATGGTGTACGCATGCGCGCGCGCACACACACACGCATATGTATGCAGGAAAAACACTAATACAAATAAAATAAAAAATAAATCTTAGAAACAAAACAAAAACAATGCCTGGGCTTCCCCTCAATTTGATTAGATCAGAATTTCTAGGAATGTGGTGTGGGCATCAGTATTCCACCCCCCCCCCCCAGCACCTGAGTGGCTCTAATACTTTGTGGGGGTTAGACACACTGAATTATAGGTCAGGAGACCAGTATATTAGGATGTGCAGTGCTCTCTCGTTTATGAAGAACATGATTAATTCACTCCTATCATGGGACATGGTTCTCTAGAGACAGAGCAGAAACTGGTAGATTTTGTGTCATTCACAGATGAGACTTCGGGGTGAGTACTAACTTGAAGATATAAGAACACAACCTCTGTAGCATATGATGTGCGAGGGTCATCCCTAACCCAGGTTTTGACCTTGGACAAATGACCTCTTGGGCCTCAGCCCCACCTCCACCCTACTCCCCCACCCCTGTGTAAAAAGAAATGGCTGCTGTGGGAGCTCTGTAATCTGCCCTGTTGTGCTCCACCCTGACCTTGATTTGCTAAAGTCGCAGGAACCCGAAGCTTAGCTAGGCAATCCCCAAATCTTTTCAGAGGCTGGCTCACTTAAGTCATGCATATTCCTGACAGCCACTCTTTGGAGGCTCCATGGAATCCCTCTCCCAGACCCTAAGTACCAGAGTGGTGATTTTTAAATAATTCTGGGCTCCCTTAATTCTCTCTCCCAGTCTCGTGCAAACGAGCAGATGAAGAGAATGGAGGGGTGGTAATGTCTACGAGCCGTGGGTAATGACTAACAGAAGCTTATGCAGTTGGAGAAGTGTCTAGTGGGTTGCTGCTGGGGTCAGTGTTCGTTCTGGTCTTAATTAACATCTTCATTAATAGTGTGGGAGAGGGAATAAACAATAGCTAATGATATTTGCAGATGGTAGTAAATTCAGAGGTGTTGCATCTACCAGTGAGAGTGGCAAGAGCCATGGGGATACCAGAGATGTGAACAAAAAGCAATTATAATGATGTTTATTCTGGAAAAAGTGGAGAGACATGTTTAGAGGGGGGAAATGACAGGGGACACCGGGAAACGCCAGAAGAAACAACCATCTCTACCATTTGTAACTTGGTGTGAATTTGGCAAATGAGGCAGTTAATAGTCTTAGAACTTCTGTTGCACGTGCTGGCACAGTCCTGAAAAACAGTAATAACCACAGGGCAATAGCAGTGACTGCGTCCAGCATTTGACGCTGGCTGCGGGAGCACCAGTCTGAAATCTTCGGATGGGGAGCTGGAGGCAGAAGGGTCAGCAGCTCAAGGCCAGCCTTGCTGCATGGTGAGTGTGAGACCAGCCTCTGGAGCTATGGAAGAGCTTGAGTTAACAACAAGCCCCCAAACAAGCAAAAGACACAGAAGCCCAATGTTTATAGTGTTTACAGGCTAGGTGGGATTCAAAGTGGTCTATGGTCTCAGTCTTAGCCCCGAAGGTTCCACGAAGCTTGGGTCTCTGTAGTTTATGACATAGACTTGTAATCTTGGGATTTTAGATGTAAATAGACCCATGTACATGAGGAAATGAGAAGGTCCTCCTCGTCTCGTGGACAGAATCCTCTCACCAATGATTTTTCCTATCTCCAACCTGCTCGCTATCTTTTTCTTTCTTTAGGCAATTGCTTGAAGAATTGATGTAATCGTGAGGATAAAGAGAAAACTGTGTCATAAGGATAAAGAGAAAATTATTGTAGAGGCCCAGAAGGAATGAAAGAAAGAGGAAAGAAGCAAGGGAGAGAAGAGGGGGATGGAGAGGAAGGAAGGGAAGAGAAAGGGAGATTCATATTTGTTTGTGTTTCCCACAGGGGTTGAGCCTACAGAGCAATATGGGTGCGGGGCTTGCATGTGTCACATATTGTCCTTGCGTGTCTAATTCTCAGTGACTCTTCCTAGCAGTACCTCCCACATCTCTGAATGAAATCAGAAGAACCAGAGAGGTTAGGTCACTGGCTGTGAACACACAGGAAGGCTGTAGTTTGGAGGGCCAAAGGTCAGTTGTTTCTTCTCTCCACTCATGTCCCTTTGAATCACAGATCTGTTTCCTTTTCTGTCAGTTCCCCCAACCTAGAATAATGGCAACACACAACCACACACAGAGAGCCAGAAGGTAAAAGTGTAAAGGAGAGAAAGGACCCTGGAGAGCAGAGGACAAAGGGAAAGTGGCCAACATGGACATCCTTCACCCAGCCCAATGTGATTGAATTATTTATAATTACATTTTGAAATTAGGAAAAACAGACTTTCCAAATAGACTTTCCCAACAAGAAAGACTTCAGCACAATGGAACCTAAAATAATGTGAATTTGACCTTGAGGGAATTTGGCAGAGAGTACTAGTGTCTGAGACAAAAGTAAAATGAAAAGGAAAAAAACAGCTGAATGTAGAAATGCAAAGCCCAGGGCCAGACGGATGACAAAGGTCTCCACAGTCCCATCAGAGGAGTCCTGGGACATCAGACACACAGGCCTTGCCATGGTTCTCCCTACTCCAAGGAAGCTCCACATGCCGACACAGGGTTAGAAACTAGAAATTGAAATGTAAAAGGGATGAGCACTTCTGAGCATGAACATAAAATGTATAATTCAAAGACTCAACTCAGAGAAAGCTCCAAAGTCATTAATGACCAGGATAGAAAGGCTCTCTCCCTGTCACCCCCTTTTCTTGTCGCCCCCTTTTCGTGGAGGCCTGTGCAAGCAAGGGATCCTCTTATGGTCACTTCCTGCCTCCCCCCCCCACTTTTTTTGTAGTTTCAATATTTCTATCTCTTTCTGAACTGCAGATGAATAAAATCATGCTGCCTGTTTTCTCTCATGGCTCGCTTCTTCCAACCATATGTTGTGTGTAAGTAAACTCTACCATATTTATCCATTGTACCATTGAGGGAATTTTGGTTTTTCTCCTATGGAACATTTATGAACAATTCTGCTATAAACTTCTTGCACATGTTACCTGCGGCTTACGGTGTCCCCGGGTAAGGAACGAAAGCTTTCAACTACAGTCTTAACAGAACCTACTGGCTAGTTGGCTTGGGAGCTAAAAAAGCTTTTAAAATTTTATTTAGTGTTAAATGTGTGGGAACAAAACAAAAACAAAAGGTTAATAATATTACATGATATACTCACACTATATAAAACTCAGTTTTCCATGTCCAGAAAGAAAACTGCATTGAGACATAGACATACTGTCCCTGGCTTCCTTTGTAGAGTGTTGGCAGAGGCATGGACTTGCCTCAGAAACCATGGCCTGCAGAGCTTACACTTTGTCCACTTTAACAACTCACTTAACTTAACTCTTACTTAAATCAAAGACAAAAACAAGCAAACAAACAACCCCCCCCCCAAAAAAACCCACACATACAGAACACAAAACAAAAAACCCAAAATGACAAAAGCTAAAATCTCTTCAGAGTTTGAGTATAAGGAGAGTGGAAGAGTCACCCGACATGAAATCTTTAGACGCATTCACCAGACAGAATGTCCAAGCATGCCCACTCAGACAAGTAACATGGGACCATCTAAACAAGACTTTCTACATCCGAGCAACATAGGCCCAAAGAGGAGTCTACACAAGGACACTGCACATGCCTCTGAAGGTGGCCCTGCTAACGTACTGGCTCTTCACAGTAAAGATTTGTTGATCTTTGCCCTGGAAGTGAAATTAGAAGCATCTTGGTTTAGTAGAGAATGGTGATACCTGCCACACCCCAGGTACAACGCTAGTGACTTGCATTGCTGTTACGAATAGGCAGCTCTTTCCTTCCCACCGGTGTTTCTCTGACCCCCCAAGTACAGTCTAACATCTATTCCCCCAAAGGTCAGGTTCTCCGCAGCTGTCAGTTTACAGCAATAGTTGGTGACTATTTGACTAATACCGTTCATACGCACATTCCCTTTGGACATCAGGTATTTAAAAGCATTGACTAACAAAATCTGTGCAGTCCTCAGGGCCAAAGGAACTAAAACACACAAGTACTCTTCCTGGATCCAAGTTGGAGAGTGTCTGGCCAAGTGGATTCCAGATTTCTTGGAGAAAATTTGTGAAAAACAAACAACAAAACCCATCAGAAGAGTTCACTGCAAGATAGAGTTATACAGAGTAAATCTAGGGCAAGATGGGCTCAGCAGGTAAAAGCTCTTACCACCAGGCTGACTGAGTTCTGTGCCTGGAAGCCACATAAGTGGACATGGAGAACCAACTCCCAAAAGTTGTCCATTGATCTTCACCTGCATGTTTGCACACACACACACACTCAAAACACACACACACACGTGCGCACACACAGACATGCACACACACAAACACATGAGAGACAGAGAAATACATGTAGAAAAGTTAAAAAAAAACTTTAAAAAGAGTAAATTTGGAGGATTAATATTACCTAATTTTTGAGAGTTCTGTTAATGCTACCTAATAACCAAGACTGTGATTTGCACTAATGTGAACAGAAAGGTCAATGGTTCAGAAAAAAAAACAAAAAACGACAAGCTCATATGTATATAAAAACTGTGGGGGCTGGAGAGATGGCTCAGAGGTTAAGAGCACTGATTGCTCTTCCAGAGGTCCTGAGTTCAATTCCCAGCAACCACATGGTGGCTCACAACCATCTGTACTGAGATCTGGCGCCTTCCTCTGGTGTGCGGGCATACATCAAGGCAGAATGTTGTATACATAATAAATAAATAAATCTTTAAAAAAAAAAACTGTGAGTGGAGAAAAATCTTTTCTGTGAATGGTGCTGGAAAAAACTGGGTAGCCATATGAAAAATTATAAGTTTCAACTCATATCTTGCACTAAATGAAGACTTTCACTCAAAATGGAATCTAAATTTCAATGTAAAAGATCAAATTATAAAAATCCTAAAAGAAAATTTATGGGGGAAATACTTTGTGTTGTTCCATTAGGCAAATTGCCTTAGATAGAAACCAAAAGCACAATCCATAATTTTGACTTCATCAAAATTTTTAGAAATCTGCTCTACAAAAGGCAATCTTAAAAGACTGAAAACAAAAATCATAGACTCAGAAAATATTGCAAATCAGTCATGTGGCAAAGGCTTTGCAGGCACAATATAGAAAACTCTAAAACTCAACAATAAGAACGCACAAAAAAAATCACAGACAGATGCCTCTTCTGGGATGCTATAGAGACACAAATATGTGCAGGACACCCTGCCCACACTGTTAACCTTTAGGGAAATAAATGCTGAGTGGATAATAGGACACATTGCATACTTACTGGAAAAGCTATCCAAAAACGAGTGGGCCAGGATTGTGTGTGTGTGTGTGTGTGTGTGTGTGTGTTGGGGGGGGGGGTGGGGATTCCAGCATAGTAAGTGTTGGTGAACAGGTAGAGAAACTCACACCCACTGTCAGTGAAATTGTAACAAACAGCACAGTCACTAACTAATTAAGAAAACACCATGTCATTTCAGGCAAAAAGAGACCAGCCTTGTGCCCAGTTATTCCCAGGAGAGCATGTATCCACATGGAGACCTGAACTGCCTTTTTATGATATTCAAAAAGGGGACACAATCTGGTGACCATTCACCAGATAATACTTTTTATTACACAGTGCAAAGCCACAGAATAAAAAGAGTTACTGATGCACACAATAATGCCAATGAGTATCAAAACTACTGCGTTCAATAAAAGGCACAAGAACAAGGAGAGCAAACAACAAATAAACAAACAAAAAACCTCAGGAGTATATGCCGTGTGATTCATTTGCCTAACAACAAACTAATTTGATTTAAAAACAACAACAACAAACCAATGGACGTTGCAGGGACAGATGCTCAGAGGGTGGAATGACAAAGAGGTGCAGGGTATGCATGGGTGAAAACATCAACTGTACCATTTAAATACGCGTAGCTTAGTGTGCGGCCCTTATCCATTTCAATACACTTTTTCTAAGAAATCACAAAAGGTGACATTCAAATACTGACATTCCATATCTCCAAGAGGGGAGAGAAACAAACCTAAAAGAGATTCAACTAACAAAGGACTCTTATCTATGATATACAAAGAACAGCTACAAGTCACTAAGAAAAGGACAGAAGAACCAACTAAGCAGGACAAAATATTTGAGTCAATATTGATAAAGAGAAATTCCAAAAGCCAAGAAACAGAAAAAAAATGGCCTTGACCTCGTTGAGCCATTGGAAAAAATGAGAATTCACAGCACACTGCCATCTTGCTGTCCGTGGGTTTAAAGAAAGGACTTGGTGAGGATTTGAAACAAATGGGACTCGGAGGCTGCTGCTGGGAGGGAAAACGAGCCCAGGCAGTTTGCAAATCTCTTCAGCATTGTCTAGGAAAGCTTACAGGCCAGCTCCAGAAATTTCGTACACAGGTTTGTGCCCTAAGAAAACACATGCTCACACACTAGAAAACATGCGGGACAAGGTTCACATCATTGTTATTGATATTTCTCCAAATTGGAAGTGATCCAGGGGCTGTCAAGTGTAGAACAAATTGTGTATACACATACAATAGAATTTCACATACAGTGTTGGGGGGGTTTCTGTTATCAGCAACAGCAGGAGGGAGCCTCACAGAAAATACTGAATGCAATAATTCAGACATAAAGGGAGCCGTTGCATGCTTCCCCTTATATGTAAGTTTGAAGGCAGGCGATATAAGTTTGCATTATTAGAAATGAGGAGAGTAGTTATCTATGGGGAGAAAGTTGAGTGTGGCCGTTGTCAGAGAGCAGGGAGTGGTTTCTGGATCACTGGCAATCTTTCTGCTTCCTGAAGGGGTCTGCTTATACAGCCCAGGCTGGCTTCTAACTCAGTGTTCCTAATCCAGCCTCCTCAGTGCCGAGGATCACAGAAGTGTGCCACTTACTCAGTGTTCTCCTTCTTAGCATGGGCAGTGGTAACAGCATGATCCTCTGGGCAACACTCTCACAATCCACACTGTGTGCGTTTGCACAGAAGGCTCTTCCTTGCTACATCATGTTCTCTTGCACATTGCAGGACTATTTAGTGTTTATCCACCTATTCAGTTCATTCGTTTGTTTATTATGATGTTGGCAATTGAACCAAGGGCTGCATACATGCTAGGCAAGTACTCTAGCCTGAATTATATCCTCAGCCCACCTTAAACCTTTATTTTGAAATAGGACCTATGTTGTTCATGCTTGCTGTGAACTCATTCTGCAATACAAGCAGGTCTTGGGTTTGCAATTCTCTGTCTCAGCATCCTGAATAGATGGGATTGCAGCCCTGCTATAGGCATGGTGTCCCCCCTCCGTGTGTGTGTGTGTGCATGCATGCATGTATGCTCACATGTGCATATGTGCACATATGGGTCCCAGAGAGCAACCCTGGATGTCATTCCTCAGCACCCATTTATCTGCCCCCCTCTTTTGAGTGGGGGATTATCTCTTATTGTCCTGAAACTCACCAAGCTGGCTAGAGAGGCTGAGCTCCACCTCCCCAGAACTTGAATGACAAGAACCAGCCACAGTACCCAGCTTTTAAAATGTGAATGCCAGTCTGGGGATCAAGCCCTGGTCCTCAGGATTACAAGGCAACTACTGGATCCCAGCTCTGGTATCTTGATCTTGAAGAACAAAATGGGAGACAAGGGCAGTCACCCATGTCTTATGCTTAGGGATCCGAGAATGCCTTGGCTTAGCCTGTGTGTGCACATGTGTGTGTGTTTGTGTGCATGCGTGCATGCATGTGTGTATGCGCGTGCAGGCGCTAACCATTCGTTTGGTCAAGCCATACCAAGTCAGCTCACAACTCTACTTCCCAGGCAGAGACGTGTGGGTCCTAAGGGAAGGCGAGATTTCAAAGCCTGACATGGCTGCTCTGAGGGGTGGTGGGTGGGTAGATGGGGCAGGCTGTGTGGTGGTGAGCAAAGTTTGCACTGTAATGAGAGCCAAGAATCTAGGACTATACTGCCTAGGTTCAGCTCTTGCCACCAACACAGGCTGTGGGCTGAGGACTACCCCGGTTTTCTCATGCACAGTGCAGACAACACTGGGCCTGTGAACTGGGTTTCCAAGAAGATTAAATGCATAGGGTGTTCAGTGAGTTACAAGGTGAGAGGGGACACAGGATGTCTTAGAGAGAGAGCAGTGTGGGCTGGAGAGGTAGGCACTTCTGAATCACTGCTCAAACCCTCCCTCCAGCCTGCTTCTCCCCTTTCCTCATTGTGACCTTTGACTCGCTCACTCCGTCTTATGACCAGCTTCATAGCCAGCCCCATTTCCCTTCTTTTTCTAAATGCCTTTCTGCCAGGTTTCTAGAACTCTAAGGTCATGTCCCTGACCCAACTAAACAACCTGGGAGGTCAATGCTTCCGGAACAAGGGCACAAGGGCACACATACTCCCTATCTCTGTTGACTACATCTTTATTCTCCTGCCCCCAACCCCCATGTCCTTTCAACCCCAGACCTCTTCACCCTAGGCAAGAGTGCCAGGTTTTCTGTTTGTTTGATTTTATCCATAGAATGCCCCCCAGATGCAGGAGGCAGTCCTTTGTCCCCCAGGAACCTCCTCTTCAGTTGATCACAAGCACTGGGGCAGTACAGTCACAGCTCTTGCGTGTGGCCCCACCTTTTTATGTCACTACTAACCTCAGAGTTTGGATACTCTTCTTGCTTGCAGTATGTTATCTTGTCCCTGTGCACAAAGCCTGACCCGGGTTTTACAAAGAGTACTCGCTCACGATGCTGTTAAATTTCTTACCTTCCCAAAAATGACCTGGGAGCGATGTGAAGCAAAGTCTGCCTGCAGGGACTGCTTCTGACTACCATACAGCCTCCTTCGAACCCACGCCTGTGTGCACTGGCACTAGTGAGACCCCTCTTGCTATCATTGCCGACGAAAGCTCTTTGCTGAACCCAGTGAGCCCCCAGGTCCCCATCTTGCAGTCTACAGTATGGTCATTGCCGTAGATCTCACCAGTTCTTGCTTATCATCTCTCCCACAGTGGAAGGGTGAGGGCAGATGGGTTCAGGGAATATTTACTGCAATAACAAGATATAAATTTTTCTTCTGAAAATATCTTAAGAATTTTGACAAATGAAAAGACTTAATTCCCAGACTGCCACACTGAGCAGAACATTTTTTTGTTATATTCTGTTTGAGGATCTGATAACATGGCTAAGAACTATGACATACTGTGCCCAGAGTCACAGAGCTTTGGTGGCTAAGTCAGGATCTGAACCTCTAAATGCCAGGATGCTGCGTTTAATTGTAAAGCCCTAGTCTCTCCCTTCAGAGCATACTGGAATATAATCTTGTTACATTGGATCATGTTTGTTTTAGAGTCAAACTGGTTTTCCCAGCTGGATAGGTTCCTTAAGCACCACAGGGTAATGAATGAATCATGTCTATATCCAAAACTCAAATCCACACTCAAGGAAGATCTACCCCATTGATAATGTTTTAAAGAATGTGCCTGGGGTCCTAAAGATCATTTCAAAAGAAGACTGATAAATTCTCTCCAAGGCATGTGCACAGCTTCCGAAGGCATCTCTCATCTGGGCCACCAGCCTCCAGTGGTAATCATCTTGCATGCTGCCCCTGTCATGGGGGTTGTTCCATTTCATCAGACCTGGCTGATAGAGGTGACCTTCGGTGGGCTAGCTAACTTACCCAAGCCTCAGGCTCCTCACTCCTGACAGAACTGAGATAATGGATGTAACTACCCAGCACAGAACAGAGGTGGGGCTACACCTGAGAAAATGATAACGTCTATCACCTGCCACAACACTTCTTTCAACCCAAGATTGGGGAAACTATTGCCCTAGGGAGACCTAGCTTAATGAAGGTGACTCTGTTAGCCTAAAGGGACCATACTACAGGCAAAGAGCAGTTTATAGATGTTACCTAAAATGCTCCCCAATAAGCCTGCCTGCTCAGACCTTAGGGAAAGAGTGCAGAGGGTCTGATCTCTGGGTTCTGGTAGTGTCCAGACTGCAACAGCAAAGGCCATTGTGACCATTCTGCCAAGAAGACTGAAGCTTGGTGGGACATGGAACTGCCCTGCACCCTCCAAGAAGGTAACCATAGCCTAGCCCCAGGACATACATAATGTATGAGCTTCTCAATTATTTATAGTTGGCTCCTGAAGTTGGATGTGTATCCTTTAGGTCCACTGGAGGACAGTGAGGACCAATACCCGGAAAGCAGGTCCCTCTTCTGAAGAATAACTCCACAAGCAAATGTGGACTGGAGGGGGTGTTTTAATGGTAGCTACATGGTGGCAGTGATTGTCACAAAAGCTGAATTTTATCCATTTACTAAACTATTGCTGGCTGATTAAAACAAACAAACAAACAAACAAACACAACTCTGTGTAAAATTCTTCAAATCTTAAGTCCATTTAAAAAAAGTTCTTGGTTGTACCATATGTCCTAGTTTAGAGCTCAGAACATCCATCTTTAGAGGGATAGGCTTTTTATATTTTCTGAGATGGGGATTATCTATAAGGCATCTCTATGACAGGATTGTTACAAAGTGTTTAATTTTTCCATTAGGTGTTTCCTGTACCACTTAGAGAAGATGTAGTGCCATCCCCATTAAGTGACTAGCCTCCATCACCTTCTGATCTTCAGTTTTTAATAAGAGAAAGGAAAGGCCCCACTGTGGGCAAGCTCACGGTTCATGGGGTCATATGCTTATGAACATTTGTCATTAATTATGACCAGGAGCTGAGGAGGTGGTGACATCCTCAGACATTTTGTCTGTGAAGGAGCTTGTGGCCACGGTCATTCTGGTGAGGTTGTTTACATTGGTACTTGGGACCTATGTGCCCACATTCTCAGAATTACTTACTAATAACACGAGCAGTTGTTCAGGGTCAGGAGCTCTAGTATGTGATGCTGGCACTTGTTACTAACCAGCTTAGGAATCGTTAAGTCAGTCAGATAGCTCTCAGATTGTCATCTAGAGGAGAAAAGTGGGACACTGGAATTGAACCAGGAGCTATGGGGACTAACAAGACCAAGGCCCATCACAGAGCCAGTGCACACTCTGCTGCAACCTCTTGGTTCTGGGCAGTACTGGCCCAGACAGACCAATGTTCACCAGTCCCCTTTCAAGAGCATCAATATGTTTATATTTTTATGTAAAATCTCCAGGCTTTATTTTAAACTTTAGCAATCAGAGTCTAACAATAACAACCCCCCGGGGGTTGCCAGTGTTGTTTCTTACTCTTATCTAGAAGTCTCAAAATTACATTCTAGCTTCTGCGCATTGTTCTTTTGTTCTCAACAATGCAAACAGAAGGCTGAATGAAAAAGTTATAAAATTCTGTCCACCTTAGGTTTGTAAATAGGTAAATACTGTACATAAGAGTATCTGTTGGAAATATGCCCAAATGAAACAGTTTTTATGTTATAGAATTATAATTAGATGCCATTGTCATATTGTTGATTGCTTGTACAAAGTGTCTTTATTCTTGTTTTTATAATACTATTTTTTGAACACAATGGTAAATGAAATATGAAGGGCAATGCAGGGTGGGACTAGAAAGACTGAAAGAGAAATAGACAGGCAGTAACTAGGTGTTTTTGAAGCTTGTATTTCTCCCTGATCTTGTGGATCATCATTGAACCCTTAGTCGGGAGAGGCACTCACCACTTGGTTAGGCTGAGTGCTGAAGTTAAGTTTCCTACTTCACACTGCTCCTCTCTCTGCTCCTTCTTTTTCTTTTTGTATGAAAAAAAAATTCCCCAACATGTAGTCTAGTGGCATCAAAAACACTTCTTAATGTTATTGGTTTGGCTTCTGAATATTTTAGAAGAGGATTTGGTTTTGTTTCAGTGGCCAGGGAAGGGGTGAGGGAGGGAAGAGCAGCTGACTTATTGTCCCTAATTAAAATTGTCTTTGGTTTCTATTAAGAATGTTTTCATTCTACAAACCCACACCAACTGCCTGTAAAGTGAGCAGAAAACCCTGGGTTATTCTTTCATGAGTCTATGTGGAGGCTTTTAGAAGACCCCGTGTGAACTTGACTCTTTTCTAAACAAATTTGGGAGAGAATATTCACACAGTGCCCTTTGTATCATAAATGCAGAGGCCCTCCAAAGTCTGCCCCTCCTCTTACAGCAGTGGTTAGCAAGGACTGGGCCCACACTAGCGTGCAGGTCATACCTGCAGAAGGACTCCGTTCTTCTATACCTACTCCCAGTCTGCACTTATACTTTCTGAGCTACAGAATAAAAGACACAAAGTGTGATTATTGATCTTATTCAGCAATGGGCAGTTTGAAATGACACCAACATGCCCTAGAAATGATACTAGAGATCTGTGACACTGGGGATAACTGATTACACTTTACTTTAAGTGGCCCACTGTGAAAAAGCAAAACAAAACAAAACAAAACAAAACAAAACAGGACAGACCTTTTGCAGGCTGAGGCTAATGGATAAGAGAATGTCTAATGTAGCCTGTTGTCTTACTAGTATTTGGATTGCCAGACAATTCTGATTTTTTAAAAATGGAAAAAAAGCCCCAAAATACCTTAGTAATTTAGTTGTCTCAATAACCCTACATATGGCATAAAATAGTCTGAAAAATTTTTCGAGAAAGCTTTTGTTTTTTTTTTTTCTTTGCTCAATTTGATCATCATTTCAGTAAAACCAATTCGAATTTATTCCCTATTTTTATAGGCATTTTGATAGTTAAAATTCTAGCTATATGAAAGTGTAAGAAAGATATGAAGATTTAATTGCACATGCTTCGTTTTTTTTTTTTGAAGGAAATCTTAAAAACATAAGTAGGCTAAGAAATGATTGATACTTTAAATAGAGAATTCTTAACAATTGGCGTACATTTTTTTGAAGCCAGAAGACGCTGATTTACCACTGTTGAATCTGAAAGCAGATTTTTCACATATTGAGTCATAATTTATAGGCTTTTTTTTTTAAAAAAAAAAAAAAAAAAACCACCTCAACCAGCTCTGGAAGGGTGCGGAATGAGTTCTAGTTGGTCTCTGTTTAGCCTGTGACATTTAACGAGGCCATGGCCTGGGGTTGGTAAGTAAGGCTGTGAGCCACAGCACCATCTCAGGTGTTTGATGACACCACAAACCACTTGGGATTCATTGTGTGAGCAGATGTCATCAGATCTATGTGTGCACAGGTGCCGCGTGCAGCCAGTGGAAGAAAGAACATTGCATGTCGATATTTATTTTTGTACCCACACTCTCTGTGGCTACAAAATGACTCCATGTGTTCTGGGCAGTGTGGAGTTTCAACTTCCCTGAAAGAGCCCCTATAGAAATCTCTTCAAGTTCTCTGCAGATCCAGTTCTGAATGATGAGTATCGACTTCTTTGTGCGAAAGATACTGTTTTTACGACCACTGTCTACAGAAGAGGTGCAAGGGGTTAGAGTTAAAGGTTGCTAGAAACAAAGAAAAATAAAACGTTACCAGAAACTGAGACTTAATGTTTGGTTTTTCCTCTCACAGGCTACGACATAAGATATGTATTCTCTTCTTGATAAGGCCTGGACAGACAGCTCCTGTCTTTTAACAGACAAAATGCTCAAATCTGGCACTTTGTGAATGGCTAGGTTTCAGTCTATCTAAATACTTTTAAATAACAAAGAAATAATTAAAACTATTGATAGACAGCAATAAGTATACAGTGTGTATTTCTAAGATTTCATATAAATTCCAGATAACTATTCAGTTATTTGTAAAATTATGTATGATTGATTTTCCACTGAGTATTAAATATTCCACTAACTTTATTATATGCATTAAACTCAAATAGTTTCTGGTGAAACAAAAGACTAAATGTAATCTAATAAATTAGTATATTCCCTCCACTAATATAAAGTAATAAGAATATGCTTCCTATATATTTGGGAAATAGAGAAGACAAACACCTTAGGAGCAATGACTGAAAATGACTGGTTTAGATGGGGCAAAGGAATTACTTCAATTATGACATAAAGTATTGTAATAATACATGGCTTTGGGAAATAATTAGCAATTATTCTCAGGGATAAACACACAGATGTTGCTAGCATATTAAAAACTTCTTAGTTTGAAGAAAATATACAGAAACTGCATTAATTGGCTTTCTGAAGAACCAGAAAAATCAAAAGTGAGAACTTGCTAGAAGCTCCAAGTACTATGGAATGAACTGTTTGCAGTTTTAGCGAGATGGTACCTAGGTCCAAAATGATCAAACAGCATTGGCCATTGGACAGTGATTATTTTTAAAATTAGTAATTAGTTATAATTTCTTTTTAAAAAACTGAATATAAGAAGGTATTAAATCTTAATTATATTCTTGGAAAGGTTTTGCACCAACATCATTTAAGAAGAAACACCTACAATAAAACATTCCTAATTCGCACGTGTATATTTATTCATGTCTCCAGATATAAAACCCAGAGAATCAGCAATGTAAATCCAAAGATGATAATCACTTGCCAATTGAAGGGCTGACAATACATTGAGGTGAACACAAATCTGTAAGAGATTTCTGGAGACACATTGAAAATGTATCTCCTTATTTTGCAAATTTGGAGCATCATCTAATGATGCCTGCCGTGCACATATCTGACAGGCAGAAGAGTGATCGGCACAGGACCAAGTATTCTTATAGCCGTCACATGTTGAAAGAAAGGCATGACATGCCGACAGAAAAAGATAATCTACAAAAGCCTAAAGGTGACATGCACGGGTACATTTTATCACTAAAGAATACGCTTAAGAAGAGAAATCTCCTGACAGATGACAAGAGTTCTGTATCTTTCCATGTCATAATAAGAGTGGGAACATTCTTTCTTCCCCATCTTTTTTTTTTTTTCCTTTCTCTTTTTGCTTAAGACATTTCCTAAACAGAACTGGATTCTTTCTACAATGTCATTTCTTCTCTGCAGGAGATAGATGTTGAGAAGGTTGGGAGTTTGCTGTGGGTTTCCAACAGTAATGGGAGATGCCTCCTGTAATACACGTGGCTGAGTGCTGCGAACACTGCCTGTGGCAGGCGCCCCTGCTCTATATACTTTTTCACTTAGCTCATAGGATTTTTTCACATTGTATGTTTGGTCTGGAATGCTTCACAGATACATTTGACCACAAAACTACCATCAGTAAATCCTAGAATGCAAAGCAATTTGTAACTCCCTTGAATTGGCTGCCTGTGTTCAGTGAATTATGGCCACACTGGTTAACATGGAGCAAGGCAGACCTTGAAAGGAAACATTTTCCTCAGAAGTTAGAGTGAAGTGTGTTGGTGATGATGCGTGTGTGTGCTGCTCTCTTTGCTAGTGGTTCATCCCCTTCCTAAAATGTGTGCCGCTATGTAGACATATACATTGTCTTGTTGGTGTTTGGGGAGGGGGGCATTGGGAACTGTTAAACTTGCAGCTAACAGCCCTTTCTTAAAAATGGTGCATTTTCTAAAATTTAATTGGGTAACTCATCTTTTATTTTGGATTAATAATCTTAGCACTGAAAACCGGTATGCATATCATGCATGAACAGCCAAACACCATCCATATATGCTTCTGTGTATATTGGAAGAGGATGTTTTTGTAATCAGGCCAAATTATCTTCTTTATTTACAGTGTACATTGTAGGGACTGGTAACCTTAACAGTATTGTTTAAGGTCGTCAGAACTTTGAGGGTAAACATAACTGGGATTGAAATACTGACATGTTCACGTTTAGTTGAGATAAGAACAATTTATTGGGGGTGATTTTGGTCTCCTTGGTAATCATATAATTGAACAGGGTTTTTAGAGGCTATTTGAAGCTATTGTTGCCTGTTGAGCAATTATATAATTAGGATCCCTGTAATAAAATCTCCAAACACATGTGGGTTAGTAACTAAGTGCAGTATGGCTAATGTTATATTTTTATCTTTAAAACCTTACATTTTCAAGCACAATTTTATAACGACTTTGCTTGATCCTTAAGTGTTGACCACGCAAGTACAAAAGTGTACTTAAGATGAAAATAATTGGATTACTTTAAACCCAGGCATCCCCTCGCCCCATGTATTTAACTTTGAAAACTACTCATTAAAACAGGTTTATTTGTGAGCGTTAACGCACTATCCAATCCCCTTTGGAGACTAGGAGCCTTTGGACTTCTCTGCTTTCTATCCCACTTACTATGGCCCATCTCTGCCAATTTCTCGCACCGTCTAAGCGACGCGTACCCAACTCCGAGCGCTTGAAAGCTAAGACCGCAGAGAAAGGGGCCTCTCGGACTCCGTCTGCACCGAGGCCAGCGAGGCCAGGGTCGCAGCGCCGGCCACGTGGAGGGGATCCCGCAAGGAAGCGCAGCCAGTAGCTCCGGGCTGAGCTGCACCCACTGCCCCGCCACCCAGCGGCGCCACGCCCCCCACGGCAAGGGCCCGCCCACCCGCGGCTCCTCCTCTCCGCGCCTTCCCGCCGCCAGGCGGAAGCCAAGAGCGGCTTCCCGCGCCCCGGCCGGCGGGGCGGGACGGGGCGGGGCGGGCCTGCGGGGCGGGAGGCCCGGGCGTTGCGGCCAGGCCAATCCCAGAGCGTCGAGGCCCGCGCGAGACCGTGCCCCCTGGAGCACGCACGTACGCACGCACACGCGCGCGCGCGCGCGCGCACACACACACACACACACACACACACACGCACACGCTCACGCACACGCACACGCACAAACTCACCCCCACCCCACGCTCACACTCTCCACGCGGAGTGGGAGTTAGTGGAAAGTCTTCCACCGGGGCGAGCAACGTGAGCTGGGTTTCTACGCTTGAGGGCAGCCTGTTTCAGACTTCACCTCGACCTGCTTTTCTTCTTGGGCTAGGAAGTGTGTGGCAGTGCAGAAAACATTAAATAAAAAAAAAATCAGACTACGCCGAGATTGCTTTAAAACAAACAAACATACCACCACCACCTCCACCCCCCGGTGGAAAAAAAAAAACCGCTAAACACAAAAAAGACACAAAACAACCACAATTTTCTAACTGAGAAACGTAAAGTCAGTGGCCTAGGGTTCTGGACAGACTCAAGATCTGTTTTGTTTAGTTCAGAGCGATGGTATGTGACTTCCAAATGACCAGTCTTGTTTGCGTTTCGTGTTCGTCCTTTGCAAACGTCCAGCCCCTAACCCCACGCACACAATTTATTTCCTGTCTCTACGTGTAAAGCTACTTAATATTCCTTTTCTGTATCCTATTTTGCTTTAAAGATTGAACGACGGTGCTGAATTTTCAGAATTAATGCGAGTAAGTAGTTTCTAAGCATTGGCAACTTTAACACACTTATGGCGGGAATCAGTGAATTACAGTAAATCCAAACAGTGCGGAATCCGGAATTTTTTTCTTTCCTAGTTTGGATCTACGTTCTCCCTGTCTCTACGATACTGGAAAACAATAACAAATAATAGTTGCCCACGTAGCCCATCCCTTTTTTCTTTTTAAAGCACTCTTTAGCATAAGAAACCACTTTGTTCCATATTCTTATTTGCGTTTTCAAATGCAGAAAGCTGTACTTAGCTTCCATTGCTGGGCTGAGTTTTTACAATTGGCGTCGTTATAAAAAGTTTAGTGCACTCTTCCACACCCCGTTTCGGCAAGGAATTTAACAGTTCCTTCTCCCTCCAGCACCCCAACTCTTAAAATAAAGGGGGGGATTATGATGGATTTCTTCCTGCTCCGTTAAATGCGTCTTTTTCCCAGCCCACCGTTTTCTGCCCTAGCCTAGATCCCCCTCTGCCTAAATCCGTGTGTGCTTGTCTGCGGGACTGCCTTCTCCCTTGTCCTCTCCGACAGTGAGTCTGGGACACATTTTAATGCACGGTATCCCATCCATTAAGTTGTGGTTGAATGCGGAATGTGTGAGGACTTGGCAGCTTTCAGGTTGAAGGGGGCGGGGAAGCCGGTTTCGACTTTGACACAAGATGCCGCGGTAGCGTGATCTGAATTATTATTAGGGCTGTGAACATGGCCATCTTCCCCTCCTGGTTGGAAGAACTGCCATTGAACTTGGGACAGGACAGACAAGATCTCCAGGTTTTCCTTACTCCCTCAAGTACAGTAGCTGGCAGGGAAAAGGCGCCAAAATACACAAGATTAACTGACTTTCTTTGAACGGGTCTTATAGCACCCTCCTTTGTAACCCTAACTTCCAAAGGGAGTTGGGGGGGGGCGTTAACTTTTGAACCCATATTTGAACAGACATTTAAATCAGCCCCAAAGTGGAAGAAGTCCAGAAAGTCATACACGCATGCTTCTGCGGTTAGAAAGAATGCACGTGTAAATAAGCAGGGTGCATGGGTGCGTGTGAGGAGGGGCTGGAGATTTAATCAAAATCAGAGCAAGTGACTTCCCAGTGCATTTACTGACTGGGAAGTGTGTTGTGAGGCTAAGAAGCTGACCTAGGAGCAGCTTGAGTTTAAAACTGCAAAGGGTTGTGAAATGCAAAACGTTGTGGTTTCCAGTTTTACATTTGAGGTTTAATGTTTTTATTTAATGATATGAGGGATGGAGAGAGTTCCAGCGCTGAAAAGTCCCTGTTAAATCATATTTGGTCAAAGGTCAAACACTCCAACTCACTGATACAATATACTGCAGATTTCTAGTGATGGAGAGCACAGGAAAAAGCGCTTGGGCAATAAAAGTATTAGAATGGTAATTATCGTCCTTGGTCAGGGCTGCATTCTTCTGCACTGGGCAAAGGTTTTTTTACTGGCCCTGATGAATTTTAAAGCCGAGTATTGTTGAAAGCTATTTTAACAGGAAATTGATTAGCTGAGTGTTTCATACAATAAATGGTGACAGATTCATTGTTTGATGTCCAGAATAAATTCCTTTTATTCTTTGGACGGCGTATGCATCCGTTTAGTTGTGAGATGGGCAGACTGAGCAGCAGTATAATTTCGCGTGGATGTGATGTCATGCACATCTGTAACTTTGTTTTTGGACTCCTGTGGCACCGCAGAATTTGACAGTATCCATGGCTTTGGAATTTACTAGCTTGTTGTTTTTTTTAAGTGGCTCAGATACATCCAGAGATAATTTTTCTGAATATATATTTTGTTGAGGCCCAGTTGTGTGTGTTCTCCTTTTTGCTTCTTACATTTCCATTTGAAACTTAAGTGGAAAAACAAAAGCCCTCTTATGGACCATTATTTTGATTTTGAAATTGAGCAGCAGGTTTTCAGAGAAGAGCCAGAGAAAGGGCCCCAGACGTTTAAGACAGCCTCCGGGCACCTCTAACACTGTGTCAAGACTGCTTGGGCGCTTTAGACAGACCTTTCTGAGTGGTCATCTTCACCAGTCACAGCATATGTAGATGAGCTGCGAATCTACTCACCCAGATAAAATGATGTAAAGATAATGTAGTTTGGAAAAGGTCAAGGCAAAATAAGACACCACTGTGTTTGTAACGCTCTAACTGCTGTGCACAAAGCCAGGCCACTGTGACAAAAATTTTGAAAGTTCAAAATAAATCAGACCAGAGTTGCAGGCCAGCTGCTGACTCTGTAGCCTGGGAGCAAATGTTTTCAAAGTTGGGGGATCTCTTGTTGAACTGGCTTCATCTCTGTAGAGAAGCAGTAACCAGTGAACCTTGCTGTAGGCCTTTGGACTGGTCCTTGTTCACATTCAGAGCTGGAGCCTGGAACTGGGCTCCGGAGGCAGACTGCTTAGTGGGATTTCTTTTTCATAGTTGCGCACAGGCATTTCAGCAGCGGCATTATTAACAGCGTCATTTTTTCTCGTTTAGTTTTGTCCTCAGGGGAGAGCAAACAGCTCCCGGAGGAGGGAAGTAAAGTCCAAGGTTATTTATTCATTTCAGTTGAAAAGCAGAGGACTGGCAGTAGGTGGGAAAACTAGGCAGTTGTGAATTCTCCAGTGGGGAAAAATTGCTCCCCTGATTTGGTAGTAGTCGTTCAAGGGCTCAGAGAGCTGGGCATGATTCTGCAGTTCCCATCACGGGCATGCAAACTTAGCCCTTGCTAGCTGTTTATATATGCATGGGGTGGGGGGGCTGGTGGTGTTGCTGGTGGATATAAATCTATGTTTTCCAGGCTAATTTTGGAGGAAAGAAATGTCCCTGGGTAGCACACGGTGGACACCTGCAGTTCTGCAAGCTTGCTTCCTGAGGTCAGAAGGTTACATGCCTCTTTTGTATTTAGTTTTTCAACATTGATACCGGCCATGTAGATAGAGTGTATGGGATTGTTGAAACTCCCCGCAAATCACATGCAAGGACTAAAAAAATAAAAGTAGTGTTGTACACTAAGTATGACAGCTTTGTTAAGCTCAGAGGAACCTTACATGAAATAGCTCAGGCTTTGCAATCTGTCTCTGTAGTTTTTTTTTAGAAGAAAGATTAAAAAAAAGAAAAGAAAACAAAATAAAATCACTATCAGGAGATGCTTGAGATATCAGGCCCCTCTCTGGAGGTCAGAGACAGACTCAAACTAGGTGGCAATGTTTATTTTGTAATATACAAGTGGGTTTTGAGAACCCAGACACTAGAAGTCCTGACTTTTGTTTTAGAAAAATAAACTTTTCTGCCAGAAAAGACACCTTCCCCTAATGTGGCAGCAGACAATGGTCAAGAAGGAGATCATTAGCAATATGGCAACAGCTCTCCCTGTCCTGAGATTAGTGTAGGTGGCCTGTCATAGCCCCCAGTGCAAGAAAGGGACAATAGAAGGTTTAGAAGAGGCAAGGACCAAAGCCTGGGTGTTTGGCCCATTTTGACAAATTCAGAAACTTTTCAGAGCAACTTGAAAGCTGCTTTTCTAAAGCACATAGACCTTACAATCCATCCTTTCTCTCCTTCTCCAGGGATTTGATGAGTAGTGTTTCTCAAAGCAAAGGGTACTGACAAGTGCTGAGAGCAGCCAGAGAAAACAGAGGACCCAGGAGCCCAGATTTCCCAAGAGCATTCTCCTAGGGGTCTCCCCGGGAAGCCTACAGTGATCTGAGCATTGGGCGGGCAGCAGAGCTTGGGGTCCAGGAGGTATCAGCCCTCCTGACTCTGAACCCGAGGTCTGAAGGTCAAAGCCTTCCCCAGCCAGCATTGCAAGCCCTTCTTTCCCAGGGTTTTCTATTGTTCATTCTTCACCCTGTCACTGCTATTACTTCTTCATTTTCCTTACCTTGGAAACAAATCCAAACCCCAAACTACAAAGCATCCCCTGTGGCCATCAGCATGTACCCCACGCCATCAGCACTGTACAGACACAGACATGGGACACCTGGAAGTACTCAGCCTCTTAGGGGTGGGCCTGGGAGGCCTGGAACCTGGGACTCTCTGGGTTCTTACCTGTGTCTGACGCTGCTTCTCTGCCCTGGTGCTCTGCAGCTTTTGTGAATTCTTCTGTATAATTTTTCATCTTTCTTTTTTTTAAAGCTTGTGAGAAACTTTTGGATGCAACCTAGTTTTAGTGGCAAAAGGAAATAGGTTCTGTTGGGAAAGAAGACTAATATAGAAAGGTAGGGAGGTCTGGAGACACTTGCCCAGGGCCCAGCACTGGGCCTCTTTTGCCAGGGGACAACGGCTGGTTCTGGGCTCTGGCTGAAAAGAGTGCTCTCTGGGTGCCAGGATTTCGCTGGGGGTGGTGTAGTGAGGAGGGAGGGAGGGAGGAAGGGAGGGAAGCAGAGAGATGGGCACTGGATTTTTAAAGAGACCCCGAAATAATGGCTTCTGTAAGAGTCCAGGCATTCAAAGAGGTGTGTTCAAGGACATGAGTGCATTCGTGCCAAGGGGAATGTCTTTTATGGTAAATTAACTCCAGCTAAATTGAATATTTGTTCAAAGGGAAACTCCAGTAGTTAAAGCTGGTATTATCAGTGGAGCGTCCCCGCCCCCTCCCGCAGAATCTGGTGAGGGTGAGAAAGGGATACAGCTCAGTACAAACTGATGCTTTGGGAGTGATCGTTTTTTTCCCTTCCCTCTTTCCTTTAAAAGTTAAGATGGGGTTGCCTAAAATTTATGAGAAGTGAGTATTTATTTGGATTAACCCCGATTGTCACCCCCTTTCATCTATAAAGACTGTCAACTTTATCCCAGCTTTTCAAGAAGAAATGACCGGTACAAAGGAAATTAATGTTGTCAGAACGCTAACTAGAGGATTTGCCTAGCGGGGGCCTGGAGGCCGCTCCCGCGGGCGGCGCGTGCCCTAAAGGGTTAACTCGCCCGTGTTCTCACAGTTTCCCCGACTTTACCTGTCCTCCCAGACCCGCGGCCCTCCCCGCCTCCTGGCCTCCCCACCCCCTGAGCCTTTCTTCACCGGGCTCTTGGTTTACAGGGGCTGCAGCTGGTAGACTTGGCAAGCTCGCCTCATTAAGAGCGCTTTTTGAAAACGGACTGTGTTTGAGCATTTCCCTAATGAGGACAGGACGGGGTTAAAAAGTGACCATTTCATGGTTGACTTGAACCTGCCTACTTTTCTTGATGTGTCGTTGTGAAATGCTTGATGTGGGTAACTTCCACTTGGGGAAGGAAAAAGTCACTGGTTCTTTCAGGTCCTCTGGGGGAGGGCACGGTGGTCAGGAGCTCGAGGACTGGAGAAAGTTGAGGGGGGGGGGGAAGTACAGGGCACAGGGTGGGAGCAGGAGGCGGCGGGGGGCCTGGAAACGCTCGGCGGCCCCAAGCTAGGTCGCCGTGGAGCCCCGGGCGCTCACTTTTCTTTCTCCATTGTCTGGGCAGCCTTTGATTCCTCCACTTCCCCACCCACCCCTAGCGGAAACCCGGAATTTGGGGGGCGGTGTGTGTGGGAGAGAGTGCCCGCGCGAATGGGGGTGCGGGCTGGGCCGCCTCCTGGGTCCCAGGAATCAAGTTCATTCACTCGGCGGGGGGCGGGGCGCCGGCGGGAGCCGCCTCGGAGGGCCGCAGCCGCACACGCACCCGGCGCGCTCCCGCCCCGCAGCCCCGGGCGCGCCACGGCCCCGCCCTGCCCGCACCCCCGCGGGAAGGGAGCCGCTTTCCGCCGGCGCCCCAGGCCCTGGGGGTGGGGATTGGGACGCGGCCAGCGCGCCAGGAGGAGGAGGAGGAGGAGGAGGAGGAGGAGAAGGAGGAGGAGGAGAGGGGCCGGGCGCGCGGAGGAGGGGCGAGCCGTGGCAGCAGCGCGGCCTTCCCGCTCCAAGCGCGGCCACGTGCACCGAGCGCCCGGGGAGGGCTGGCGGGCGGGGAGGGGTAGCGGGGTACCGCCCCCCCCCCCCCCCGCCTCGCCACCCGGGGCTCCGGGCAGGGCTGCCCGCCTCGCCCCCCACTCGTCTCCGTGCCTGTGCGCCCCAACTCCTAGAGGCCAAGTTCACTCCAGCCCCCGCCTCCGCCCTCTCCCTGCAGCCGCCTGGGGTGCTAGAGTCGGCGCCCGAGCCCCAGCTCGGGGCGGCCTGGGTGTGAGGGAATTTTCCATTCGTTTCTTTCTTGGGCCCAGATCGGCTCAGGGCTTCTCTCATTAGGATGTTCTCGTGGCTTGAGCGTCTGCTGCGAGCACTGAAAGACCTCTCTTTGGGCGGGTTTTCGGAGGTGCACGAAGGGTGGCAGAGCTATTTTTGAAAAAAAAAAAAAAAAAAGTCCCAGTACTGTGGCACCGGTCTGATACCTTTAACAAATGAGGGGGAGAGACGCGAGGACTGGGGGAGGCGCGCGGGAGGAGGAGGAAGGTGGGGGGCGGGGGGTGTGGAGAGGCTGGTGCAAAAGGAACGCGCGTTTGCAGGAGGAGGAGTAAAGCGGTGATTGTGTAATTAAATAATAAAACAATCCTTAAGTCTGATTTGGAGAGAGCTCGAGCGGGGTCCGGAGGGTGGAACAGTGAATCTTTCAACTTGCAAGTTTTTCAAGAAAAGAGAGCGAGAGAGGGAGGGGGAAAAGCGCCCATAACAGAAAAGAGGAGTTTGCAGCTGAGCGGGATCGATCGTTTGGGAAAATTTCAGGAGGTCCTTCCGATCCCTTCCGTGGGCTGTGGGCAGCGGCACCAGCAGCGGCGTCCACGCTCGGCGGGTCAGACGCGGGGCGCGGCGGGCGGGTGGCTGTGCAGCGGGACCCGAGCGCAGCAAAGTCTTTTCCGCCCGGGAGCTTCGCGCTCGCGCCCCCTCCCTCACCCCGGCCTCTCCCTGCTCCCCCCCTCCCCACCCCCACCCGGCCCTCTCCGGCGCGCGCCCCGCCACCCGCGCGCACTCGCTGGCGCTCCCCCTCGCGCACACACATGGTCGGCTCGCGGCAAAGTTTCGCCTGCGATCGCCACTCCCGGATCCTGCTGCAGTGTTCGAGGCGGTAACCTTGAACTTTCCCAGTGCGGTGACACATTCTCCTTGCTTTCCCCACCGCCCGGCCTCCTGCGCCCCCCTCCCCGCCTTTTTTTTTTTTTTTTTAAAGCATTTCATCACCCACCACTACCCCATACCCATACCGAACCCTCGAGCACCCCAAGCCCCCAACAATAACAACAACTACTGCAAAGCAGAAAACAAATTCCCCAAACCGGGCGACCAGCAGCCTGCACCAGCGGCGGCCTTGGAGAGCTCGGCCGGCGCGCGCGGACCGCAAGAGGGTTAAAACTGTAGATTGGATTTCACCCCGGGAAATCTAGCTCGCCGAGTGAACTTGAATCTTTGGCTATTTAAGGAGGACTGGGTTTGTTGCGAAGTTGCGGTGATCCAGCGCAGAGCCCTGTCCTGATTGATCGCATCGCTGGGCTCAGATGACTGTAAAATGAATAGATGAAATCCTTGCTTCTCGAAGATTTTCTTGGGCATCTCCGGGAAAGTGCGTTTTAAGGCGAAGTCATGATGTATTCTCCCATCTGTCTCACTCAGGTACTTGTCTTGGTCGTTTTCTTGAGCTTTCTCTCTGGCCCCAGACGCCTTTGTTGTGTCTTCTTGCTTTTGTGCTGCAGACCTCAACGGCTTTGCCTAACCCTGGTCTCCCTAGTGAAGTGGCGAGGAGTTGCGGTGGGCTGTGCGGGCGGCGTGGGACCAGGGCTGCGGCGCGCGCCCAGCCCCGCGACTAGGCGGGGAGAGCCCGGGAGAGCCGGCACTGGGCAGGCGAGGCTGCTGGGGTGGGCAGGGCGGAGACCCGCGGCTCTAAAACCCCTGTGCGGGCCCCCGGAGCTGGTGGCAGTGGCGGCACCCCTACTCTTTGGTCGGCGTGCGTGGAGCGACTCCGGCTTGGGAGCGGCTTGGGATCTTGGGCAAAGTACTGAGAGCCTGGCTGAGCGCCTCTGGACTCTGCTGCCCACAGTGAGCTGGTGACTCCGCCAGTTCGAAGTGGTGGTCCCGGCGACCCATTTCTTTGCTTATTTGGGGACCTAAAGTACTGGTCTGAAGTTACCCGCACTTGAGGGTTTCAGAGACCGTACTTCAGAGGCGATTTTTTAAGTTGACAAGAGTTTAGTTGATTGTAGTGAATGTTTAGGACTTTTAAGGCATGCTTGTTTTATAGTGAGGCTTGTTCATTTGATGATATTTGGGCATAACTAGAAAGGCATAAAGTTATATCAGGAAAGTGAGGTAATTTTTTTTAACTTCGAAAATCACCCTAAAATCTAAAGAAAAATGTTAGGAGGTAAAACACTGGAGATATACTTAAAAAACAAAACCAGTTTCTGTCCCTACCAATCAGATGGTCAAGTGAAAAAGTGGTTAGATCGAGCGACTTACCTGGGCGCGCTTTCATCCTTTCATGGATGCCCAACGAACTCATCAACTGATGAACTAAACAGCCTAGTCCAGAACTGTTATTTGCAGCAGTTAATTAAACCCTTAAACTTATGGGACAGTTTGGTGAAACTTTCAAGAGTATGAATCTAGATTGGTAATCGAAAATTTTCATTGACATTATCATAGATATGAAATAGAAATGTTGTCAAGTTTTGGTTGTGTTAGTTTTTTTTAAAAAAATCCAATATTATGACGATGCATTTTTATAACGAACAAATAATTAAGATTTCAATTGTATGACAATTAGAAGCCATTGTGATTCAAAAGGACTGCGGCATTCACAAACTGTGAATGAAGATGAAAACAACGATAGGCAGGCATTCAGTGATTGGACACAGCCCTGTAGCTTTTTGGCTGACACATTTTTTATTGTTTATATTTTGTTTGGCATCTGAGTATGATTAACTTAGATATGGCTATTTTAAGCACGTAAACGTGCACTTTAATTTAACAAAACTGGAAAAATGGGTCGCCGAGTTATTTGTATTTTAACAGCTATGAATGATAGTAGCCCATGAATATGATGAAATTGCCTCAGGTATAAAAAAATTGCCTGTAGCTGTAAAAGTTACTTTTATTTATTCATCAGCAGGCTTTTCCCCTTCTTTCTGATAAACCATAACCATTCCTATTATTTCTACATCGTGATCAAAGGAAGCAGATTAAAGTAAGCGCTTCCTTCACAAAGTGAGGCCTGACTGGTTCTCACCTGGGAAGGACTGGGTAATTGTGTGTGTCTCTGTATTTGTATTTCCAAAACTCTTGTTTTAGGGAAACTGCTAGCAATTGCATTATATTTTTAATCTCCCCTAAATAAGCATGGAAAAGTCACCAGCTCCATCTTAATTCATCTGTGTTAAAACGACTATTTCAGAATATTGACACATGAAATGTTTGGAACATAGACTGCACAATCACCCAGCTATCGCATTGCTATTCAAGGACACATACTTCCCAACATTAATTCAGGATGATGACTATATATTCCGTCTTATTTTAGCAGTATAAATCTGGGTTGATGCATTACTACTGCTTTGGGGAACTAAAGGCCTATGCCAGAGAAGGAGTTACTGTTTTAGAGTTCCCAACTATTAATCACTTTATGACTTTGTAGGTAATTTAAGGTATTGCAGAAGCGAGCAATAGTGCTCGCAAGGAAGTGTTACTTTTGTATCAGATGAGTAGTTTAGTTTTATGTTACAGGAGCCCGATAGTTGCTCACACCTGTTTTGAGGCATGCAGATACAAAGTAAGCTACATTGTTAATTTGTTAGAAACTTTAAGAAGTATCCCAATTGTTACTTTGACATATTTAGGTTCTTAAAAAAAATCTTAATCTAAAAGACCTTACCACTTGCTATTTAGCTACCTGGTTTGGTATAGTATCACCATGCCAGCGTTTGTCGGACAGTATGAGTAAAAGGAAAATTAAGAAACATCTATCTGTTTTAATATTTTGTTTTATCTGCATATAAGCCTTTAATATAACATTCGTTGGCATGATGATGTGTTTCTTCCATTGTCATTCAACTTATTCCAGCATTTTCTTTTCAGGGTTTATTGTTATGTAGTGATGAGGCGCCAAGGGCACGCTGTATTTACTCTTCCCTGGCTATGTTGGACCAATCCTTTCATGAAATCATTGTTTCCGTGAAGAAGAATAAATAAATCTAGTTAAATTAGATTTTTATATTTATATTTGAAAATTTAACTTGTCTATTTTGTCAATTTAGTTCTACTTGAGAAAGTTTTATAAGGGAAAGTATCTCACTGAACGTCAGTATATTTGAAGGAAAATTCTGAGAGTGAGCTTTATCTGAGTATAGAGACTTTAAATGTTAAATCACTTCTATGCTTTGATTTAAAAATAATTTTCATAGTTTCTTAGTGTAATTGTGACACTTTATGAGGACATTTGCATGCCTTAGTCCTGTTTATTTTTTCTACATGAAGACAGCTATGTTCCACATTCTTGTCACTTAAAATTATATATATTATATATATATATATATATATATATATAATTATATATATATAAGAATATATTACAATACAGCCTTAGGAAGCGGTCACACTTGGGAGATGACATTTAGACATGAAATGCAAAAGTATATGTGGCATATTACTTGTCTCCGCTTACCATCATTTTGGGACAATATATCTTCTTATCAAGTAAGTGTTCTACTTAAAGTTGAATCTGCAAACATGGATGCGCCAAAAGATATTAAGGCATTAATTGGTGGACTGAGAAAGTTTGCCACTTCTGTTTCTCAATAAAGAAAAGTTATGTTTTAAAACAATATTTGCTGTCAGTGACAGCAAACTCAAGACAACAGTTTTTTTTTTTTGTGAACTGGCTAAGAGTTTCCAAATTCAACTTCAAATTAGCATCTTGCTGGTGTAATGCAATTATCTAAAATTAAAATTTGTTATATAATAGATGATGTTTATTGTCAAGTATTAAATCTCAAAATTATTTGATTGAAAGTTATGTTTGATGTCCTTCTAAGAAAATGAAATGTCACTGAACATAGTATTTAAGTATCTGAGTACTTCAGTGTTCCTGGGTTGCTTAATAGCTATTAAATAATGTGCATTTTAGAAAGCGTGGTCAGGGTAAAAAGAGCGGGACAAAGCACTCTTACCCGTTCCCTGCATCCTCAAGGCTTTCATTTGCAGAAGTGTAGATGCATTTTTAAAATTATATCAGTAAGTCACAGTAAAAGTCAGATCCTAGGAAGTGAGTTCATAAAGCACATTGAAGTCTACATTTTCTTGAGCAGACAGGCGTTCCTTTTGCATGTATTTTGATGGGAGGGGATAAACAAAGTTTTTACAGTTACAGTGGGAGCTAAAAGCATGGCATCAGACAGTGTATGGAGATAGGGAGGTCTTATCATGGGCTGTGGTTGCTGTGAGCAGAGCTGCCTTCCCACACAAAGAACAGATTGTGGTTTAACTCTTTCCATGGTCTCCTTTAATGTGCGCACATAGTAACCGAATTGTTCAAATCTCTGCTGGAAAGTACTGATCGGTTTAATTTCCTCCGTGGCATTTGGCTATGCCTCATGCTGCGATGTAATCAGCTGCATTCTGCATTATAAAATTTGGATGCATTCTTAGTCGGCAATATGTCAGAGCACGTGATAACCGTGCTATCGATTAGGGGAGTTGTGTACCTGTTCTGGATCTGGATGCAAACTATTAATAGGTTGCAGTCTTCTGCACTCAAACTTTGAATTCCGTCTTAAAGAGACTTCCACAGAGACATGGAATTCGGGGGCAGCTTCTTTGTTGGCGTGTCACTGGCTTACCTCGGTCACCTTTATCGTATGAAATTAGTCATTCTATTAGACTATTCATGTGCTTCAGAGTAACGCACATGAATGAGTGCATTCTGGCTTGGGATGTAACCTATTAGAGAAACTTCTTTTGTGGTTAGGATGACAAAACAGTCCAAATGACCAGAAAAATGGTCGTAGTGGGGTTCTCCTTTGCGTCAGTGCTTGGCGTATTGCATTTATATATTGTTCATGCGTGGGATGCTGTTCTTTTTTCTCTGAACAGTAATGGGTCTGAGCTTCTGTGGCCAGCTTTACCCAAGCCAGGAAGTAGTGAAATACTGACTCCATTTGGAAGTAACAAGACATATTTGTAGGTAGGGATGACCTGCCATGCCCGATAGCCTCCTCCCTTTTAAATGTTCAGATAAAACAGGCAGAAAAAAAATCCAGGCCTGCAAGGTAAAACTGTTCACAGGACAGTTGGGAACTGCATGACTGAAGTACTTGTGGGCTCCCAGGCACATGCCTGTGTGTGCCTGTAGTCCCGTCCTGTGTTCTGTCTGTGTGACACATGCATGGTAGAGATTCCACAAAAGCAGTACATGGCCAGGGTGTGCTCCTGGTGTCACCATGCCACAGCATGCAGAGAAACAAAGGACAGAAAGTTGGTGCCAAGTTGCCATTTTTCATTGTTCCTCTCAGATTGATTTTTAAGGGGTTTGAATAATTGCCATACTCAAGTGATCGGCTAACAAATTAGCTGACTCTGGGGGCTTCAGGGTCTGTAGGAAGACTGTGGCAGGGACACCATGCCATCTCATTTTCAACTTTAAGATTTATTTAAAAATGAAAGCATGTGTGTGTGTGTGTGTGTGTGTGTGTGCGCGTGTGTGCGTGCGCATGTGCTGGAAGCTAATGTTGGTGGTACAGGGAGAGAATGCACTGTTCAAAGTATGGAAACCTTGCGTTCAGGACACTGATAGATGAGCTGTGTCCTTCGCCCACTTTCCCTCCCTGTCTACCGGTTTCTCTAGTTACCACTCTTGGAATGGTGCTGCTTCAGTGTAGGAATGTTGGACGTTTGATAAGAAAATGGATCAAGTTTAATGGCGCATGCTCTTTGTGCCACCAGCAGCCTCTTGCTGAGAGCATGCTCCAAAAGCGGGAACTGTGTGGCATCACAGTGAGCATCTACATGCTTTGTGTTCCTGTGGCACAGGGAAGAGAAATGAACTGTGGCATCGCTCCTGCCTTCTGAGAAGCTCTGCTCCGATTTCAGAAAAACAAAAAACAAAAAACAAAAAACAAAAAACCCACTGTGTTCCTTGTGAAATGGTACTGCTTAGTGCTAGTTGGTCAATCAAATATTTAAATATTAAATTTGGTGCCAAGCACCTTATTTTAAAGGGGGTAGGTGTATGACTTTCAGGTAGAAACGAGGGGGATGGGACCAGAGCGGAAATACAAAATAAAACCATATTTTCTCTGTAGAGGGGAGAACCAGTTTGTGAATTTTGGTTGAGAGGGGACATTTTCTTCTTGTCCTGATGTCTTGTTCATTTTAAATTAGAAAATAATGTTATTTTTTAAAATAACTTTTTGTGCTGTATGGGGAGTGGATCGTGTCTTTTGTTTTTTTGTTTTTTTTTTTAGCCTTGGAAATTAAACTGTGCACCCCTTCTTTCCCTTCTGCAGGATGAATTCCACCCATTTATTGAGGCACTTCTTCCACACGTCCGTGCAATCGCCTATACTTGGTTCAACCTGCAGGCTCGAAAACGCAAGTACTTTAAAAAGCACGAGAAACGAATGTCAAAGGATGAAGAAAGAGCAGTCAAAGATGAGCTGCTCAGTGAAAAGCCTGAAATCAAACAGAAGTGGGCATCCAGGCTCCTGGCCAAACTACGCAAAGATATCCGCCAGGAGTACCGGGAGGACTTTGTGCTCACCGTGACTGGCAAGAAGCACCCGTGCTGTGTCTTATCCAACCCAGACCAGAAGGGTAAGATTAGGAGGATCGACTGCCTGCGACAGGCAGACAAAGTCTGGCGTCTGGATCTAGTCATGGTGATCCTGTTCAAAGGCATCCCTTTGGAGAGTACCGATGGCGAGCGGCTCATGAAGTCCCCACACTGCACAAACCCAGCACTTTGTGTCCAGCCACACCATATCACAGTATCAGTTAAGGAACTTGACTTGTTTTTGGCATACTACGTGCAGGAGCAAGGTAGGAGCACATTGTTCTTTCTTCTAACATGGCAAACACTACCCACACGCCTCCAGATATGGGATCTCTAGCTCGGGCTAGACTGGTCCTGGAGGCCTCCAGATATCCTTTGCCCTCTCCAGGTACCTTGGTGTGCCCAGTTGTCCTCCGTGTCCACGGTCATGTCGGAGCCATGAAAATGGACACGGAGCTTTCCTACCTGGATAGGCTTCTGCGTTTGGACAAAGAGACACAGATGTAGTCTGAGAAATACAGTTTATTGCACTCCACTTTCTGAACCAGGCTGCATCTCCTCCCCGCTTCTGAAAATTCAACTTTACTGATGGTAGTCGAAGCAGTGTTTAGTAATCTTTGTACTAGTCTCTTACCTAACGAGGTAGATGAACTTTGTTCAGAAATCTTGTGGTGGTTGTACCAAAAATCAAATGAGCATTTACTGTTACAGAGTGTTACAGAGCTGGCTGCTATGAAAATATATATCTGACAGAGGCCTAGATTTCTGTCATTTTAATATTTCTATCGACAGTTCCTTTTGATTGTGCAGTGTTCACTGTAGATCTAATGCAGCACAGTTCTTATTTAAATAATTTATTATACTTTCCCAGAGTGACTCGGGAACACTTTCTATTATTAGTTTACTTGAATGCAAATTCATAGTGCTTCCCAAGGAAGAAGTCACAGCTTTCTTTACAGAGCAAACCAGAAAGGAGACTGGTTACACTGGTTCAGAATAAATCTCAAAAGAATGCAGAGCCCGCATACCGGACTGTGTTTAAAGTCCTCCGTGAAGAGCGCTGCAAATGTTGCCTGGACAGTGCAAAGCAGGCAGTGCTCCTGCCAAGGCTTTGCAGTTAATAATGAGATCTATTTCTTTGCTGTTTCTATTTTTTTAAGTAGGTGAGACTTTTGACTTTGTTTCCCCCTCCCCCCTCCCAAGTATGTCAGGACACAGCCCACATAGGAAAAGTCCCTTTAAGAAAACACCATCCCGAAAGTGGCCTCAAGTTTGGGCTGCCACAGATGGCGGGTCATTTCCGAACTTGGCCTGGTGGGAGGGAAGGTGGCCTACAGATAGCCAGGTGGCAGACACTTATCCGATGCTCATTATATAAATGCGGGCTTTAATAAATTGCTCTCTGTACTTTATTGTCATCCAGAAAAGTGGAATAAGAAAATTACTCATGACTCAGACGGAATTCTAGTACTCACTCTGCGCCTTTTGTTTTTATTTCCCCTTGACTTAGCTCTAGAGCTATACTTGAGTGTCATTTCAGGATTTTTTTTTTTTTTAACTTTGATTTTAAACAACAGTGTTGGACAACGTCGTTTGGAAATGTATTTCCTAACAAACACACCACCACGTTTGCTCTTTCCCTGTACTGAGAACTTACATTCAAGTAATGATGGGTGGGAAAACATATTTTTCATCCTTGATGTCTTAAAATAAGAGCTTATTAACGCACACCAACTTGATGGACAGCTGTCTAAGAGGTGACATTTTTAGGTGGGCTGTATGTGCGTGTTAATGGACTGTGTTGTGACTGTTGGCAAGTCACTGGTTAGAAGGAAAAGTTTTGCAAAGTGGGTCATGGAGCTCTCTAGTCGGGAGGGAAGATCGGTACCATGCTCCTGCTTTAACTCTTGATGGTTAGTCAAGAGGACTTATGTACAGATTTATTCTGGGGCAGAGAGCCAAATTTCTTAGTTTTGTTGAGCTGACAGTAGATATTGTTTTTTAGATTTGGGAAAATAGATTGAAAAAAGAAAAAGAGACAGAAAACCATATATATTATATTTATATATATACATATATATATATTACATGTGTATATTTTACATATATACATATTTTACTAGTGGTCATGATAACCATGAAGTTTTGAGCCAAGTCTTAGAGACTGTATTTTCAGGTACAATGTTGGTTTTGTTGTTTGGTGACTTCCCCAATCTAAAACCTTTGGTGATTTTCCCTGTGTGTCTTGTCATCTGTCCTCTCTGCCACCTGCCCTTGCATCCTCTCCTCTGAACACTTGGTGGCCCTTCTTAAAAAGTCACATAGGGTGCTTTTGTGTCTTTTCCAAAATTTATGTCTTTTTATTTGTGAACTATGGGTTGATTGTCATTTTGCATTGTAGTTGATCAAGAACGTGGGTTTTAGAATATCAGGTTGTGGACGCCTGGAGTCCTTCCTCTCACACCCTAACTTTTTATTTCTCCTCTAAGTACACAGAACAAACTTACGTCATTTTAAAAATTAGATAAAGTATAAAGAAAAGCATGAAAGAAAAATTAAAAGAGAAATCTGTTTGTAACAGAATGAGCAACACAATTACCCCCCTTTCCTCTCCTTATAAAGGACTGGGGAAACACGAGGAAGAATAGAGAGAATGCCAAAGATGGTTGCCACTGGCACCAGGATTGGCACCAGACCCTCTTTGTTTAGCTCAGGGTGCCTGTGATTTGTTAGTTGGCATCCGCATTGCAGTGTGGAGTGATGTTACAATATATTGACAATTTCCAGATCTAGAAATGTCAATAGTCCTCTTGGCTATTTTCAGATCACATCCTTCGTCTCTAATGGAAGATGAAATAAAGATGGATGGATAATAAACTTCCTTTGTTGACCAACTTCCCAGTGCTTTTCTTTCTCCCTTCCTCATTTGGTTCAACCCTTACTTTCCCCCTACTCCATCCCTAGCAACCTCATCTTTTCTGAAATGTGTAAAGAGTTACTGGAGCTTTGACACAAACTATAGTGCTACATCTGCATCTGATATAGTTTGGGGGGAGAACTTGTATCATTTTTGATACGTAGTTTATTAGGCTTTTGTATCACAGGGCAGTATTTTGTTCAAAGCTCAGTGTCTTTGTTACTCAGCTTCTTCCGTGCATATAGCCTGATGGACCGCAATTCAGTCCATTTTATTCTTTCTTTATATTAGCTGGTGGTCATATTAAATAGAGTTATTTATAAAACTTTATGCCCCCCATTTTAGCTAAAATTTGGTAAATGATTTGGGAGTAACTATATTTAAGTCCATAAAAATCATCTGATGCTATTGATTCAGAGGGCTGCGCTTCGGCTGTTCCGTTGCTACAAGAACCGCCATTTTGTTTGTGAAGTGCCAGGCGAGGGGGAAAAAAAAGGCAGACACTGTGTTTGATGCCAATAATGGTTGCCAGTGGCACCGAGGTTGGCATCAGACCCTCTTTGTCTAGCTGCTGAATGCCTTTGATTCGTTGGTTGGCACCCGCATTGCAGTGGGCACACTGGAAAGTTTTTGACAATCCCTGAATGAAAGCTGCCTGCTCGGTCTGCTGCAGCAAAGCTTAGCTAATAGAAAACCCTTCCCTTTTTTTTAGGCTTAAAAAAAGATTGTAACAGATTAAGGAAAAATAGTTCTAAAATGGGCTCCATATTTCCGAAGATATTAAATATGTCCAATGATTCTTGGGCAGGTGGTACCTATTCCCCATATTGTCTTTGTTATTGCATTCATCAAAACAAAGCGAAGCAAAACAAAATGCAAAGCAGCAAGCCTTGGGCGGTGCACCTTCTCAGGACACACCATCCTTAAAATACAGGGTATGCTAGGACAAGTGGGTGGGAGCATGCTCAGTGTAGGGATGGATAAGCGCACCCATTATGACTGACTGTTGCTTTCATTTACATCCCTATTGATTTCTCATTCAATTTCTAGTTCTCTCAATTTCTACACTTCTGTTTTTAGTAGTTTGTTAGAGGTCCTTCCTTCTCTTTCTAGTTAGAAATGTATACAGTGAACATGTGAAAAACAGAAACCTTAATGGGGGAGCTACATGTCAAAATCAGTCATTCTTGACCTCAATTTTGCACCAAGATGTTGTCAAATTCTTAGTGCACAATTCCACATTCTGGGTGAGCGAGTGGGGAGGCAGACAATAACCAAAAGAAAGGCTAAAATAATTTTGATTCGGGTTTCCTAGATAGCGTTAATATTGCTTCCCAGTTAACCGCCATTATCTCATTAATTAATAAGAAGGATTAGCAGTTCCACCCAAAGGGTTACACAGAAGGAAGTGTGGCCTATGGGAGGCCCTGAGTTGCCAGACTGTGTCCTGTCTGGAGTCAGGAGATTCAGGGATGCTGGTGGGGGTGTGTGTAAGGGGGTGTGAGGAGGAAGCAAGGACTGGGCTTTCTGTGAGGCATGGAGGGGTTTAAAGAGAAGACAGGTCACAACACAGAGCTTAAAGATCTCAAGAGATAGTGTCTGCTGTTAGGAATTTAACAGATGGGAGTTTAAAGTGAGCCAGCCCAAGCGAGTTTCGGACCCTACTTTCCACTCTTGTTAGACATGTTTTTGGAGTGTGGCAGAGCCCAGCAATCTTGCTTCTATCCCAAACAAGTAACTTTCTTTAGCCTTGTTGAACCCTTAACATTAATTGTGATCCATTGTTGGATGGCAACTTTTGCTGCTTGATTGTCAAACGATATCATAATTGAAGTGTATTTGGAAGTTGCGAAAGACGTGACTTGTTTGGAGGGGAAGTTGTAATCATTATTGTCTTTGAAACAGAGCCCTTCCTGCTTGTCACATGGCATTAGTGAGGACACACTTGCAGAGCGATTTTCCTCCTTCAGCTACTGCAGCTCAGAATCCTTCTGGGTAGCAATTATTTCTTTATGAAAAGCTTAAATAGATCATTGTTTGCAAGTTGACAGCACTTTTTAACATTTTAATAATTTTCACTTCATTTGCAGGTATGTCCCATTGTGGGGGCAAACAAGCTTTCTTAGCTTGCTGAAATGACGCTGCTCTGTGGGGGTAATTTGGTGGGCTTTCATTGTGACATCAGAGAGCATGAAGTGTGTGTGGATACATATTTGATTTAGGAAATGGCTGTTAAATTTTCCCATCCTGGTACCCTGTCCTTGACTGAAGTTCTGAACTCTGGTATACATTTGTTTGCATTCTTCCTCATACACAATTCACAAGATAAAGAAGGGCTCTTATTGGTGTGTCTTGCCCCTAGACTTAATGAGACCTTTGTTAGAACATATATTGTAAGATTAGATGCTTAGCAATTTTCCCACCGATAAGGACAAAACGGGGTCTAAAAGGCCAGAAGTCCACCCTCTCTGCCTTGGTGTCCCTGCCACAAAGATAGCTTTTCCAGACAACTCAAGAGTTAAACTCTGAGGCCCTAGCTGCCAGCTGGAAAGGGGGCATCTGTGTCCTGATATGGCAAGGCAGGCTTCTGCATTGCTGTTAATACGGGCTCACTTTTCAAAGGGAGAGACAGCGATGGGGGCATCATTTGTTGTAATCATGACTTTCAGATATTCAGAACACCCTGGTATGGATTATTTTCTGAAGGCAGCAAAGGCTGGTAAGGCATCCTGTAGAGGATCTAGCCCTGGGCTTCCTTTCCCACCCCGCCCTCGCTCCCCTGTAGACAGCAGTATGCATTTTGAAAATGACAAGTATGTGGCTGGATTTTGTATGTTTAGAGTCACACACTTTGTACACTGTGTGTTCCGTGTGTAAGAATCAAAATTGTCTTCACTGTGTAGGAATGCTGGGGACCTAGGGGCCCTGAGCCCTGTAGTGAGTGACAGGAAGGGTGGTCGGGTAGTGTGCGGGCCAGCGCCCTGCTCAACACAGTGGAGCTTGTGTGTCTGGAGACCGCCAAGGTGCATAAGCCCTTCCATATCCAGAAGTATAGATTGATGAAAGATTGGTAGGATTTAAAAATACACATAGTTGTGTCCCCCCCCCCCCCCCATTTGGAATTGGAATGAAAACTGCCAAAAGGAAATGAAAGTTTTAATCTCCATTGACTTTTTTTGAATCGGGTACTCCTGTTTGAATAAACCATCCGAGATACTCAACTTAGCAGGGTCTTTCTCCTCTTGGGCCTTGAGTCTGCTAAGTTAGCATGAAAAGCCTGTTATCTGGTTTATGACATTCCCCTTGCTGCCTCTGCTGAACAGTTAGAATCCAGAACCGGAAGAGGAAGACATTCATGGCCATGTTGAGTCTGAGTCCTCGGCAGTTCCTAAAACCGTCGGAACATGCAGAGCATGCATTGAGTTGGCTTTCATTTCTGTCATCACAGTGGCCTACGGGATAACTAAGTTTATCTCCAAAGGAGCAGTTGCTGCTTTGTGTGGAGGAGGCTTTATGTGGAAATAGGACACAGCTCACCCTAAAGCTGAAAATGGTGGCCCAGGGCAAGGCCAGTCTTCTGCTGGTCAAGCAGCACCTGATAAAGTTCCCTTTAGTTTATGAAGGAGTAGCATTTTGTAGGGCGGTGGCGGTGAGAGTGGAACTCATGTCCCTGCGGGAGTCTGTCAGCACACGTGCTGTGGCGGAGCAGGCAGCACGGCTCTCAGAACAGGAGTTCCAGCCTTTCATCCTTCCCAGGAGGAATCACTGTAGAAATCTCAAGGCCCCGTGGTTAGTTCTGTAGCTGAAAACTCGAGTTGGTACAGCAGCGTGTCTCAGTGACAAGCACCGTGAGGAGAGGCGCTTCTTTTTGACTGGGCTCACTTTTCTGTGGCACATTGTCTCATTTTAGAGTGACTTCTTAGGTCCTTGAACTCTAATTATGTGATGTGGTTAATTTAACAGAATTTAGTTGTTAGGATTTGGCATGGAGAATAAATCATCAAATTGTAGGGAACTTGTGAAAACTAAGTGTGTATGGCAAGGACGGACTCTTTAGGATTAGCTTGTATTAACTGAAAGTTACAGATGGGAGAGTAATAATACTTGAATGGCTGGGCTTTTTGGTTGTTACTTTATTCAGAAAATTGGGATAAATGGCTACCAATTAACCAGTGAGGTAGAAAGACCTTGAGGCTGAATTGAGGGACACACATTAAAAAATAAAATTCTGATAATTTAAGCAAAGCAGTATTCCAAGAGAAAAAAAGCCAACCATTCATGTGCACCAATACATTGTTTATAATAAAACACTTAGACACATATTCCCTCTGTTTACGATGATAGTTTAAACAGGACACTGTTGATGAATCACAGTCAAATTAAAGAACTCTGAATAAAGACTATATAATTGGAAATATGGAGTGATGGATGAAGTAATTTTATGAGCTGAAAAGTTGCCTGGAGGTTGTGTATTTTCAGAATCCTGTTTTAAGGCACTTCAGAGCATGCATTAAGTTACTGATACAGCACACTCAGAAAACAGAATTTGTTCAAACAAGTACAAAGCGAAATAGGAACTGCCTTTGAGACAAATTCTTAACTGCTAAGTTTTAAAGTTATAGTTAGCTTCAACTAGTTCTCAAAGTAGGAAACTGAATAAATAGTATGCTCCGATTTTTAAAATACATGGACAGATTTAATATTACATATATTAAAATATGTCTTCTGTAAAACTATAAAAAGTATTTAACTGGTACGAAGTGCTATTACGTGACACACATAGACTCTATTACTGAAGGCAAATAAAAATTTCTTTTTTTAAACCTTGATCTTGTACACTTATATTGGAAAAGATGCAGGCAAATGTGATAGTTGAGCAGCAGAGGGTTTAAAGTAGGCACAAAAAAATGATCATGCACATAGATGTTAACAGAGGGATTTGAAATAGGGTGTTTTCAGTAATTCATATAAGTAGGGGACTCCACTTGCATTTGTACGAAAGTGTGAAAAATGTTCTCGCTTAGGAGACAACTTGTATTTTATTATTCTGACATCTGCAGTTTCTGGATGGATTAGCTTAAATTTGCTATGCTATGTTAAAAGCCTTGTTTTATGAGGTGGGTCTCAGCTTCTGGCCTTGGTGTCAGGAACCCTGCTACGGGATGCAACTTGCCTTGTTAGGTTTAATTGACCAAAGCTGATGTGTTAAAACAATTCATTTGGGCTGTAACTTATGCCGGGGCTAAGTTGCTACCTGAATCCCTTGACCTTGACTTGTCTGGGTCATGAAATGGCTGCAAGCTGTTTGACCTTTCTATTGTGCAGTAATGCCACTGTTTCCTCTTATTCTTTTATGGTAATAGCTGACAAAAAGGCCCCAGCGCATACTTTACACACCAGTGGACTCAAGGCGTCCCTTTGGTCCCTTTGCACTAGCCACATCTTCTGTTTAACGTGGTCTGGCTGTAGCAGTGACTTTCTTTTGTTTGCTGACAGTGATGGGGACAAATTTGCAGCCTTGCCGGCTGTAGGAGGTAGGAGATTGTTCAGGAATTTGGAGGGATTTAGATCAGGTCTTTGTGGATTTTCAACTTCTGTGTTTTGTGATGACATGTCACGATTTCCTTTCCCTATTCCCCTGAGGTTTACTTCTTAGCCCTTTATATTTATGGTTTCCTTAAGAAATATTTTCCAACATTTTAGTTGTTACACTAAAAGCATTTAATTGTGATTATGTAGGTTAAAGTGACAAATTTAGTTATCTGTTTGGTGACTCAGGCACCAATCTTAAAACAATTGACATGTGCTTGGTACTGTGACCACTGTCCAGCACCGGGAAGGCTCAGGCCTGGGCATGGAAGACAAAAATGAGCATTTTAAACCTAGTATATCTTCTAAAATACGTTATGATTTTTGGGGAAACCTATTCTTATTGAGGTAAATAGTTAAATTTCATGACATAATAGTGACCCATAGTAGTGAATGTGAAGACTTTATTTCTGTAGGGACTTTTGCCACTATATTAACTATTTAGTTTAATGAATATAAAATGGCTTTTCTGTTCCTCATGAAAACCCCGTGTTCAAAAATGGAGAATTTTACCTTGGTTCTTGTTCAAAGCAATGAAATAATTTAATTTTAAAAGTATTGGAAATGTCTCCTGAAATGTTAAAACAGAGGTATTTTTATCCTACCAATCTTTCCATTGCCAAATATGACACTATACTTCGTGATTTTTCCTGTGTTTGCCAGATTAAATGTTTAAAATGCAAACTGTTACATTTTATTTTTAAATTATTAGAGGAAAGAAGGAAGTATAAGTTAGAGTGTGCTTTTTTCCTTGTGCTGCACACTGTTTACATGTGTGTGGGTACACCAACAGATGAGAGGCAGTGTGCTGATGGAATCCTGGGGAAAGCACTAGAGTTCTGGGTTCTCTTTACAAATAGCAGGTGAGAAATTTTCTTTAAAAAATTTCTTTCTTTTAGTGGTTGTATTAAACTGCCTTCCTGTAGGGATGTTCAGTGTACCAAGGAATTTGAATGCCTTTAAACTTTAACCCTGTGAATAACTCATCTTAGGCTTCAGAGTGCAAGGGCAGTCGGGGAAACATCAACAGACTTCACTGGATCAGCAGCCCCAGATTTCCTCTCCCTCCAGAAACCGGTTAGAGAGGAGTGAGCCCACTTGCCTTTCTGTCCCTTGATTGGCATCCCACAGGTAATGCTAACCTGGAGTGGAGTTCGGATGGGGTTAGTGGGCTAGTGGGTCACATGGCAGTGGAACTGAGGGGTGAAGGATTACAAAAACATCTGTGACCTTCTTCCAGACATATTCCCCAGTTCTTTAAAGATTGTTAAAGCCATCTCAGCTGGTGAATGGCAGAGGTTCAGTTTCTGGCCTAGGGCTGATTAGTGGGTGCTGGGGAAACACTGTGTGTTTTGGGGAAGTGAAGAGAAGTTGTGGGAAAGATAATAGAGCCTAGCTCTGGCAGGGATTGAGAAGATGATTTATGGACTGAGGGGTGAATAATCTATCATTGAAAATCTGCCGTTCTTTGAATTTTGGATTTCTTTTGCAGTTCCGCAGATCCCCTTCTTTGATGTCTTCTTTGGTTTTGCAAAGATGTTTCCTAGTTTAGATGTTGTAGCAAAGTAGCAGACTGGTTTACAGACTCCAGAGTACATCTTCCTTAGCATTCTGTAGACTGTTAGTCCATTGTCAGAGTTCAGCGAGGGTCACCGTATGGGTTGCTAATCACCTCCTTCAACATTTTGTCAGAAAACTCCTGGGATCCCTTTCCAAGCCATTAATCCCATTTTTGGGAGGGTCCACCCTCCTGACTTAATTTGGTACCAAATGTGTTTCTTAGTACCATCATCTTCAGAGTTAGGGATTAAACAGGATTTTTGGTGACATACAAACTTCTGGTTTGTTTTCTGTTGCTATAATTAAACCCTATAACCCAAAACAACTTTGGAAGGAAACGCTGCTTCCAGGTAGCGTTTCATCAGTGAAGATCATCAAGGCAGGAACCTGAGTCAGTAACAAAGATGAGATCGTGGAGGAATGCGACTCACTGACCTGCTTCTTCTCTGGCTTCCACTCAGTTAGCTTTCTTATATAGCCCAGTCCCGCATGCTTAGGGGTGGTGCTGCCTACAGTGGCTGAGCTCTCTAATATCAGTTAGCAATCAAGAAAATGCTCCACAGACATGCCATAGGCCAGTGTGACAGAGGCAGTATCTAACTGAAGTTCCCCCTTCCCAGGTGACACTGTCAAGGTGACAAACTAAGCGGTATACAGCCAGTCTCTAACACAAAGCGCATGCCTGGAGACACTGGGCTCTGCTCTTAGCCTTTGTCAGCTTTGTGGCTTTGGATAAGTCCTGTACATTTCATATGCTTTGATTTTCTCTTTCATAAAATAGGAGTTATAATGATTCTTTAAGGATTTGTGAAGTCATGTAAGGAAAGCATTTATTTAGTAATGACTGCTATCCCTATATATGAAGGGATATTGCATAGTCTAGATTATAGCATAGTCTAGAGACTTCCAGAGAAACTATCTAAGCATGGAGGGAAGGAATGTATGAATATTTAAACAAGTATTCAACAGTGAGTGAGTAGCTTTCTCCAGTGATACATCCTAATGAGGAAAGAAAGCAATATCCCACTCCTGCTCTCGTGTATGGGCCCCTTGTTAGCAAGAACTTTGAAGTCAGGCATATGCAGTTAACTAGTCCTGTATTGTTTTGAAACTTAAATTAGAATGACTGTATCCTTTCAGTAGTCTTCAGCTTTTCTAGAGTTTTCTGGATCTATCTAGGAATATTTCAAAGAAAGGAGTACCAATTTTATCTGTGGCTTTCTGAATAAAAAAGCTTGACTTGTGTTAGCTAAAGGGGGCCCTGGTAATGGACCTCTTGCCCTGCAGAGGAACACGGGAAGTTTCCTGTGTAGCAAAATGAAGTCACCAACATTTGGAAGAGCTTCCTTTATGTTTCAGATCAAGTTGGACAGAAGTGAGGATAATGTGACAGGGCTGGATGGCTGTTTAAAGAAAGCAAGCTGCTGGTTTTGAGACACTCAGTCAGAAAGGTCATATGACCCTTGCTTGGGTCAGAGCCCCAGATTGCTTAATTGGTTACATGAATTGTTTTTATTTCGCTGCCATCTGACTCTTTTAAGTCAGTCTTTCCTATTCCTCCTTTTTGTGGCTTCCCAAAAATTAATTAAATGATCTCTAGAGAGAAGTTTAGTATTTATTGCTTAGAGTGATTTCACTTTTACTTAGAATGACTGGACGCCAAAGGAGAAATGGTTAAAACACTGGCTTCTCCCCACCATGAGGTAATTTGGGATCAGTGTTTGACTTCAGTGGCTCTGGTTGGTTGGCTTCCCATGGGCCTAGAGCTAAATTTGTGTGCCAGATTCCTGGGCAACTGGCTAGTCCTGCTCTCCATGGCCAGTGGACTGTTCCTCTCTCTCACTTGGTAGAGATTAGGCAAGTATAGAGATTAGGAGTGAAATATCTTAAATCATACGTCACGCTGATGCTGTGTGTAGAAGAAACATATTCCTAGATGAAGGGCTTTGTGATAATGTTTATCACAGACCTACAGGATCTAGTCAGGGTCAGGATGAGAAGTTGTTTCACGTTTATCTAGTAGTTAAAGGCTAACTAGGGTGTGCACGGAACATTGATCGGAACATTGATCAGCTTGTTTAGATTCTGGTCCGTCAATTCTAATAATTTGTGATGTTGCCTTTTCTTTTTGAGAAGACACTGGCATTCAGTAGTTGCTGTTCTGTTCACAGGATACACAAAAATCTATAAAAGTGAGTTCCTAGAACACAGTGTATCCTCATGTTTCCACCATTCAAATTGGATTGCTGCTGGTAACATTTGTTACTGTGTCTTCCCAATGCACTTGAAAGCTTGGCTTACACTTTTGCTGTAAGTTAATGTGATGCTCCAATGAGAACATCCACATGGATCTTAAATACTGACTGTGTTTTGTAGCCTCCCAGAGATGCTGCAATGTCTCTTTATTCCTGCTACATCAAGCATCATGTTTCAGGCTATGACCTGTAGTTATCATGTGCAATTTCAGTTCCATTTATAGTCTCCAAGTAAGGGGAAAGCAGCTTATAGTAATATGAGGATCACTGGTCTTACAATAATTAAATAGACTTGTTATACTGCATTAATCCCGTTTGGAACAGTTGGAATGACTTCTCAGTACTAACAAACACAACATTAGGGCTCACAATTAATCTGCTTTTTGTATCCAACATTTGTATAATATGAAACATGTGCATAGAGAAGCATATTTCAGATTTAATAGGAGTTCATGGGAGGATAAAATGAAATCGTATTAGATTTGAGCAATATGAATACAGTTCTAAGTACTGATCAAATCTGGAATTCATTTAGAATAAGAGTAGGTAGAAAAATATTTTTAGCAAGTTTTCTTCTTTGGTGAATGCCATGTTTGTATTCTTAGAATTGTATTTTTTTCCTGAGATGCATATTTTGTATATGATGTAAGACACACGCAACGTGGAAAAGAACCCTTCATGTAGTCTACTGTCTGGCTGTTAACACATTGTAAACTTGTGGCCATGGTAGCTGTCACTGGTAATCACTCCTAGAGGGCATGAAGCAGACTCAGTCCTGAAGTCTGCTTCACTCTGCTTCTGAAGTTCATGGGAATGGACTGTCCTAGTCAAAGACTCATCTTTCATTCATTGTTTAAAGAGCATCATCACGATTTTGTCGAAAGGACTCCTGAGTTAGAATTATGTTTATGTCTCCTGTGGTATAAGCCTCACGAGGCAGAGTTCTCTCCTCAGCGTGGGCGTCTTTATTGTTACTGAGTGTTTCACACTTGGGATGTGAATTCATTCTCAGTGTTCTAGTTTAAAGCATCTCGGGAAGGATGAAGTACTAGTCCATTCTAGGGCAGATTGCATTGTCTGTGCAGTCTTTGGAAAGACTGAAATTACTGAGTGATGTGCAGCCATTTTAGACCACGTGCCTGGGACTAGCTGCCGCATTGTCAGGGAAAAACACGATGTAGCAACAGTATCAGATCATGCAAACGAGACTACTGGATAGTAATAGTTATGGGCAGTATTTTGGAAAACACTGATTAGTGACAGGTTTATTACAGCAAATGTATGTACCAAGTCCCCAGATTTCATTGTAACGCACTGAAAACAGATGTCAAAGTGTCCCAAACAGAATTTCATGGTTAATCTACATACTGCATGGAAAGTACAAACAAACCACTCAGAATTCTGTTATTTAATCCTTTTAGAAGGAATGAAAATATACAATTTAGATTTTCTCCATTCTTTCTTTTCATTTCAGTTTTTGTTTTCTAGGGGCTGAGGATAAATTATTTTTCTATTTGCTATTTTCTTAAGATGCATATGGGAGAAAACATATTTGCATATGGATGTGATTTCACTTAATGTACTCTAAACTGTAGCTTTCTGAACATGAGGTTTTGGATTATAGAAAGGAAAAATTAGGTACTAAATTATTTAGTGACCTGACAGAGGAACAATGGAATTACTTTCTTCTCTCTCTCTCTCTCTCTCTCTCTCTCTCTCTCTCTCTCTCTCTCTCTCTCTCTCTCTCTCTCCCTCCCTCCTTTCCTCCCTCCCTCCCTTCCTCCCTCACTCTGTCCCTCCCTCCCTCCTTCTCTCTCTCTCCCTCCTTCTCTCTCTCTCTCTCCCCCCCCCTTCCCCTCTCTCTCTTACTTTCTGGCAGATTTCACTCTGGGCCACACACTTATTGAAGCATCTTGCTGAAGTGAAAGAGAAAACAGTTCTTGCCTCTACTTCTGTCAAGTACCTGGAAGACTTTGTCTCTTAGTAACTCAGTTTCTAGAGGACTTTTCCAAGACCTCTTAGTTCTGGCATTTTAGGAATTTGGCTTCTGGTAGGCTTGGCCAAGGGGCAGGGTAGTCTCCTTCATGCTAACCTGCACTTAAGAAGATTCAGTACTCTTGTTAAACTGAGGTTCTAATAGGCTTTATTTAGTATTGAGTGTTTTGTAACACTTCCATGTGGTTCAGTTCAAAGTGCAATAATCAGATGGTTTAGGTCAATGTAGACTTTTTTTTTTTTTTTAAAAAAAAGCTTACTTTTAAAGAAAGCAACCTCTACTTGGAGAATTTTAGAGCCAAGGGAATCTCAAGAGATTACAGTTTGGGCCTAAGAGACCCAAGCCTCTTTGGTTGTTTATGCCAGTCTTGCTGCTGCAGAAGAAGAATAAGCATATCTAGTAAAAAGTGTTAGTTTATGAAAACACCAGCAACAGCTTTTTAAAAGAAACCTAGGCAAAACCATAAAACCTCTTGTGCTATTATTTTCACTTGAAATATATTGACTCAAGGGTCTGGTGTTTTCTTTGATAGGAAGTGCTGTACAGAAGTCAGTCTGCAGCCATGTTTTTCACCAGAAACTTCCCTTCCCAGTGGTTGGAAAACATCTCCTTAAAGCTACAGACAGCTAGCTGACACCATAGATGTGGTGGTAGTCAGAAAACAGAAAGAGCCACTAAAAAATGGATTGCTACACTCTCAGCAAGAAATGGTTTGAAGTGTTTAAATAAATGTTTGAAACTAGTTTAAGGGAAAAAAAATTAACTTGAAAGTCACATATTTTAAGAAAAATGATAGCTGTCTTCAACTGGTTTTCAGGCTGCCCCTGGATCCTGCAATTTTCAGATTTGTTTGATAATTGCGATCTCCATTTCCCTCAGTGTCATGCACATCTTTTATCTCAGTTTAAACTTTAAAAAAGTTTAAAAAAAACAGTATGTAATTGCTCTTATTTAAGAGAAGTTTCTAAGGATTCTGTCTAAGTTCAACTTTTAGAAAACAGAACATCAAGTATTGTTTGAGAGATTCATCAAAGTCCCTTCAAAGGATGTTTTAAGAGGATCCTTCCCGAACGGGAAAGGCTGAGCTGCAGTTTATGTTTCACGTGTGTCCTGCCCCGCAGAGCACAGTGGAGAACGCTGGACTGAAGAAGAGACAGACAGTGTTTGTTAGAAGGTATCTTGAAAAGCTCATTTCTAGTTTGGTGGTTTGTGAAACAGGTTTTAAGGTAGGTTTCTCAGACACAACTGCAGATGGAAAAACAAACGAATAAAATTGGATACTGTAGAAGCACACAAAAGGCAGAGCCATGGAGATGATATGGGAGTGTCCCAGGAAGTAGATGACATTTATTTAATGAGCAAATGCATGTACATTTTAACTGCATATAGAATAGCAGGGGAGCTGGATTGTGGCTGATGAAGCAGTACAAGGGAAAGCCATCAAGCTGGGTAAATTGTTCTTTACTGGAACTTGTTTTCTTTACATCTGTCTAGTTTCAAAATGTTACCCCACTGTGTGTGTGTGTGTGTGTGTGTGTGTGTGGTGTATTAAATTTTAAGGATGAGCAAAATGAAACCATATATGTCCACTTCAGTCACAGAGCATATTCTAGATCCTGCTGTGGCCTGAATGATGGTTTTGTAATGTTCACCGTGTGGTTATTTAGTTTCCTGAGCTCTGGAGTGGTCTCCACTTTTACTTGGCAGTTCTGAGAGTTAAGCGAGGAAATGCCTGTGAAGTGCCTAGTGCCACACCTCTCCTGTTGCAGGTGCTTGTTAAAATATGTACCGACGCTGGGTGTGGTGGCTGTACCTTCAAGTCCAGCAGTCAGGAAGCAGAGGCAGGTGGATGTCTGTGAGTTCCAGGACAGCCAGGGCTGTATAGTGAGATTGTCTTGAAAACAAAATACGCCTCCCCCAATCTAAGACCTTTGCAGATATGCTCTGATTTTAACCTACTTTCACAGTATCAACAGTACGTATTCTGTGAGAGAGTGCTCCCTGCTTTTCTCTGAGGATTCTGGAAGACCAAGTGTCCCTCTTGTGGGGGCAGAATATTAATTTGAGGACAGTTAATAAAGTGGGAAGAAAAACCTGAAGTTTGCAGTTTGTAAAATATTGTAATTGTGGTGAGAATTCAGATATAATGGTTGCTATGGGATTTTGCAGACTCTATCCCTGCAACAGACTGTCAAGAACCATGGCAGGTCACTGTCCTCATGCCAGGGTTTGTGGGTAGCTTAAAGGCATAGCTTTCCCTGGGGCATGAAGATGTGCTGGATGCCAGTAAATTTCCTATTAGAATCCAGTACACACTGCTACTAGCCATTATTCTCAAGACCTTTAATTTGAGTTATAAGAAGATCACTGACATAAAAGTAATTGGGAACAAAGGCGAACTACATACTTTGATAACAACTGTTGACTAAAAGCAAGTATTTGGCACAGTGATACTTATGTAGGAAAGCAGACTTTGAAATCCCAAAATGTTTAATGTTTTCATGGGCTTGAATAATGATACATGCATATATGATACTTATGTATCTATTTATGATATGCTTGAATTTTCCTTTTAATCTTATTAGTATTTTAGCATAGTTTCCCAAACAGGCTGAGAAGAAATATTTCAATATTTTGTGTAAGATTCTCTGAAGAAGAGTTTTGACTGTTTTGTCTTTTGAAAAGCGTCATAAAAAATTATTTCACTGATTATATATTTTTAAGTGCCTGAAATATTTTGGTACTGGGATCTTTGCTTCAACAGGAGCTTTATAGTATTTCTTACTGTGTTAGTCGTTTAAGGATGGCTAGCTTTTTAAAGTGCATTAGGTGCGTGTGCACATAAGTACATATATTCTGGTATTGAATATAATTATGTACATTTAGAGTTAACGAGGTAGGCATTTATAAAATTATTAAAATGCATCATTCAAGAAAAATATAAAAGATTTGGCATAAATGTACAAATTGGCTATGAGTGCATTCAAAGAATAAGAATACTATCCTGGCTGTTGTTTTGGTATTTTAAGGATTATGACTTTGCTCAAGCAATTTACAATTAGGAAAGATCATGGTCACTTGTAGTGTTGATTAGCAGCAGAAAGTTAATGGCGGTGAAACAGGGATACACTACCTGACTGTCTCACCCACTACTAAATATAGTTAGAGGTGCTGAGCTTGCCGGGAGAGGACCCAGTGGGACTGTAATGGAAAGGTCAGGGAGGAGGGGAGTCTTCAGCAGCGTTTTCTCAGGGGCTCTGTGACAAAACAAAACAAAACCCAAGGAAATATTGCGAGGAGTCCACCTTTGTGACTTATTCTTGACAGTGCTTTGCTCTGCATTGAGATCCATATGCGTGTGACCAATTGGATCTTGTTAAAAGTTTGTTAAAGAATTTAATATGATGTTTTAGCTCAGATTCTACAATGTGCAGGAATAAGTGTTTTTGATTAATTAATTTCACCTTTTATTACTGGATATTATTATTAAATTCTGATTTTGAAATTATTCTTAAACACTTTGCTTCTTAGATTTTAGTGTATGTTTTTTATATGGTGTTCATAAATGCTTTTTATTCATTGAAATATTTTAATTGTTTATAATCTTGAGTGGAAAATGTCAGTATCTTATGCATCAATAATTCATTTAAATATATTTCATCACTGACATAAAATAATTCTATAAGCAACTAAAAATATGGTAGGCAGATTATTCTACAAAATTGTTTTTTAAAATTACACTAAAGTTAGCTGAATCCAGTTTTGGTCATTATTATCTTTTACAAGTCAAGTTTGGCTCCCCAGAGTTTTTGTCTAATGAGCTGTGTTTTGTTGATAGACAAAAGTATGGTATGATACAGTTTTATACTTATTTCTTAAAGGCAGTGGCCTGTTACAGTGGCATACCACAAACAAAACAGCAGCTCCTTTTTCTATTGAGTTTCCCTGATACAGCTTTTTCTTCATAAATGATGTCTACTCCAGAATACAGTTTTTCTTCTTGGGTAGCTACAGAAAAATGACGAAGAGACTCATGGCAGTCCTGTAACGATAGCCACATTAGACCTTCTTTATAGTGCAAAAGGTAAAACCTAAAAATAGAACAGAGTGGGGCCCGATAGCACATGCTTTTAATCCTAGCACTTGGGAGGCAGAGGGCGGCAAAGGAGTTCGAGGCCAACCCTGTCAACATAGTGAGTTCCAGGACAACCATAGCCGCATAGTGAGACCCTGTTTCGGAAAACCAAAGAATAACCATTTGACCTGTCTTTGTAGGGCACCTGCAGTAGTAACATGCTTGTTTCTGGTGCATGGCAGCAGGAAGCTCTGCTCAGCTGGAAATGGAAGAGGTGGTCAGAACACTTTCTGTGCTGCGCCCATCATGGGCTCTGGGTGGTCTTAGCACCCGGATGCAGAAACGAGACCAGGAAGTACCATGGAGCTGGAGGTAGAGCGCATGCCATGCTCCCAATGACAGCCACATTTAACTAAACAAATAGCAACAGTGAATGTGGCATTGGGGCCATCCCGTCATTTCTCCAGCTCTGTAGCATCAGCCTTGTGGTGGGCCACACAGGAGGAAGTGACCAGGAATCCACCGAGTTGGAACTTGCCAGAAGAAGCCATGGGACCAGGTGTCAAGGAGTTGAGAGTCCTGAGTATGGACTGAAAATCCAGTTCTTACAGATTTTAGCAATATGATACGAGTCCCAGCAAGGGCTCTAAAGTCCCAGGGGCTCTGTTTCCTATATGCAAAGTGAAGGTAATACTAACCTTGAGGGTGGCTTTGGGAGTGTGGAGGGAGTTAGTGACTTTCAGGCCTGCGTGCTGAACTGACACTAAATAGATAACAGGGATGGAGGGCAGGATTCCCTGGGCTGAGGCGGCTTTCGGCATGTGGCCACTGCTATGTTGGGTACAGCTGTCCAGCAGACCTTTAGTGTGCTTATACCACATACTTAACATTGTTGAATGACTCATCTGTCTCACTCACTAATTGCAATTTTGTTTTTTATAGACCAGGCTGGTCTTGAATTTGTAGTGATTCTTCTGCCTCAACCTCCCAACTACTGGAATTACAGGAATGAGCCACCAAATCAGGCTTCATTTAATCCTCACAAACTACATAAGGTAGATGCTTTTCTGTCTCTTCATAAATGATAACTCTGCAGTTGGTCTGGTTGAACAGAGGCTGGATTTGAACCCACGTAGTTTGTTTCCAGAGTTCTTTCTTAAGCATCCATCTAGGCCATGAAGATTCCTCTGACCACATAGGGTACAGGTACACATACAAGTGTTTGTACATTAAGCGACACACTCTGTGTATTAAAACACCCATACGCTTATTTAACTTTGTCACGTATTTCGGAAAAGACTGACACGCTCCTTTGCTTTACACCCGACCGTAAACGATTACGTTTGCACTTGTTAATTCTGACGCACAGTGCTGGGATTCTCCAACTCGTCTTTCCCCTTGAACTAAGTTCCCTTTGTCATTTATGGTTTCCCTCTACTCTGTTGTGCTTCTTGTGTGAGATCCTGGAATTGGACTTGTTCATTGTACAAAACACAAATAAAACATCTTAAATAACAGATTAAGCAAGTCAAGAGCAGTATCTAGTGATGCCAAGGCTGAAGCATGGGCACCAATGTCTGCTTTAAAACAAGGCCCTCACTGACCACTCATGGGGCTCTTCAGTACTTGGCTCACAGTTTAGAATACTTGTTCTGCGGCCCTCATGTGGAAGAGAGGTTGGGTTCTTTTTCTCTAGTCTATTGACATCTGCACATACCATGTATATACAGTCAACCCTTTTCTCCACAAGGCTTTTCTGAACAAGATAGGTACATTTTCTACAAACTTTCTTTTGATGGATTTCTTTTCTAAACAGAACCAATAGCTTTTTTATAGTTAATGTAGGTTCTGGGTACTTGGTTTACAGAAGATTTAGACAAGACTTCATGAATTTTGTGTATACCCCAAGATTTTACTCCTTAATGTTTTATCTTCTTGTCTAAGTGATTGTTTTCTTCTTTGATAAGATGGAAGACCATGTGAGAAAGCTAATGTGATAGAAGAGTCCAGAAATGACCCTACCTCGAAAGGTGGCACTGCCGTCTGAGTTTTATTATTAAGGTAGAAAGATCAACAATCAAAAAACAGCTACAGTGTGTTGAAAACAGTTATGTACCCTTTGAATTAATTACTGCAACCTTTACAGTTCCTAAAAGGCCCTAAGTATTACTGTCGGAGCAGGCAGAAGTTGAGGGTAGCTGCTGAGTACGTGTCTGCTCACACAGCTAGTGACAGAGTCAGGGTTTGAATCCAGGCCTGCCACAGCTAAGCTCACTCCACTGGCACTTTTTTATTTAGAAGATGTTCTTCACTAGGTGTGCCCTTCAGGCATAAAGCAAATGCCTAACATGTATAAGGTCCTGGGTTTGAGACGCACCACCAAATGGATGATGATGATATTGATGGGTTGGTTCTTCAACCTCTCCCAACAAAACATCCTTTAAGTGTTATTGTTTGTTTGTTTGTTTTGTTTTGTTTTTCTGTATCATCAAGTAGCATTTTGTAATTGTGTATCTGTGAAGCAGTTAAATGACTGTCTACAAATCTCAGGGTGACTGACCCACTTGAAGAGATGATTTTCATTCTCTGCCCACAGTAAACACTTTTTCCTGTTCCTCGCCTGTTGTACGTGTGTTTGTTATCTGGAACAGCGGCTCTTGCCTTTGCTTAGCAGTGAGCAGCAAAGCCCTCTCTGGTGTTTTCATGTGTTAGTTTTATGCATTTGCAAATGTGAATCTAGGTTTTCTGTTTTCCTATTCAGTTTCTTTTCAGAGATGTTTGTGAGAACAGCAAAGGCTCCGACTGAATCAGCTTGAGTTCATACAGCACTGAACATTGTTAGTGCTGCCCTTGCCCTGAAAGAGGAGTCCATTGTCCCAAAGGACACCGAAGCCCTTTGCTGGGAGCTTGCAGTCAGGATGCCTTATTCCCGAGCTAGTTACACAGAAGCTGTTCTGTCCAGGCTGGAATGTGGCAGCTAAAACAGGGGGACTTTGATCTCCCAAATGAAGTAGGTGTAGACTCTGGTACCCTGTTGTATTGGGTCCTAGCTGGAATTTGCAGAAATTTTTTTTTTCTTTTCAGTTTAATTTAAATGCCTTAAATCTGTTTCCAGTGAGTGATACAACCATGTCAATATATGAGCATTTTGTCAAACACAAAGCAAAACAAAGCAAAGCACACTTAAAGGCAGCCAATGCAATCCACTCCCTGAGAACCCTCATTCAGAAACGACGCTGATACCCAGCTATGTCAGTTAGGCAAACTCTGATGTGGGGCGTGGTGTTTCTGTAGTTATTAACTTAACCTTTGGGCCATGTAGGAGTTATCTTGCCAGAGTAGCTGTGAGGCGACAGGAACTGTATTAGCAGCGCTAACCTCTCATGCATCGGGGCACCCACTGTGCTAGGGCACGTCCACAGCTTCTCATTTAACGTTCCTGACACATTCAAGAGGAAGCCATCGCTCTGGCCATTATCATCTCGGTAGACAACAGTTTATTCAGACACACATTCTGTCCGGATCAGGTTTACTCAGGAGTGAGCAAGGGCTTTGAACCCAGATATTAGTCACCACATGGAAGAGGCTCACCTGTCCGTCTGGACAGAGGAGGTTTGGGGCAAGTCCATGTGCCCTCAGGAAGTTGTTTTTTTTTAAACTTAAAAGGGTCAAATACTTCTGCCTTCTTTGTCAAGAGAGAAAATGAAGTGGTTGGGGATGTATCACAGTAGAGGGCATTGCACAGGACACTGGGTTCCCTCCCCAGTACAAGCATAAGCAGGACTATTTGCTCATGCCTGTAATCCCACACTTGGGAGATGGAGACAGGAGTATCAGCGGTCCAAGTTCTTCCTCTGCTACACAGCAAATCCTAGGCCAGTCTGGGGTATATGAGACCCTGCCTTAAAAAAAAAATACACGGATACTTCCATGTGTGTCTTTCAGGACCCTACACACACATGAGCTTGTCTTAGTGGCAGTGTACATTTTAAGGTCATGCTCATATGTTCTGTGAATAATCTCACAAAAGTTACAGTGTTTTCTAGGTTTTGTGTATGTTACCACATATGTAGTTTGTGATTGTCACATGTATACTGCACAAAACCTGTAGTACTTTAGAGAGAAAATCATTGAATATGGTGCTTTACTTTACCTCTTAAATGATATTTATTGACTTTTTGATTGCCTTTGCTCCCAGTTTGGTAGAAGACGGAAGACTGTTACAGAAAGAAGTGGATGTAACACTTCTGTGTATAATTATTATAAAGATATATAATTGAGCAACTATTAAAAATGTTATCAGTGTAAGGAGATGGTTTAAACATCTAAAATTTAATTGTCGAACTTTAAATGGCACAACTTAACTCCAAACAGTGACAGTTTTTGTACTGAATAAATTTTCTCATTTTTTCTTTTCCTCTGTGTAAATCCTTCTACAAAATCAAATATTTAAGGGTGAAGAGTTACCACAAAGTTTTCCTTAAAGATATATATATATATATATATGTGTGTGTGTGTGTGTGTGTGTGTGTGTGTGTGTGTATGTTTATATTTAAAAACATTGATTTTTTTTAAAAAAAAAGAACAGATATTTGCCCCATCTGGTGCATATTTTGCATTCTTTAGGTGTCTGAAAGTTCGTGATTTAGTAGTTCTTTCATTCTGTGATCTCATTTTCCTGCAGAAGACAGGTGCACGCGCATGCATGTGCATCTGACCTCGTGGAAGTGGAGCTTTGGGCTTACAGTTTAGTCAGGGTCATAAGTGACCTGACGTGCCCTCCAGCATGCTGTTTATAATTGCTGTGGTTAGTTCTCCGTCTCACTGTTTCTACCTATAATGTCAAAACACAATTATATGGAGTTGGTATGTTCACTAATAGCAGTTTATCTCTGCATGGTTTATAGACAGAGTCAGAAGCCAACAACTATAATTACATCCATGTTTCTAACTTAGCAGTGAGCTAGAAAAGTGTGGTTGAAGTACACAGTGGCTGTAGTACCGCCAGTAGGAATTACAGGGTAAAGCCATTGCTCTGCATTCTTTTGGTTTTACAATAATTGTTACTTAAATTTTGTTTTCTGGATTTTACCACTGTCTGTTGTGTTTATGTGACCACATAAAGAGTGGTTGAGCTCTGTGTCTCTGCACTCCATTCTTCCCGCCTTCCTCCATGAATGTCTGGCCGGCCTTTCACTTCCTTCTGACTCAGCAGACAGTCCATTACAGTTAATAGTCCTCAAAGCAGCCTGATATTCATGCTCTATGGAACCCATAAGACTTCTCCTATTTGCATTATATGTTTAATTGGATAATTATGGGAACCATGTTGAACTGTTAACAACTGTCAAGCCTTTGATTAATCTTTTGAATGTTCATTGGCTTGGTTCAAGTTAGCAACCACAATACAGATTTTTTTGTATGTGTGATGCTGTTGACTTTTTCATTATTATTCAAGAGAGCAAAAATGAGATTTTTTTAAAGGAAAAAATAATATATGATTTCCTATTTTTATCTACGTTACTTATTGTGGCACAAAATGTAGCACAATTAGTAGGTCACCCTGCTTTTTTTATGAAGTATTACTACAGCTTACTGATATTAGGGGGAAATGTAAGAAAGCTATATTATGTCACAGTGATATAAAATGTGAAGAATCCTTGTCCTTTTGTGAAGACGCTCATTGGAACCTTCCTGGGCCTTTGTCCACATCTTCCTTTGCTTTCTGTTAAGAAGAGTATTCATTGTCTACAAGATAAGTACATCCTGGGCTCCCTAAAACCCACTTGGGTTGCTCCCTGGCCCCTCTCCTCCAGTATTGTTCAGTAAAGGGTTAGAATTCTTTGTGTGCTGATTGGTCCAGGAAGACACTAGTCAACGATTTGCTTCATTCTTTTAAGTCATGTCATAAATTCAATATTGAAGACAGAATCTAACCTTATGGACATTGCTTCATTTTGGTTTTTTAAAAAAAGAATATGTAAGTTTGGGATTAGGGGAGCTTGAGCGTTAGAATGAAGATTTAAAGGAGGTGGTAAATATAGAGTGTGTGGTGTTTGTCTGGGTATGCATGTGTGTTTGTGTGTCTAAGTGTGTAGGCACTTGTGTGCACATATTTAACTGTCCTTTAACCATTTCTGTGAAAGCCAGATTCATCGTTACCTTTGTAACGTGCAAAGACCCCAAAGTATAGAAGGATGATGCCTGAGGTCACACACTAGTAAGAGGTCAGAGCCTGGCTTACAGCATGTATTTTGTTAGGCTGTGAGGTCAGAGCCGCTCCTGAGCTGGCTTGGTGAGACCAGTCCCAACTGCAGTAACCACCTCAGCACCTTTTATACGAGACAAGCTGTTCCAGGCTCAGATTCATTCCTCTCCCTGGACAATATCTTCTACCTGTCGTTTCCAGCGTGGGTTGTCTTGAAGTGTCGTCTTGGATGAGTTTGGAACGGGTCTTTTACCTGCTCCACAGCAATCATTTTGCATCTGTTGAAAGGATATTTTGATGATTAATCAATGTACAGGTGGTGAGGGGCGCACCGCCCTTCACTGTCAGCTCTCCATTCTCCAGTGAATCTCAGTGGGATCAGAGTTCGAGATGCCCCACTTGACAGCTGGTAAAACTGCGTGTTAATAATCTTCCTTATGAGTTTTTGATGTAGGCCTCAACTTTTCTTTTTCTGTGCTTTGCCCATTAACCCTCAAACCCAGTGCTCTAGATCCCACCAAAACAGGGACTTACCTCTTTCTCCTGGGCCCTCAAGATGACCTGAGAACAAACCCCAGCCTTCCTTTTGCAGAGTGACGCTTGTTGATTGGTCCTTAACTTCAGACCATGGGACTGCCCAGTTCTGGAGATTTGAAATTTGACTTTGATTAAACATGAACATCTTGTTAACAGTGCTGTGCCACATGGAACATCTGTGTGAATTCATCTGTAGCTTCACACATGAGACTTAGTTAACAGTGGACTACTGTCAGCATTTAGTCCTTTCTACCTCCTGGTTCCTGTGAGCCTTCTTGTTGGGTTCCAGGATTATTCCTACCATCCACAGAAGGAACTGTCAAACAGTACAAGTCAGTTGAATTCTTGGCTTTCTCTGGGTGACCGAGAAAGGGACTGGCTATAGTGATCAATGTATTGATTCTGATTATGGTAGATTATGGTAGATGAGAATGTTTGATTAACTCACCAGAGTTGCTTTTCAATTTAGCACCAAAGCTCATGACCATGAGAAGCTGACTTACTGATAGTGTGCAGCAAAGCCCAGAGTATGGCTTCCCTTGTAGTCACTGAAGACAGAAATTTCTTTGTGAGTGGTTTGTCACAGAGAAGTCTGCTTTTGTGTGTGTTAACTTAAAAACAAGAATCTCAAGTGACTTTTTACTTCTCGAGATAATTTCCGCCATTGTTGCTTTGCCGGAAGAAGGAGGGCACATTGGATGTTCAAGTGCAGTGGAGGTCAGAGGGCACACTGGATGTTCAAGTGCAGTGGAGGTCAGAGGGCACACTGGATGTTCAAGTGCAGTAGAGGTCAGAGGGCACACTGGATGTTCAAGTGCAGTAGAGGTCAGAGGGCACACTGGATGTTCAAGTGCAGTGGAGGTCAGAGGGCACACTGGATGTTCAAGTGCAGTGGACGTCAGAGGGCACACTGGATGTTCAAGTGCAGTGGAGGTCAGAGGGCACACTGGATGTTCAAGTGCAGTGGAGGTCAGAGAAGCAGAGTTCCAGGTTTAGCCCAGCAGTGCACAAAAGTTCTGCCTCTAGTTGAAGCGTCCTTGACACCCGAACTCTTTGTCTAAAGCTTGCGCTTTAGATCTATCTGCAAAGAATATCTGAAATTCCTTTGGTTTCTAATCTATGGCAAGTGAACAAGAATGGATGACAAAGGGATATAAAGATAGAGCTCAAACAAGTTGTCGTTAATTCTTTCTTTCACCTGAGATAACTAATGGAAAGCTTAAATTACTAAATTCAGACTAGACCGTTGTCACTACTTGCCAAACTGTCCATGCTTGTGCGTCTGTCTAATCCATACTGGAAAGCCACAAACAGAAGCACATAATTTGGCAAAACACCAAAAACATGCCTCAGCACACTTCTGGAGATTCTTCCAAGTGACTTAATGATTCAAGAATTTGTGTGTGTGTGTGCGTGGGGGGAGTGGCGTGTGTGCATGTGGTGTGCATGCTGTGTGTTCTGTATACTGCAGAGATGCTTAAAGTAAATTCTGGTAGCAAACTATGTGTATTACACATGTCTTGAGGTTTGGAGGACTTAACTCCAAAATTCTAAATTGTAAAAAGCAAAAGAAAGCTGAGTGACAGTGTTTTTTTTGCTTTGTTTTGTTTTTACATACACACAACACACACATACACACACTTTTCTTAAATAGCAAAATTTCCTAACACGAAAAAAATACTTAAATTGAGAAATTATTTCCTTCTAAACTTTTCACAAAACCCTTTTCCTTTGCTTGCTTGTAAGCTTTTGTAAGCTTTTTCCTTTGCAGGTTGAAGATGAGAGATAGTGGGGCATGCCTGTAGTCTCAGATTAGGAGGAGACTGAGGCAGGAGGATCATTATGAGTCTGAGGCTAACCTGGGCTGCTTGGTGATACCTGGACTCAAATCTGAACAAAAACCAAGTCCTTTTTTGTTACTTAGTATTTGTTTCCTATTTTACAGCTGACAAAGGGACCTGGGAGTCAATGATTAAATACCTCAGTCCGTAGAGTCCAGAGCCAAAGGTTAGCAATAGCATCTTTTGGTTCTGGAGAGGTCACGTGGTGGTTGCCAGCACTGGCTGCTTTCTCAGAGGACTGAGTTTAGTTCCTAGCACCCACATGGTAGCTCACAACCACCTGTAACTCCAGTTCCAGGGGACCTGACTTCCTCTTTTGGTCCTCTGGGGGCATAAGGCATGCACATGGTACCCAGACATACAAGCGGGCAAAACAATATACACACAATAAAAGAATAGCATCTTTTGTTTGTACCTCCACCCCCCCCGTGACATTCTCAAATTCAAAGAAAATGCATGACTGTCTTCCTGCTGTATCATAATCAGATACTAAGTGTGGCCCTAGACTATTATTGCTCACTTTAAACAAAGAGCTCAGTTCTTGAGCCTGCACAGTTATTATTGTCCATAGCGTAGCTCTCTGGGGGGGGTCACTGGCTGAACTGACCACACATGCTTAACAGACTCTTCTTTTTGGGTGATGAGTAAAATATTTTAGTTCTTTTTTTTTTTTTCAGGCTTTGTGTGTGTGTGTGTGTGTGTGTGTGTGTGTGTACTGGCAGTATTTTGGACATCAACTATTTTTAGGCTATTGGCATATGAGAATTAGAGAAATGAAGTTTACTGAATTTGCACAAAAGTTAAAGAAAAGTAGAGACAGGTAAGGGTAGGAGAGAAGTAAGCGGTTGCCTGGTTTATTTGTTTCTAACAGTACTTCTGAGTTGCTTGGGGATGTGGCATTTTTGCCTCTCCTGCTGCAGGAGTCCCTGGTCTGCCTGGAGACAGCATTGCCCTGTCTCTTAGGTTTGTCCTGGGACCTGGGACATGTAGTCTGAGGACTCAAGCTGTGAGGTGTAGCAGGGTTTTCTCTTGCGTACACAGACGGTATCTTTCAAGGTCAAGTTGGAGAATGGGATGACTCAGAGGCGCTAATGAGCCTTCCTGTCCTGGCTCAGCTTCCTAGCCAAGGACCACGTACTGGTTCTTCCTTGTTTGCTGCAACTCCAATGGCATTCTATTGCTATTTCCCTTTCTAGGACTCCAGAACCGCTAGGAATTCAGTGTGTTCTCTGAATAGAGTGGGTGCAGTCTGGCTGATGGAGAAGTTGACATTCTCTAGACTGAAAACTGATGAGCTCTTGAGGGCCCGGTGAAGCTGGTGACATACACGGAAGTCCACAGTTGCCACTTTGTGAACTGAGGGGTCCTGCTGGAGGCCAAGGCCACAGGAAACTATTCCCTTGGAACGGTCACCAACACGGCTACAACATGGGAGCTGCGGCCTCTGAGTCAGGTGTGGGACACCTGCAGATTTAAGCCTTGGATGACATTTTACCCATGGGTTTTCTTAAAGGTCCTGTCAGATTCACCCTGGGAAGAGTAGATTTCTTCATGAGACAGTGCTATAGGAAAACGATACTCTATCTCTTATGTAAATGATGATTTCAGAAAGTTTGCTACTTTCATTTGGCTTTCTCATAAAGTCAGTCGCCTGAGCTGGGAAACAGGCATGGCTCCCTCCTTGTGCTGTGTTTGCAAGGCTGTTTATTATCCTTCTCTACGCTATCAGACTGGAGTTGTGCCCACCTTTACAAACAGGCAATGCTCCCTCTTTAACCTGTGAATTTCTGTGCCTCATGGTGTACATTTCTCTAGGGAAAGGCGATTCCCGGAATGCTGGTGGTATGTTGCTTTTTAGGTTGAAACCTAAAAGCTCAGAAGAACAAGCAACAGCAGCAAATAATCTAACAGGAAGAGAGGAGAATGCTCCTGACTTCCCTCTGGGAGGAACTTCCCTCCTGAGCAGCAGCCCACAGAGACACAAAGGCTGCCCAGCTCAGCACAGAGGCAAATCTACTTAACCTAGGGCTGAAAAGTGGGGGTTGGGCTTTGAGAAGGTACCTCTCTGAGAGGAGGGGAGCCTGGCCGTTGCCCTCTTAAGCCCCTGAGAGTTTTTGAAAAATATTACAAAAGACTGTCCTAATGTTAACGGATGCCTCTGTGTGTGTGTGTGTGTGTGTGTGTGTTTAAGAGAGAGAGCATGCGAAAGAGTGAGAGAGTGAGAGAGCGAGAGAGTGAGAAGAGTAAATGATGTCAGAGAGAAAGGAGAAAGTAAAATTGCTTAGGAAGAACTATCAGTAAAAATATTTAATTTTTGAGAAAGAATATCTGCATTTGTCAACTCTTCCTTCCTTCCTTTCTTCCTTCCTAGAGACATGAATATTTAGACATATCAGGTTAGCCTTGCAGAATTGTGACCTCCCACACAAGACACTCCCTAAAATATGTTTAGACAATGTTGCTCACTGGGCATCAGAGGTGAAAACAAAGGCTGCTCCCCTGAGCTTAATCCTGGGGTGCACCATTCTGCCTTAATGTAGTGAGCACTGAGCATCAGGGGCACCAGAATCCTGTAGCTGTGCCCCTAGGGAGGGGACTTTTCCTTTCCAGCCCAGCGTCAGGAAGCACGAAAGTTTGTGTTTTCAAGACCACACAGCACTGGGCAGGAAACGGTGGAGATGAATGCCGAGGCTGGGTGTACCTGAAAGACCTGGACACCGCTGGGGTCTCTGCTGCCCTTTTTGGCACACCTTTGGGATCTTCAGGCAGCCTGAGAGTAATGGCGACACCAATCAGGGCTACTTGCCCAAAATTATTTCTTTGCCTTTCTGGATCATTATACTTGACCTGTTCTGTGTGTGCACGTGTCTGAGGAAACACAGCAGTCTGTTGCCGGATACATGAATTGTGTTTCCTAGCAACACCTATCATAGTAAAGAAATTTAATAATGGTGCAAACCAGTTGTTAAAAACCAACTCGAAAGTTATTTTCAGACAGGAAATCTTTTCAGTCATTAACTCCTCAAGCCTGCAGGCCACTTTGGACCTGGTCATTCTGTCTTACAGAATTCAGGCCGTTCTGGCCCTCATCTGAGCGGTTCCCCAGAAGGAGTGTTGATAAAAGAATTGGGGGGGATGACAGGGTGCGTGTCTGAGGAGAGTGCCTTGACTTGCGGAGCTCTTTAGCGGGGAACACGCTTTCGCAGACAGCTGGGGCTCCCCAGCCCTGCTGGCTCCTGACTCATGTCATCCCGTCCAGGGCTGGTACCACTGCTTTCTTGATTTAGAACGGACACTCTCAGTCCAGTCTTGATTCACTTCAGTCCAGGCTGACTACATCTTCCAAATTGGCAAAGAGGAGTGTCAGGATTGCCATTGTTATGTTTATTCTGGATTTATATCTGAAATTGAGGTTAAGTAACGTATTTACATAAATCAACTCTCAGAACTGGACTCTAGTACCGAGAGTGTTTTACTGAGAGGAAGAACTAATTGTTTCGTTTCCTGAGACTCGCTTTCGTTTTATCGTAGAAGCTCAAAGGGGTCAGAATGGCATATGTTGTTGAGCACGAAGCTAGGCTTTGCTTTTTCTGAAACAGATTTAAACTATTTTTTTTTTTTTTTGAAATGCTGGTTGCTGCTCCAGCGTGTGGCGTTTTGGAGGTAAAGTGGAACAGGCACAGGTTAATGCTATTAGCAAAGTGACCACCTGCTTTTCCAGAAGGATTCCTGTTTTCTCAAATTCTCCACTCAAGGTCAGCAAAGGAACCAAAAAAGTCATTTCAGTTATAAAAACGTTAGAAAAGGGGGCTGAGGCCTTCAGAGTAGATTGTAGACACTTTTAACAGGAATGCCTTAAAAATAAAGCTGTTCATTGTGATCCATGCAGATATCCTGTCAATCAATAGCCAGGAGAAATGTCCTCCAGTGGGCATCTTTAGTGGGCATCTTCCTATTAATTCATGTCTGGTTTAAACCAACTCATTAACATGACATATATGTTTCTAAATCATAGCATTAAGCAGATCCAAAACTTGGAGGTGATCTGTTTAGAAATATGTGGTATAGTTATGTTTCCTCAACATGTGGGGGAGCATGAGATGTTGGACACCGTTGTAGGTTCATTCAGAATTTATAATCAAAACCTGCTAGCTTCTGTTATTCTGTTAGAGAATATTCTGAGATATTCTCTAAAAGGTATTGATCAGGAACTGTCTTGAGAAGCAGAGTTTCAAATGCTATTTTTTTTTATGGCCACTGATTGATAATTTGCTTTTCAGCAACTCTGTTATTTACGCATGTCTAAGAAACGCAACAACTTCAAGGCAAGTTTTTATTTTCATATTTAGTATATTTTCTTACTAATTGTATTAGCGACATGAAAATGTCACTTTGTATCAAAAGGGACACATCTTCCACACTGGATGACAGTAGAGAATGACGTAGGGTCACATCCATTGTGAACATTTAGCTCTGTAGCTTGGCTCTGGAGAACATGTTGGTTTAACAATTTTTTTTTTTTTTGCTGAGTTTTAAAGTGTATCTCCAAGGTTCCCTGTTCCCTGTCTTTATCTCATTCTGCTTCATGGTGCCAGGCATGCATCCCTTTTCGTTGACATCCCTTCAAAGGACAAGGTCCATATTTCAGTCTCTGAGAGGTGGAATGGTCGGAGAGGTGTCTTGTCCAGCTGAATCTTTTGCTCTGATTTTTTTCTCCTCTGGTCCTCCTACTACATGGTTATTCCTACATGTGACAAATCTGCAGTCGTGTTTTCTTTCCGAGTTATAATGACTCAGATGTCATAATTAATTTGATGAGCAGGTGGGGGTTATTAGCCCAGTGCTTCACTTGCTAATGGCTGCACAGTTTTTCTAAAGTACTCTTTCAACTAAGGAGGCATTTCTTCACATAGAATAAACAGTACAGCACAAAAGCCTCAGTTAGATAACTATCCGTGGGCTTGAAAAGCTGCCAAGCAGATGTTGTTATTGGAGCTGGCCCAGGCGAGATTGGGCCAGGCAGATGCTCATGGGGAGGGGAGTGGGGGGAGCAAAGGGGGAGGAGAAACAAGGGAGTAGAGGTTGCAGGGAAGAGGGGGGGTTCTCCAGGACTCCAATGCTGTCCTTGCCAGGTTGGGGCAGATTCTGCTGGGACGTGAGGTGTCTTTGTGTCTTCTCATAAGTCACCTCCGTGGTTATGACCTTTTGAAATACCACAAATGAGGGTGGGGTGGGCGAGAGGACCCTCTGCAAATGTCCACATGGGATTGAGTCTGAGTGTTCATCTAGCAGTCTGAGACTTCTGGTTTGCATTAGGGCGGCTGTGTGCAATTTCTGAAGGGCCTACGGAGACTCTGCTTCATACCTATCCACGTATGTAATGGATGTGACATTTACCAGAACACATAGGTTTCTCCTTTATTGCTCTAAATTAGGTTGTGCAAACTTAAGACAAAATGCTCCTCTGTTTCCTGTCACCTCTCTATATAATTTTTCTTTGCTCATTCCCCATTTCTTATTAAAACGTTGCAAAGTAACCACTTACTTTCGAAAATTAAAATAAATCCTGAAGTCTGTCAGATTTATATGAGGTAAATGTGTGGAAGGTTTTATCTAAGCTGATCTTGTTTTGGATCTTTACTGTGTGTGTGTGTGTGTGTGTGTGTGTGTGTGTGTGTGTGTGTTCTAAAGCTTTTTAAAACTCATCTCTCACTCCCCTTCACTAGATTAAATTCTGTAATCTCATTTTTCTTTGAGCTGATCTCAAGCCAATGGTCTGGGGATTTTATAGCCAAGGGATAATTTTTGATAATGGGCTATTAAAACACTTGCATGCCTACCCTGTCTTTCAAATTAGTGTGTGCAGATTGTCTTTCTGGGGGGAAACGTCCTTCCCTTGGCAATAAGCAACTGATTATGTCATAAGTAGCATAAAAGCTTCCTGGAAGGTTTATACCAAGAGCGCAGGTACATTGGAAATGACAAACAGCGTGGTGGCTACAGCAGGAGCTGCAGAGAGGCCCAGGGTTTCTGTTCTTCCCATTCGGGGAAGTCTTGTTTTCTCTTACCGAGACAGGTTTAGTGTTCTGACAACATGACCATCCAATGGCGTCAGTATCCTGTAGTTAATGATGAAGATGCAGTCAGTGTCTTGAGACGGTGGTGTGAGGTCATCTGACTTTACTGATGGGTTAAAGTGAAGAACTCACTGGATAGAGGTCACCTATATAAGTAATGAGCTTGCCCTCCAAAATACGTAACGTAAAACTGGTCCTCCGAATATGTGTAGCTTGCCACTTTATTTTATTCTGTTCACTTCAGCTTCTTTTTCATTTTCTAGGTTGTTTTTTGTTTTGTTTTGTCTTTTTGTATTTAAAAGATCAAAGGAACTTGCAGATTCTGACAAAGTAGACTAATTTGTCAGAACTTGGTTTTAGCGTGACTAGAATTTTGCTACCGTCAGTGGAAGGTCAGTATCCTGGAGTTACAGAATGGATCTGAGTCAGTGTAGTTTTAAAACTTGTATTTATGTGCTTTAGGTTTTTTGGAGGAAGGCGGTGAGGAATACACCATGGTGTATATGTGGAAGTTAAAAGACAACTTGTGGCTGATTTGTTTTCTCTCTCTACCATCCCAGGGATTAGACTCAGTTCTTCAGGCATGGTGGTGAGGTACCATTACCCACTGAGACATCTCCTTGGCCCTGATTCTATGCCTTCATATTTTCTTTTTCACACAAAGGTTGTACTTACAGGCATATGTAAAGTAACATGATGACACTGATCATGAAATGGATGCTATGTGGATTATGTTGAAGAGCTGCCATGAAAGCTTTGCTTTTTAATTTAAAGTTAGGTTGTAGACATGTCATATGTTCTCAGCACCACACCGGTATCGTGTGCGCAGATGCAAAGAACACGTCTCAGTGCCATTCCCTCAGCCTGTGCTTTGGTTGCTCCATAGTCTGGTAGATGTGTATGGTGAGTGCCCTCGTTATTATTGGTAGTAATTTTAGGAAGGGATGCTCTAATTTGGCAACTGAATCTTGCTGGGGAGCAGTTCTGAGAGTAATGAGGAGATGCCATAATGATAGCTCAGATCTTTGGACTTAAAGCTAGAAGATGCCTCCAGACAGGAGTCTTTGATGTACTGTAGTATTTAAAATGTTTCATACTAAATGCAGGCTTCAGAAAGTTCCTGATTTTGATATTGGCAAATGCTAATTAAATAGTTTTTGAAATATCCATAGAATGAGCTACAGTATATGTGATGTCAGATCTGAAATTTCAGTCAGTAGACAGCACATATAAATACTTTTAATAATAAAACATCTTGCCACATGAGTCATTGTTGGAAAACATTGGACACAATTTTTTTTAAAAAAATAAGAACTATAGGCTACAATTGCTAATATATCAAGGTTGAGATTAATATTCTATATAGGCAGTAATTTCACTTTACCTCAATCTTCTTCTTCTTTCTTCTTCTTCTTCTTCTTCTTCTTCTTCTTCTTCTTCTTCTTCTTCTTCTTCTTCTTCCTCTTCCTCTTCCTCTTCCTCTTCCTCTTCTCTTCTTTCTCTTCTCCTCCTCCTCCTCCTCTTCTTCTTTTAAAAAGCTTGTTTATATTTATGTTTTGTGTTTTGATATTTTGCCTACAGGAGTGTCTGTGTGAGGTGTCAGATCTCTTGGAACTGGAATAACAGTTACTTCAGTGGCTGTGTGGGTGCTGGGAATTGAACCTGGGTCCTTTGGAGTAGCAGTGCTCTTCACTTTGAGCCATCTCTCCAACCATCTACCTTGGTCTTCCACAGGACAAATCTGAAATCCAAATAAGCAAGATTAGTGCATCTTTATTACTTATAATTTTTCATCTTTGTAATTCAAGATTTGCTTAGTGCCCTCTGCACTTCTAGGACTGCCCTAAAGGTTGGAGAAGTATAAAGAATCATAAAGCCTTCCTGTTATCAAATAGTTCATAATCAAATCTAGTAATAAAAACAGGTGTGTAAAATGAGCCATCTACTCAGATACAGCAGATGGCAGATGGAGTCACACAAGTGGATAAAAAGCACTCTCCAATCTGGAGTGTGGAGGAGGCAATTCAGCAGGGCACAGGAATCTAACAAAGGTTCTTGTCTCAAGGAGTGAGCATGTGACAAAGAAGCCAGGCTCTGGGATCAGATGGGCTGAAGACAACATGGAGCTAGGTCACTAGGAAGAGGGTCCCACACTGGGGCTTGGGTTCCCAATGCTTATGGAAACCCTGAATAGATTTGTTTTCTTGGAGGAAGTCGGGGAAAGTTGTCCAAGCCATGCTGCAAGATTAGGGTTGCTGAGGGCTTCCACCTCACTGAGAAGTTTCTAGAAGGCAGCTTTTTGCCTTCTCTAGCAGACAAAGCTGAGAGAAAAATGCTGGATTGATCAGAAAAGGAGAAATTGGAGTCAGTAGGTTTCAAATCAGGCCCCTTCATTTTCATCCACATTTTGCCATAGCTCTGTCCTCTCCTTTTGTGTGGGGATATATACAAAGATTTGGGGCCTACAATAGAGGGTATATATGTATTCATTTGTTTGGTAAAGGCATTTTAATTGAGTCCCTATGACATGCTAATGATGTTTCCAAGAGCTTTGTACTCAGAACTATACAAGACAGACAGATAGCCTTTCGGCTTTAGGGTCACTGAGCTATCCACTGTGGCGGGAAAAATGAAACAGAGCAGGAGGTTCATAAATGGGAAGTTTGAGATGTATTAACTGCTGTGGGCGAGCAGTGGTGCAGACTGAACTGGAGATGAAGTTGGAGGGTTTGAGTGAGCCAGAGTCCTCTGCAAAGCATCTCGGAGCAAGCGAGTTATGGAAATGCAAAGTAACCTAGTATCATAATGCTTTGGCAGTAATTTGTGACACAGTATGAGTATTGCTTTCGTTGAAGGTCCCTTGAAGGCATTTGCACTTACAGAGGGCCATGCAGAGAAAGCTCCCCTTTCCACCGTGCAGACTGCCCTTGCTGAGTCTCCATTCCTATGGGCAGGCTTCACTGTAGCAGGTGCATTTAAGAGACATGTGACTTTAGAAGACTCATGCTAGGGCTGGAGAGATGGCTCGGTGGTTAAGAGCATTGCCTGCTCTTCCAAAGGTCCTGAGTTCAATTCCCAGCAACCACATGGTGGCTCACAACCATCTGTAATGAGTTCTGGTACCCGCTTCTGGCCTGCAGACATACGCACAGACGGAATATTGTATACATAATAAACAAGTAAATAAATATTTTTTAAAAAAAGAAGACTCATGCTAGAAGGCCTTGCTTATTGTACAAAATCTACTTCCTCTTGTGTTATTTCAGTATCCCTTATTCAACTCCCTGCAATCAATTTCTCTGAAACAGCTTCCAGGAAGCAGATTGGCCATTTCTGATAAGTTGGCATGTTAGTATTCTCCAATTGATTCCCATAATGAGAACTGTGCAGTCAACCTGGCTTTCTTCTGTTGCCTGTGTGCTAGGGAGCTCAGATATAAAAATCTATGCTCAGTTATCTGCTTTCCTAGCTCTTCCATGATAGAGATTTCTCTGTCCCTCTGCCTTTATTGATTTGGCTTTTATTTCTTTTATATCAGAGAATAATTGCAGTCTTTGATGGCACATCAAGTTATTTGTGAGAATCAGTCAACCAATTAGCTCTCCAGTTTGATGCTCAGGGTCTGACTGAGCAGAAGTCATAGGAATGCACAGTATGCGTTAGTATCTGGGGGTACTAAGAAGCAGAAGTTGGTGAGGAGGGGACAGCAGGTCAGAAGTGAAGTGACAGTACCTACAGCACTGCATGGACACCGGGGCTGCTCATATACACGAGACGAGCAGGGGAAGAGCAGACGTGAGGGACCAATCCCGCTGGGTTTTAGGGAGATCCTAGACCACCCTAGTGTCGTTGCGAAATAGTCACTTCAAAAACAGCATGGGGGACATTGTGGTTACAAATTCAGGGCTGAATATTACAGAAGACTTGGAGGTGGACCTGTTAGGGAAGAGGCTGGGCCCTCAGCAGAGTGTACGGTTAGTGATCGTGGGAGACTAACCCACACCTGTCTGCCCAGCATGTCTGTCCCACACCTTACCCTTTAACTGACTGGTTCTGATTCATCCTCCAGGGTCCAGCGTAGGCATGCATGCTTCAGTAAGCTATTTCTCCCACTCTGGCTAAGCTGCTTGTTCCTCCGTCAGGCTCTCCATCACCAACGTCTCACGGAATAGTAAGAATGCCCGTTTCTAAATGAGCCTTGTCTTTGTGCCGCGGTGCGGACACGCTGGCATCTCTGCCGTATCTAGACCAGTGCTCAGGACTGAGCTGGCGCTCGGCTCATGTTTATTACGTGAGTCCATAAACTAGGATCTACACTACGAGCAAGAGAATGCTATGGCAGAGATGTAAGGGCAAGATGGGTGGCTATCCTTAGAAAAGCGGCGTTTAACCTGCTGAAGTTCATCGTCTTCAGCTTGGGGTTGGTGACTTAAAGGGCAGACAAGCGTTTTCTCACAGTTTGAGAGAACAGGAATCCAAGATCAAGGAATGGCAAGGTAGATGTTCTTTTAAGGCCCCCTTCCTTGGCTTATAGGTGGCGTGCTCCTTCATGTGTCTTCAAGGAGAGATGAGGTGGATGTGGCAAGCTAGCTCTTTGGTATCTCCTAGGAGAAAGTCAGTGCTGTGATAGTGGGCCCCACTCCTGTGAACCAGTTCACTTCCAGCAAGGACCTGCTTCTGAATACAAAGGCTTTGTTCTGCCTGCACCGGGGCTGGGCTTCAACATGTCAGTGTGAGGAAGACACAAATGTTTATTGCGTCATATAGATTTTCGTAGCTCAAAGCCATTTGTGACTTGCAGATAGAAAGATCAGTATTCGTAGCTGCAGATATGATGTATAGTCTACGGTGGGCGGCATCCTCCTTTGCTCTGAATCCTGGTGTGAGGGTCGTTCTACAATCCAGGTGTACCTCACCTAGATCAATACCCTCTAACCAGGTGGCTCGTTGAGTTCATTCTCTCCACAGCCTTGCAGGGACTCCCGTCATGCCCGCTTGTCTGTTTGTTACTCTTGAAACATTTTTGATCATAACTGGATGTGCTCAGGCTGTTGTTTGGGAAGTGGAAGGATTCCAGGCATAGGAGTGTGATGGGGATGTAAGTCGTGGAACCTGGCTTGTTTTAAAGTCCACGAGAGCTCCTCTGCTTGGGCTGCAGTGGGTGTGGTTTGGCCCTGGCCAGCCAGTGCAGGAGGGACTTTGCATTTCCTTTCATCTTTTTTTAACAACCTTGAAAGTTCTCTACTTGAAGTTGGAAAATTCGTGTCTTTCAGAAGGGTTAAAATTTGTTTTACATTCTACATCCTAAAATTACGATTTGTTGAAAATAAGAACAGATCCGAGAAAGAGTATGTAATTAATATGGAAGAGGGCAGAGCCCAGCAGAGACCTTGAAGGGCTATTGCAAATGTCTCTTGTCCTGTGTCCTAGGTGATCCTCAGATACTTGCAAACTTATCCGTGATTACTTCGACTTTACTAAAGAAACCACAGAAATGCGTTTCTCTTACCCTCTAAATGCTCTTTTCCACAGACAGCACATGTTCCTCTGGTGTGCATTGTTCTGCTTTATCTCCCTTTGGTTTATTTCTACCCAGAACACTATTTATTGATGTGTACTTTTGAGTTAAAACCACAAGTGACCTAAATGGAGAGAGTGCTTCCGTAGACCTAAGAACAGCCACTGGTTAGGCTGGCAAACAAGGCAGGGGTGAGTGCAGGGCCACCTATCCCAGGAGCAGAGAAGAGGGAAAAACAAAATCTGATTTTTTTTTTTTTTGAAACTGGTGTTAGTAAGAATATGGATTTGCTTTTGTCTTTTGGTTAATTTTAAGTGGTCATTTCTATATTTCTATAATGTTTGGTGGAAATTGGTTCCCCTAAGGCCGGAAGTCTGGGCTAGAGGCAAAACCTTTGAAGTTTGTCTCCTTTCTTCCTTTGTACATCAGAATAAATCAAAACAAAACTCTAATCCCTTTATTATATTTGACAACCATGGACGGTTTCTACACTATGTCAGTTAAATGAGGTTTTTCTCACTTGAGCGGTAAGTTTTTAAGGCTGCCTTTAAAATCTCCTGCCTGTTCTAAGATGCACACACTGGCCAGCCACAGCCTGGTGAGAGGTCACTGCCAACCCCCGAGCACAAACTCACAGAACACACCGCATACTTGCGGAGGATCCTGCTTTCTTGTGCTTCCTCTCTCTGGGACTCAGTTTTCCTTTTGTTCATGAACTCTCCAGTTATGCGCTTGGCTTTGCACGCTCACAGTTGTCTGTAGTGATGCACTTACAGTGACTCCAGCGATGTCTCCAGCAGTAGGCGCGAGGAGTCTTGGTGGTAAACCCGTGTTCTGCCCATCAGGTCCCCGTGCAGTCCCCAGAGCTTAGGTCTGTGCTGCTGATGGGTTGAAGGCCTTGTGGGAGCTACATTCTAAATTCCCTGTTTTACCCTCATACTTTTGAACCAATTTATGTTAGAGTATTTTTTTAACACAATCTCTTCCATCGACAAACATATAGAAACTGCTTTGAAAAACAAAAGTGAATTTTATTTTGTTAGACAAACGAAAGAGAATGCTGGAAATGGAAAATTCTAGAAGATTTTCTTCTTCATGCTTCTTCAACCATTTCTTTATGAACAGGCTGATTCAAACTTTCTTGAGACAGAAATCTCTCCTACCATTTAGGCAGCATGGAGACAACCACACTTAAGTCATACATCAAAAACAACACCTTGTTCAACATAGTTTGTTTTAGAAGCTGTACAAATAACGAAATCATGTTATAGGTTACGACAAAAAGCTACAACAGCCTTCACTAGCAGCCCTTTCCTTTCTGGGGGGAGTGAGCCAGATGTTTAAACAATATGGCAGGATATGTGAACGCCGCAAGACTTGCAGACCTTGGGAAAGAAATCATGTCTGCACCCCAGTGTTTCACAGCTTCAGACCCCTGACCTAGAAACAGTTTAAACAGATGTTCCGTTCAAGGGGTTTATGTCGATGGTGAATTCTTTTTTTTTTCCTCCCTCCACTTTGGAAATGGATGCCTTGAAAATGATGCTTGCTCTCTCTCTCTCTCTCTCTCTCTCTCTCTCTCTCTCTCCTTTTTAACTAGAACATGAACTGTTACCATTTCAAAGCTTCTAGTTTTGTGCTGGAACTCTTACAGTGCTACAGGATCAAGACAGTGGAACAGCCTCCAACCCACTCGATACTGTAGAGACATGTGACACAGGTCACTTTTTTCTCTGCTCCCAGGTGGAAGACAGAACCCTACAGACCCCAGAGCTCAGGACCCAGAATAAACCATGCTCCTCTTCTCTCCACGCCTCCAGTCCTGTTTCCTACCTTCCTATTACCCTCACCACATCCTGGCTGGTTTCTTCCTCTAGATAATTCCTTCCAACTGGAACCTCGGTGTGAGGAGTTCATTCCATAATGTGGATCGTTTCAGCCAGGCTGCCTTTCGAAAAGTGTTTGTTTCATATCTGAGATGTTTTTGTGTGCATTTGCTCTGCTTTAACTTGCACAAGGAGAAAGAAAGTAGTTTTTTACTGGAGGCAAAACAGCCACCTGTGAAAACTAATTGCGTAGGTAGAGGTTTGATGCTATCTCTGGGAGGGATCCAGCAGGAAGAAAGTAAATGTTCTTAATCTACGAGGAAATCACCTGTGTGCCAAGCTGACCCTCTTCATCAAAGCCAGGATTGAAGTATCCTATCAAGTATGTGGCCCTTGTTTAGGTGGTAAGATGGGGAGGGTGGTCAGGGGAGGCCCCATGGAGAAGGCAGGTGCAGTCTGTTTAGGGAGCTGCATTGATCAATGAGAAAACAGTCAACATGGTAGACTCTCTGGTGCCTCATTATATCTGGAATGTGATACATATACTTTGAAGCCCAAGTGTGAGATTGCATTGAGTTCCTTGTTTCTCTTTCCCAACCCCTGAATCTTTTTTTCCTTCTCTAAGTGCTCCTATGCTAGTCTTGGGTGCACAAATTTATTCCTCGATCCTATCATTCTTCTATACCAGGTGTTTGCAACAAAAAGGGCAAAACTATCTCTAGCGCTAAGGCAGGCGCCAGTGATGCTAGCCACCTTGTGCTAGCATCTTGTGCCACCTTGTGCCACCATCTGTGGGACTCTGAGTCGCAGTGATTGTCACATAGCTAGAAAGCAGGTCTGTCAGTAGCAGGCTGCATGCTGTCCCATTCTGCAGGCACTGCAGTAGACGGATCCACTTGTTCACTTGGCAGAATCTGAGCTCTCTAGAAAGGTTTTCCATTTTGTTGTCCTAAGTGTGTGATGGCTGTGGTCTTGGCATGGGGCATGCTGGACAAACATGCCATCATGTTTTCTTCGCTCTTCAACCGCCAAGGGCTGACGGCAGAGAGCTGATTGTGAGTGGCTTTCTATGTGGCTGCCTTCTATGGGAAATCAGCACTATAAAGGACAGACAATTTTCTGTTATATAAAACACTGCGAAGCTTAGAGAGATTTTTAGGAAAAGTTAGATGATCCTTAGAGAAGCCAAATAAAAAAATAAATCTTTAGAAAGAGACAAAGGATTTTCCAAGAGCTACATAAACTAAATAAAGACATGAATTAAAATGACATTTACATGATTTTAAAAAATAAGCAATTTTGTTTGGAAGGCTTTGGGCATATTTCTTACTGTTCCTGGTGATCGTACCCTAAGTGTTCATTTCCTTACGTGCAGCCTCAATGTGCTTTCATGCATGCTGAGCTGTGTCCCAGGGAGAGTAAGGGAACCAGAGGGATTTCTCTTGAGTCCCTCTGATCCTTACTGATTGAAAAGAAGCTGACTCTCTGTCTCTGAGGTCCAAGGGACCCCCTTTTCTCAGTGCCATTTGACTTCTACCTACCCGTTCTTCCCCGCCAGCATCTTGTCGGTTCTCCCAGGAGCCAGCAGTTCTCCCCTGCATCTGTTACCTAGGCACCCTTCCCCTCCCACGTGCCACCAGAGCCTCCTCTGCAGAAGCCACACCAATGCTAATGAAATCCATCTGCAGGCTGTATTAGAAATCTCCTTTTAAACACAACCCCAGCCAGCTGGAATATTTAATACCCCCAAATGCCTTTCTTGAGAGAAGATCCCTCCAACTTTGATGCAGATGACAGTGTCCCTGGGCCATCTTCTGAGCCTATTGGGTTCTGTTTAGAAGAAAACACTTCCATCTACAGACCACCCAGTCACAGTCACGTATACTTGACTTTCACCATGCCTAGGAACTCAAGCCATTTGATGTATAGCAGACCCGGAACATCCATAGCGGATTGCCAGGGGCGCATCATGCCTTTCTCAGTTTGCAAGTAGCCCTTTAGAGTGTGTATCCTTTCTGAGCATCAGTGCCTCTAGCTTAGGCCGAGAGAGAGAGAGAGAGAGAGAGAGAGAGAGAGAGAGAGAGAGAGAGAGAGAGAGAGAGAGAGAGCGCATGCATGCTTCACATGCTTGTATATTTGTGTCTGTGCATGTGGAGGCCGGAGGTCAAGGTTGAGGGTCCTCCTCCATGACTCTGCCTCATTTTTCGAGCCAGGGCCTTTCCCTGGAGTTCACCAGCCAGACTAGACTGACTGGCTCCTGAATGCCTAGAGCTGTGGTCCTTGTTCCTACTCCCACCCAGCTGTACTCGGGGCTGGACACCAGGGCTCAAGTCCTCCTGCGTGGGAAAATGCTTTGTTGACCGACGCATCTCCCTATTTTATTTTTTTCAAACAAGGAATGATGTGAGATGCAATAAAATGTGGAAGAACGTCATTGCTTCAGGCTTTATATGTGGCAGTGCGTGGTGACGGAACAAATGCCTTCTGAGACTGGGGTATTGTCGGAGTTCATATGCCTAAGAGATGCTCTACAGCCATGCATGGTTCTGAGTGAACGTTTCTGGAAAGTCTGCATACTGGGATGTATACCCTTTTCTTGTGTACGACTCTTATAAATTGCTCATAGATCTTAGGATGTGGATGAGGGAGATACTGGTTTACTACTCAGGCCACCAAATGAAGAAAGAAGGGTTGTGACAGAGGAATTAGTGACAAGAGCAGTGGACTCTGTATTAGGTGTAGATCTCAATTTCAAATTGGTATGTGTGTGATGTGATATGTGTGCTTACTTTAATTTTATAATGTTTTCATGTAACAAGCTTTCAGAGGGATAGACATCCTCACCGGCCTGACGCATCACATGAAGATGGAGTAGAGAACTTAGCTACTAGTTTATAATTCAGGACACAGTAGAAAAGTGAACGGGACCTTTCCCCACAGTTGTTTCCTAGTTCACGCTGAACCTCCAGCAAGATCATGTTTGTATTTGGTTCTGCTGTAAAATGTCTAGGAGAAACTCAAAAAGCAGGCCGCTGTCAGCAGCAGCACAAGATAGGAATCACAGGGCTGCAAGGGACATCCTCAGTGTCTTTGTCTACGAAGTTTATGAGCTCCTTTGGGCTGTCTTGCTCTGTGGCAGTAGACCTGGCTACATGCAGAGGTGCTCTCAGATACCTGGACCACAAGTTCTTACCTATGTGCCGAGTTAGTCATCCTAACCCTGAAAGCATTGCCCCTTCACTAACAAGCACCCACTGTTGAACATCCTGTTGGTTAAATTGCACGCTGGATTAAGTTTTCGCATTAGAGCAGTTGGGAGGCTGTAGTAGATGTGGAAGGACATTCTCAGTCATGGTTCTTTTGCATCCACTGAACTCATATCCTGAAAGGAGCCATCCATGAGTTCTCTTCCGTTTATTGTATCCATAAGAGAGCACTCAAGATGCTTGACAACAATAGCCACAGCCACCGAAAACGTGAGTGGTGTGTGTGTGGAGGTGAGGTGGGGAGAAAGTCTACCCTGTTCAGACAGTTTAGGAAATTGCATTATTTAAGCAAAACTTAATTATGGGAGAGGCTGATATAATGCTCTAAGAAAATCTCATGGCTTGAAAGAGTCACATCTTTCTTTAGGACTATAATAGGGAATTCTGCCTATTTGTATTACATTCAAAAGACAAACCATAGCAGGTTCATTATTTACCTCATCCTTGGAATTAACTGTTATTAAAAGATTTTTGAGGTTTTTCTTCCTTGTTAATTCCACACCATTGGAATAGGCACCAGGGATGCTTCTAGAGTGGTACTTGGTTTTATATGTGTATTATCTCACTTAAAACTCACAGTAACTTGCATTGTCCCCACTCTGTAAGTGAAGGACCTGAGGCTCTGTGTTAAAGACTTTCTAAGGGCCAAACAATTTGTAGGTGTCAAATTTAGGTGTGCAATATAAAAGAGATCTGACTTTAGAGCTGTTGGTTCCAAATCATTAGTCGATAGTGGTTGCTATGTAAGGTGAATAACTGTTGGTCACATGGGCCCTTCATTTAGACTCTCCTTCTTCATCAAGGCACCTTGACTGTCAACTGTGTCCAGCTCTAGAGAAGATCTGGAGAGTAGTTGCATCAGAATTGCAGGGATGAGAAAGCCAATCCAACCGAAGCCACGGAAAGTCAGTTCCTGAAAGACAGGATTTGAGAGGTGGCTGGCTTTTGTCTACAGACTGCCTATGAGGGGTGCCTTGTTGGAGGGGAGCTCTCCTGGCTTCCTTCTTATCCGCTTGCTCTTGCCCCCCAGGCCCACGTTTATGAGCTTAGGCTGATTAAGTGTCTGTTAAATCTGTATACAGGCTAGTGTTTCTGAAACATTGCCACGTCCGATGTACTCACTTTCTTTCTGGAAGTTAGTGCCTTAGAGGCAGAGTGTGAGTAACGTATTTCAGTGTTTCTTCTCTCTGCGCATCGGTTCTTCTCGCCCTGATTTGTCTTCTGTCACTTTTCCATGTATGTTTTCATCGTTATGCATAACGGTGAAGATGGTTGTGTGGACTGAGGTAAGAGATTTGCCTTCTGTAAGGGAGGAAAGCTTACCTAGTGAAAGTGTCTTAGGCAACAGTGCACTTCTAAATGTTCAGAGTGAACGACAAATGACTCATCTTTTTTCTTACCACACTTCTCCTCCCTTGACACTACATTTTGGGGATAGAATCAAAGCTAAAATTTTAGATTCTCTTTTTTAAAGAAAAAAACACAAGAAATATTTTGCCTTCAAATCCAGCTGTGCTGAGGTGCAGTGACTGCTTTTGTTGGTTTTATATGTGAATATTGTCAAAGGGCGTGACCTCTGGAAAAAGGAGTTGAGAGTGAATTGTTTGGTAAAATGTTTTTGCACAAAATGTTTGTTTTTTTTTTTTACCTTTACAGCAGCCTGTGTAGGCAGGTGCTGTTGTTAGCATCAGCTCACGTGAGGAAGAAGTGAAGGGACTTCCTGGTCACAGAAGTCATATGTGCTGGACATAAACTAGGTACTTGGATTCCAGAAAGTAAGTAGTTTTTAAACCACATTAACACAGGTAGGAGAAAATAAGTTGTGGCAGAGTTAACTGTTTCAGAAAGTCACTCTGAATGCCTTTTGACCATTGTCCATGTATAAAGTCCCTAGGACCAGTTGGTTGTTTCAGCACATAGCGGGACTGCTCAATGAGCTAGACTGGTCACAAGAAATCTATAACAAGCGTGAAAGCCTAAAACTTTCCACATCCCAACTGTCCTGGTGATAGAAGTTAACCTTGGTTTTCCTTATCTGTTTTATAGGCTGCTAAGAGGGCTAACCTGTCACCGCTTAAGAAGTGCTTTGTGTGAATTGAGCCATGTGCAATTGTTACTGTTAGTGACGTCACATCTGATGCTGAGCAGTCCATACCTAGCCATCAGTGTGCTGGGACCTTTCTTTTATTCTTAGTTAATACGAGTCACTGATCATACTTCTTGTTAATGAGGACTGTAAAACAAGGCCATGTTAGGTGCTCAATATCACCAGTGTATATGACAATAGAGAATTGGTGTCTATTGAGATTGGTCTTTATTAAAGAAATACTGTTAACGTGCAGGACACAAAATGCTCAACGGAGTCACAATGTTGTCTGCTGTTTCTTAACAAAAAGTGCCCAGGTTTTGGCTCCTCAGGTTCAGCTAAGTTAAGTTTGACTTGAAATTTAGAGGCATTGTTAGTACTTTTCTTTATAAACTAATGCCTTGAAACCCATCACTTAAATATGTTTTGTCTAGAGTACACTGAAGAGTAAAAACAGATCCTTGTTATTGCTTGCCCCTCTCCTCTTGCTTGCTAACGTGTATTTTTACATATATGCACACAGAATCCTAAGCATATGGTATTTAAAAAACTTTGTTTCAATGAAGAGGTAAGTTGTTTTGCTTTTGTGAGATATTGCTAAGCAATACAATTGTTTTTCTCAGGATTCCGTGTATTAGTGCAAGTGCTAATTGTTTAGACAAGGCTTTGAATGGGTGGAGGGGCTTTTGAGTGCTTGTGGCAAAGAGCAGTGCACGGGAGGGCCCTATCAGTTCATGTCAAATCATCAAATGGTCATGGAGTGCACCCCCCATACCACCAGAGGCATGATGGGTTATCTCAGCAAGTAATGCAAGGCCATATCAGGCTGGTGTTTAAGAAAAGGGCAAACATGAAGTTTTGAGGTACAGCGTAGGGCACTGGAGGGGCTCACACCTGGTTTAGGGGTGAAGTGGTGCCTTAAACTGATCTTAAGAGATAGGTTGTGTCATTTGTGGGAGACATATTTATTAGCAAGGGAAACAGCAATAGCTAAAATCAATGGGCAAGGAGGTCCAGGCCACCCAACACGGCTGGAGGAAGAACACTCAGATGGAAGAATTTGGGGAAATTGACTGATGTTACCTTGTCGAGAGCCCTTGTGTGCTGCTGGGAGAAATTTGTATTCTGTGAGGACACTGAGCACAGTTCCCAGTCTCTGGTCAGTTCTTTCTTTCTGAGACAGGATTTCCCTGTATAGCCCTGGCTGTCCTAGAACTTTCTCTGTAGACCCAGCTGGCCTTAAACTCACAGAGATCCACCTGCCTCTGCCTCCCAAGTACTGGGATAAAGATGTGCTCCACCCCTGCCCGCACCTGACCAGTTCTTAAAAGAGATTATCCATCCGCCTGGCTCTTCCATTATTTCCCCACTGTCAACGATCAACATTTCTATGCTTTTTCCCTTCTGCTCTGTGGTTAGGCTTCTTACCCAATTCAGAAATGAACCTCAACATTTTCTCTTTGCACATTTCCAGCATTCCTTGAAACAATCACCGTGAGAACTGTCAAGTTATCCAGCTATTATTTAGTTAGTGACAGTGTCTTAGTCCCTTTGCACCAAAGGACTTGCATCCATAAGCTTCTTTCTTTTCTTTTCTTTGGTAGATCATCACAGATGTTATCCTGGGGGTAAGATACAGTGCATCTGAGAAGGAAATAAAAGGCCAGGACAAAAGATAAGTTGAATAGTCAAAGATGAGTTCTCCCCATCAGGAAGAGCAAACTATAGTACCTGATTAGACTGAATAACAGTGATGACACTGGCTTTGTAGTTGCTGTGAATCTGTTTAAACTTTTTCATAAATGTAATGAATGAAAATTATGAAGCATTGATTAAAAAAATACAGCTTTCTTTCGGTGTGCTCTTCTAGGAACTCACCTTCCTTTCCTCCCTACTTTGTGCTTTGGTTGGTTTTCTTTTTCTCCTCCGTCCTACCTCCCTCCACCTCCCCATCCCTCCCTGTCTCTCCAGTCCTTTCTTTGCAAATTTCTTGACAGGTTGACTTCTTCTACAAGTTTACCTGAACTTAATGTGGGCAACAGTCAGTCACAGGTGCAATCTCCTATAGCAAGAAGGGAAAGGCAGGGCCTACGTGGTAGAAGGAAGGAATGGAATCCCACAAATTGTCTCCTGACACCCATGTGCACCCCCCCACACCACACATAATAAATAAAATGTAACTAAAACTTCAAAAAGAAAGCTGAAAATTCTTGAGAGCAATGTTGAGGTCTTTTAGATCGTTGGACTCAGGATGGGGCTGTGATGCGCTCCAGCTATGCCAGCAACTTGCAGACTCTAGTGTTTATGTTTCTCCTAGGACAAGAAAGATTACAAGTAGGTCTTATTTTTAAATTTCCTGCATTGTGCATTGGGGAGTGAAATAGTTTTCCTCACTAAGAGATACGGATTACCACAGTTTTAAAAACTGAATGTATGCACCCTTGTAAATCGTGTAGTAACTGAAAAATACGCTGATAAATGTAAAAATCAATTGATATCTTGCTAACAATCAAATAATGTGGACATTTATTGATGCAGATGACTAAATCTCACAGAATCCGTGTGGCTAACTATCAATTCTCCTGTAAGGCAACAGAAATGAAAGCCCAGCTCTGTTCTATTTGTTTTCTTACCCAGCTGGGTATTGACTAAAGTTGGGCCTGTGTGTTTTGCTCTCTACCTATACCCTGTCCAGTGAACTAGTGTAGTTCCTGGTCGTCTGGGCAGACTTTGTGTGCTGGATGCCTGCGCAGGACATCCTTAGGTCTCAGGATGAACTGGGATTAGCTACTCTTCCCCTGGAGGCCTGGGACCCTTGGGTCCTGGAAAGAGGGCTCCCTAGTGTGTCCGTGACCTCTAGAGTGAAGGCTGCAGCTCGCTGATAGCACTCCCAGCAACCTGCGGAACTGGTTATTCTGGTCAGGAGAAAATAGCAGTGACATCATGTGATCCTGGCAAAGTAAAGCACATTGGAACTTAGCCTTTGAATACCCAAGGGGCTGGCAGCAATCTCAGGGGTTGGCTGGGAGCCCCATTGAGTTCACTAGTAATCAGTTGACTGCTGAGCTGGACAAGCTGCCCCAGTTTTTCTGACAAGCTCTGTCTAAAAGAATGATGGGCAGTCTGCCATTAGGATTTTTTAGCAGCGTTGCTAATGATTAACTCTTTAGCTACCATATATACATCATCTTCTTAGTTATGTGCTTCCTGCCATGTAATTAGATGAAATGTGGAGGGAAGATTCTAATTCCTCACCCAATTGCTGCACCAGGAATTCCTTTCTTGCACAACACACACCCAACGGCAAGGAAAAACACTCTAGAGCCGTTTGTAGGCATATTTCAAAGGAATGCCAGTTGACTGGTTTTCCTTGAAGTTCCTAGTGTGTTGTCTAAAAAAAAATGCTATGATCTTTAATTATATTAAATGTCAGGTGGTATACCTTAGGCATACCTAGGAAATAGATGTCACCTACAAGAATTTTGGACAACTGAGCATTTAATATTTATTCATGATTTTACAAATCCGTTCATATTCTTTCCTCAACATCCTGTGGTAAGTATTATATCTCAATAAAGAATTGTGTGTGTGATCAGTTACCTTAAGTCCAGAGAAGCAAATTTTTTTTGGTCATCCAGAATCCTTGATGGAATATTAGCTTTTTACTAGAAAAGGTGCTTTCTTAGTAACCTTTATTCTTTTCCCTATGTGTTTCAAATAAAGTCCAGTTCCCAGAGTTGCACGTTTTGCTTGCCAGCCAGTAAGGCATGCTCACTCTTGCCTTTTGTAGGACGTTTTCCTAAGACATACTTTGTTTTCAGCAGAAGCTCTTACGCCAGCCACTCTCCTGTGCTGGTGCTCCCGGAGTCCCTATCCAGTGAGACTCCATCAGGGGGGTGCTCCAGGATTTCCTATCCAGTGAGACTCCAGCAGGAGGGTGCTCCCGGAGTCCCTATCCAGTGAGACTCCAGCAGGTACTAGGTACATAGTGAAGTTCTGTCGTGAAAGCAAAGGCTCAGAACGTCATCCCCCTAGCCAACCCAAGCTTTAGTTTTTCATATCCTTTGATCTCTCCTCTTCCAAAGCCATATTTGAGAAATGAGGGAAATTCTTCTTCTGCTTAAGAGGTCTGCCACATAATTGTCCACCAGACAGATAAGATGTTATAGATATTTTATAATTGTTTTTCCTTCTTCCCCATTTCTCTTCTGTTCCTCCCTGTGCACACTTGACAGCCATAGGCTCAGACAGACCCACCTTTATGGCAGAACTGAGTATCTAAAGTGACAAACTTTGAGGCACCCAGTTAAAGAGAAAGTTAGTGAGTTTTTCATTTGACTTGTTCTACCAAGACATCCCAAGTGAAGATGAAAGAGAACCAGATTTTCAGTAGTGTTTACTGCAAATAAGGGAAACTTTTTATTATGTGCCTGTTGAATGTGGTTTTGGGAGATGAGTCAGTAGAGATAGGTACTGGTCTTTGGAGTTCCTTACCCTCGCATGGTTCTGGAATTCCTCCACTTGTCCCTTTGGGTGAGGACAGTATCCCTGTTATCTTTTGCTAGAACTTCACTTATCCTGAGACAGCTTAAGAAAGGGGAAATGGTTGCTCTCTGTTGCCACTCTGTCTTCATCTCTCTCTCTGTGTTCCTTCCTTCCTTCCTTCCTTCCTTCCTTCCTTCCTTCCTTCCTTCCTTCCTCCCTCCCTCCCTCCCTCCCTCCCTCCCTCCTTTCTTTCCTTCCTCATTTCTTTCCTCCATGCTCTTCCCACCCTTTATTGTTCAGTTCTTTTTCCTTTCCTTTCTTCTTCCTCTTCTTCTTGTCACTCCTTGTATTTGAACTCACAGAGCTTGTCCACAGGTAGTGATGATTATCCACTGAGGGAGGGTCTATACATGATTATGAAAAACATGGCTGAAAGGGTCACAAAAATACTCACTTCTTACATACAACATACATACATACAACGGTGACAAAGTTTTATGATAGGAAATGATCCATAGCAATATAAAGTGAGTGGATCTTGTTAACGGTTGGGGGAGGTGCTGTTTCTCACTCACTAAGAAGTTAGACTTGAGGTTTCATCTCAAGCCTCCAATTCACCATTTTAACTTGGATAAGTTACTTGGATCTTAATTACCTTATCAATAAAAGCAAGGGTTGTGGTGTCTATCCTCAAGATTTATGTGTGACTAGAAGTTTTGAAAACGAAACATTTGCCTTGACATATGTAACAGAAGGTGTCTCTTAGCATGCTCAGTGTTGTGATTTCTGAATAGGCAAGAAGCTAACCTTCAGCCACGTTCATGCCACTGAAGACCTAGTCTGAGCCATGCCTGTAGATTCCAGAGTCAATTACCAGTACACTGGAAAGGCAAACTGTGCCCTGATAGTTGGGCGCTAACATAGAGCCCTGCATGGTTTCTTCAGTCGTCTAACATTTTTGAAGTTTATTACAATCCATTGAAGTTTCTTGAAAACAAGCTGCCTTTGACGTATTCTATTCTAACTTTTTTAATTTCCCTCTATTTTAGGGGCTGTTTTAGCCATTGGAAGGTGTCAGCTTTTATTTATTTTTATTGCTAGCATTGGGTTATTGTTAATCCCAGATGTCAGAGTCTGAAGTGAAGCAGAGAGGACTGAGAAGGGAAGTTACCTGCTGATGCTGTGACTTTAAGTCCACTTTACCCTTTACCCTGGGCATTGTGAGGACAATGCCATCTCCACTGTCGTCTGATGTCCCTCAGTTTTCAGTTTGTGGCTAGTCCTCTTGTTACCTCCCCTGTAGGTGGAACCACTATTCTTACCTGGGGTTATAATCTATTAGCTGAGAAACCTGGGGAGTTAAAGGTTTGCTCTTCCAGTGGCTCTAGTCAAATTTTCTGAGCCAATCCCTAAATGGTGTGTTCTCATTGACAGCAGCTGGTCTCCTCCTAGTCTTAGAGTAGAAGATTAACCCAGGACACCCAAACTAGGTGAATGGGGTGAGTTAAGAAGAACAGCTCTCCAGAGGGAAATTACCGCTTTAGTGTTACAAGAAAGTAGTGGACATTATCCAAACAACACCCAGGCAGATAAACCAACTAACCAGATTCTCTATGGATTAAAAGATTACAGTTTATCACGATTCTACTTTTAACTTAGTCAGGAATGAAATTGTTAATGAGATGACACTCAAGCATACAGAGACCTACTGATTACTGAGTCTTGATAAGATAGTAGGCAAGGGATGTCACAAAACCCTATGAGGCAAGCATTTAGAGCCTCCTTTTATGGAGGAGGGAACTGGTCTCTGGGAATGGAACCTCTTCTGTGCAGTCACTCAGGAGTGGGGACAGCCACTATTACTTGATTTGGCCACATTCTCTCGCAGCTGGTACCTGTGCCATGGCAGTTGGCCCTCTGGATCCAAGGCATGGCAGAGATGTGTTGCTCAGGCCTAGAATGACTGGCATGCTTTCCTGAGGGAAGTGGTTTTGGCTTTTGTCCCCAGAAGTGTATGGAAAGCCAGGACTTCAAAAATCCTGTTTCTATGAGTAAATTGTTGTGTGACATTGTTCCCGGGAAGACAGCGAGTGGTTGCTCGTCTCAGCTAGAGAATCAACAACAGATGAAAGTGGATAATACCCAAGTTCCATTTTGGTGATCCACCGAGTTTTATTGGGGTTACTTACAGAAGTATGGGTGAGGGGTTACTTACAGGAGCAGAAATGACTCAAAGACAGCAAGCAGCATCACCAAAGCCCATACCACCTGGGGTGGTGTCTCACAAACTCTGAAACCAGGTAGCTTGTTAGGTTGGAGAGTGTGTCTTTCAGGCAGCACAGGTGGTCTGAGCCTCTGCTAGACAGCTAGGCTGAACTCTGCTCTTTCCAGGCAGTTTGGTTGGTTTGCTTCTCTTCTTAGGCAAAATTCTCTGTCTGTGAGCATCTCTCAGTAGTCCTTATGGCTTATGTATGCCTAGAGGGGGAGGAGCCCAGTGAGTTTGGTCTGTTTCAGGACTTCTTGAAGCTATTGAGTTGTCTAGTTCCTGTGTCGTAATGATGGAGAATGGAGTGTTTCATTTCTTTGTAGAGCACCCTGGGTCTTAATGTGCTAATCTCAAAGTTTTATCTTGGAGAGCTTGCTATACAACACACGTGTCTCCAGTTTGCCCAACCTTACTGAATGGCAAATGGGAGGACGCTGAACCTTAGCTTGATCTAGCTGGAAAATAGTGACGGTTCTGTTAGGAATTGGGGAGATTTTTACTGATTAGCTTTACCAGTTACCCCTATATTACTAAAATTTTTTTTTTTTTGTTTAGTTTTTCGAGACAGGGTTTCCCTGTAGTTTCTAGAGCCTGTCCTGGAGCTAAGCTCTTGTAGACCAGGCTGGCTTCGAACTCAGAGATCCGCCTGCCTCTGCCTCCTGAGTGCTGGGATTAAAGGCGTGCACCACCACCGCCCGGCTAAAAAATTTTTTGAAAAGTTGTAAGTCCTAGTTTACTGGGCTGCCATAACGAAGTAGTACCATAGGCTGTATGAGGTTTAAAGGGAGTTCAAGAGCAGGGTGTCAGCCTCACTGGGTTCTTGTGATAGCATTCTTCCTGGACTGCTGAAGGCCAGCTTTCTACTCTGTGGTTAAGCAGAGGGAGAGAAACCTAGCCTTCTCACCTATCCTGCAAGGGCACTGATATCCACAGCGTAGGCATATTGCGGAGTGTTTTTCCAGCATATCTCATTTGTTTCAAATGTTAAACCTGTTAGCTTTGTTTAAGCACTGAAAATTCAATCTCAGAAAAGGTTTTTTGTTTGTTTGTTTGTTTGAGATTTGTTTTTTTTGTTTGTTTTTTGTTTTTGAGGTATGGTCTCTCTATGTAGCCGTGGCTATCCTGAAACTCATTCTGTAGTTCAGGGTGGCTTGAGCTCTGTGATCTTCCTGCCTCTGCCTCCCAAGTGCTGGGATTAAAGGCGTGGGCCACCCTTGCTCCATGACACTCAGAGAAGTTAAGTGATGTGACTAAGACCAAACAGCCAACATGTATGAGAAGTGGACATGATTCTGGAAAGCCACACGTATGGGCTGCGAATGACATGGCGGAAAACGGCATTCAGTTGTATAATCCATGTGCAGACAGAGGACCTGCCCGGAAGCTCAAGCAGGAAGCCATCAGGTTCTGTTAGGGAGAATTTCAGTAGAGTGAAGTGAAACATTGATGTCATAGATTCAGTGATTCTCGGATGAGGGGCAGAGGAACACCCTGGTGGCTGGAACAGCCATCTCACATGGAGGTGTGGTAGCCTGCGACCTGCAGGAGGGATGTGAAGAGGCAGTAGGGGTGGACTCCAAGCTCATGGAGCCAGAGTTCAAAATCCAAGTGGCCTTGCCAATGCCAGGTGTTTGGATTTGATTCTGAGAGCCTGTGGAAAGCCACTGAAGGCCTTCAGGTGAAAGCCAAGTGTCACAACTGAGTCTAGGTTTGAACAAGCAAACTTTAAGAATACATGTGCTGATTAGGGAGTTTGCGATGGAGGCCCAGCTCATGGCCACTGTACTTTGGATGCATTGCCCTCCCTTTCTTCCCCTCAGACTTCTTATCCATCAGCAGCTGCTCTGAAGTTACTCCACAGTGCAATCATTCCTGGCTTGTGCAGAGGGATGGTCCACTCCTCCTCCGAGCTGCTCTGTGGATTTATGGTTAACTCCTATTGCTTCTATCACATCACAGGGTAGCGATGTGTTTACATGTCTCTCCACTGCTCAACCTGAAGGACCTTGTGAGAAGGGAGTCTGTTTTTTTCTGGTTGTTTCATTGCTGTTTTGCTTGGCATGGTGTATGGTCCTTGGCACATCACAGGAGGCTCCTATTTGTTGAAGATAACACATTGAATTAAGGCGTCTGTGGACGTGAGGAGAGAGAAGAAACACACACAGAGGACAACTTGGTAGGAATAAAAATAAGAGGATGTAACCCGGGTGTAGAGATGAGGATTCAGGGATGATTCTGAGACTTTCAGATACTCATCTGGGGAATGGTGAATTTCGCAGAGCACGAAGGAAGCCACTGATTGGGGAGGGCTCCCTTGTCTAACTTATTGGGTAGGGACATTTTGGGTCTCTCTAGCAGGCGAATAAAAATACACATCTGAATTTAGCTTTGTGAACCCCAAGCCTTGGAAGACCAAGTTTGATCGAGATTTGGGAGTCTGGACTATCACGGACATGACCTAAGTGGGAATGCCTACTTTTAAGGAAGTGGCTGAAGAACTGGAATCAGAGGAGAATATTTCGAGGCCTCTGATAAGTTGGGCTGGAATGAAGACTATGCAGAGCAGTTAGGGATGCACCAGGCTCTTCTGAGACAGCAGCTTTTATCATAAGTGTGTGTGTGTGGTGTGTGTGTGTGTCTGTGTGGAGTATGTGTGTATGCACATGAGTGCAGGCACCTGTGGTGGCCAGAAGATGATGTCAGATCTCCCAGAGCTGCTCTCAACCTGCAGTTGTGAGCGTCAGGTGCTGTGAACTGAACCTGGGTCCTCTACAAGAGTGCTGTGTGCTCCTCACCACCCAGCCGTCGCTCCAGCCCCACACAAGTACTTTCAAATAGCAAAATATCCGCAGTTAGAGCAGCAGTTACATGTACCGTTTCCCTCAGTCTGTACTACCCTGTTCCCGCATTTTGCTGTGTTTTTCCAACATGTCTCGTTTGTTCCAAACTTTAAAATGTTAGTCTTGTTTAAGCAGTCTGCAAATTTAAACTCAGAGAAGTTAAGTAATGCGTCCCAAAACTAAACAGCAACATGCGTTAGGAAATGGACATACTTTGTGAATGTCATATGTGTGTGCTGCAAGAATACTGACGCAGGGATCATTTTGTGGTTATTAATCTATGGAGACTGGGGCTTTTCAGGTCACCAGCAATATAATTATTTTACTTTCGCACGGTGGTGAAAGAATATGAGGGTGAGTTTACGTTCCTTTGAGTTTCTCTCATTTAAGCCACTGATTAAAAAAATATATTGGTGGCTGCAATATATCTGTTTAAGCCTAGTGTATATTTTAACTTGGTTTTCTAATGTAAGACCATTTGAAATTAAATATTGTCGCTAGCATTTTCTTTTCAGACTTCTTATACTTACATTGTACAAGCTTAACTTTTATACACTGGAATTAATTTAAACAAGATCCTGAATACTTAAGCAATTATTTAAGCTAGTGCTTCCATGCAAGCATTGTGTGCTTAGGAGATAGACCCAAAAGCAATTCCTGAAAATATTTGCTCATAATTGCTGCACTAGTATATATGTACTTTCATATATAATTCAGGAAAGAAAAAATATTGCGTAGGATAGGCTAGGGCTCCAGCATGAAAGTACTGACTTGTGCACTCTCCCTTGGTGCACGGTTAATTCTCTGGAGAGGCAGTGGACAGTAATTTCCACAGAACTGGACAGTTAGCTTTGCCAGCGGTGTCATTCAAAGAACTGGCATGCAGCTGGCCGTGGTGGTGTGGCTTCACCTAGTCCTCTGCAGGGGAGAAGCCAGGAGCGCCTACTGCCCGTGTTCACCCTCTCCGTCTTATTCCCACCCCAGACTTGTCTGGTCCTTGCGTAGATAAATTTCTCTGCCTTCTGCATTCTCTTAGATGAGTGTAGGGCTTTCCACAAAGACCTTTTACATAGAGAAGTGCTGAGGTGAAGCCGAGACAAGCTCCTGTAACAAAATGAATGGGCACCATTTGGTATTGTTCTTTTTTTTCCTTTTCTTTTCTGTCTTGATTATTATTATTATTTTTTATTAAAAATTTCCTGACTCCTCCCCGCCTCCCATTTCCTTCCCCTATTCCCCTCCCCTTCCCCCTCCCTCTCCAGTCCGAAGAGCAGTCAGGGTTTCCCCTGCCCTGTGGGAAGTTCAAGGTCCTCCCCCCTCCAATCCAGGTCTAGGAAGGTGAGCATCCAAACAGACTAGGCCCACCCAAAGCCAGTACATGCAGTAGGAATCCAAATCCTGTGTCATTGTCCTTGGCTTCTCTCAGCAGCCCTCATTGTCCGCCCATGTTCAGGGAGTCCGGTTTTAATCCCATGCTTTTTTCAGTCCCAGTCCAGCTGGCCTTGGTATTGTTCTTAAACCTGGTTTTGGTAAATGTACCCATAGGTGATTTTCTGGCTGGACATACAGACTAATTTCTCCTGTTTATCTTTCTGCATTTGAAAACAATAAACACAACAAAATGCTAAAACAAACACAAATCCCAAGCTCCTCCCCAAAATATATCCATATGCAACATTCTAGGGTCTGGGATGCGGGAAATGGGTCAAGGAGGAGAAGGCATCATTACAGCAACATCCTTCCACCTGATGGTTTTCCATCGCTGCTTTATGTTTCTTTGGAATTAGAGTCTCTACTTTAGTAACCTTATAATGCAAATACTATCGTTTAAAAGATAAGTTCTGCATCCTTAAATTATTGAATGTTTTCTTCAATTATATGCTAGGGAGTGAAAATATAAATAAAAGTATTTTAATGGCTGTTCCTATGAAGCCATTGATTTTCACAGGGTCTGTGTCTGTAAGGAGGGAAAGAATGAGGTCTAAGTTTTTACATTATAGTCTGATGACTAAAATATCCGCAGACATGGATAAATCAGCTCTGCCTTTACATAACTATTGGATTCCTTTCAAGGTACTGTCTCCTAACCAACACACTGTACAAATAACTTCACTTTAATATAGCTATATCTTGATGTGTTTAGATTTGGTAAACGCTCCTATCTTTCAAACATGCATCATTTATTTAAAATACATAGGCATATGTTCAGAGCAAAGTTATTTTCAGTGCATATATATTCATTAGCCTCTGTGTGAAAGTGCATTTCAAGTAACAACCATTGCAATGTTTATTTTTCTTTCGAAACTTTCCTCTCTCCCCATCTTGCTTCAATTGAACCCCAGACTTGACTCTTCAAAGCCATCCCATGGAGCCAGTGCACATGTGAACATGCTTGACTGATATAAAATAATTTCTTTGTTGATCATATACCCATGCATGATAAGATATGCATAAGAAGAAATCTGGTAGAGAAGTATAAATAATACTTATCTTTAAGCCAGCATCTGTCATCCTGCTTCAGCAGACAGTACTTCTTCCCTCCTAGCACAAAAAGGCCTGAGAGATTTATGGAGCAGCTTTGTTTGTGCTCTGTGATGCTTAATCAATTTTTATTAAATTCTAAATTAAAACTTGGCTTTCACTCCAGTGACATCTCTGATGTATACAGCGAGGAGAAAGGTCACGAGGCCCCCCCAAAAGGTTAAGTACGGGTGGTCCAAAGCCCCATTCTTCTGCCCCTTCCTGGACTTCACTTAATAACTCTTGTAAGTCTGACTCAGTTCTCGTAGGGACGTGAAGTGAGGAATGTGGCCCTGGCTCTGGACTCCCTCAGGCTCCTGCAACTTGTGGGTATTTGTAGTGTGTTTCATGTAGTGTGTGTACCCTCATGCGTGTCCCCATACCTAAGAGGTCATAGCAGTTATGGCTGTGTGTGTAGATAATGTGCTCCTTTTGCTCCCAAGTATTCCTATGACTCAGGACTCACCTGTTAGAGTTGCAGAGCATTTGAGTTTTGTAATCCTTGCAGAGTCCGACCATAGTCAAGGACTGACTCCGGACATGAACCCTCTAGCATTTTTTTCTGTCTGGATTTCTACATTTGGAACTTTCCAACCTTTTCCTAAAAATTCTTTTGATTAAATACCAGCATACATTGGGAATTGCACTCAAAAAAGTCAGTTTGAAAATGACCATCTTAATTTTCTATTTCCTACCCAAGTACTAACCAGGCCTGATCCTAGTTAACTTCTGAGATCAGAGATCTAATACATTTAAGGTAGTATGACTGTAGACTATACATACATACACATATAGAAAATATACATTTGTATACAATATATATTCTACTTTCTATACTAATGCACACACACACACACACACATATATATTCAAATTGTGATTTTTTTTTCTTTTAGATTCTGCATCTATAAGGAGAGGAGGAATGGGGTTAAATTAAAAATTTATTTCTTTGTTGACTACTGATATTTTTGTTTTTGAATTTGGTTTTTCTTACATCTGGTACACACCAGACTAACCTGTACATGTTATCCCTTTGGAAGCATATGTTTGTGGGCCCTGATCCAGGAGAAGCTTCTGTAGCTGCATTTAAAAGTATAAGGTTTCTTGAAGAGAAGGGGGGGTGGCGAAACTATGAAATTTGTTGTTAATTATTGTTTACTTTCTGGGAAATATGGCAAGCTGTAAACTTCAGATGAGAAGGTCTGTGCTTTTGAATTATGTAATATGCTACTTAGAAGACAAGCGACTGCAGAAGAACTTGGGAGCCAACTTTTCCCGTGAAGATTAGCAATCCACGCAGCTGGTCCTTTCCCATCACTCCTCTGTCCTCCTCTGCCTTCATGGTCTTGTGTTACACACCGCCATATTATGGTTAAAAGTGCCACGCGGACACAGAATGCTGATCTCTGTAAATCCTATCTTCTACCTATACCCAAGACTTAATGTGTATTCTTGATTGTCTCGTTTTAGTACCAGCCTGGTACTGTACACACATGTAACTAGAGATACAGTGTTTTTGCCGCTTAAAAGCTCAGCTCTGAGACAGAGAAAGGGCAGTAGATTACCCGATATATCTGCCTCTCGTGTGCTGAAAGTGTGTTTGGTCTCTGAGTGCACCGTCCACATGTGTTCTTTCTCTAATCATTGAGAGAAAGCCTTTGGATTTGCTGCAAGCATTGAACATTCCTGTTGGAAGGTGGCCCTGCTAAACTTGCTGCACCGAGAAACCTTGGAGGATAAAGTGGAGTTGGTCCATGGCTTTGTCACCCCAGAACTGCATTATTCTGGCCTGGCCAAAGCCACTCCACTGTGATACTAGCAGACTGTGGGGCCAGAGAGCCCCGTCTGCTTTCTGTGTTTCTGAGGAGTAATTTTGAGTGGATGAACTGAGGCTTGGGAGAGATTGCCAAATGAGGTGGTGATGATGGCTAAAGAGACTTGGACTTAGGGAGTGCTCTGGCAGCAGTACAGCACAGACGGTATCATGTTTTGACCATAGTGCTTTAGACAGGGCTGCCAAGTGTTTGTGACGAGGCAGGGCTGTTTACTATACTTCGCTTTTAACTTTACTTTTGCATACAGTATATCGTTCATTGTTTTATAAACTGTGTTGGCAGACTTTTGTCCCTCTATAAACAAGTGAAGCTGTTGAGTTTTTGGACAAAGTTTGAGCCGCCTTGCGTTGCTTCTTTGCTTTATGTTCCAAGTGGAGAGCTGAATACTAAGATCCCTTTTTCAACACCGTTTATAATGCGATGCACATTTGAGGCATTTAAATTCTTTTGGCTCCCCAGCCATATGCTTCAAAATGGAAGCATTCTACAATGTCTGAATAGAGAACGAGGTAGAGGCTTGGCGCACACACATGTACAGCAAAGTCTGCAGTGGGATGCTGTCCTTAGCGGGGTTCACTCTCTAGGAAAATCTCCAAACCTTCACCCCAGTTTTGTTGAAGGAAATTTAAAAATCTTTCCAAGACTACATAGTGCATTTATATACAGGATTTATGTGTGTATTGAGACTTTATAACGTGACCAGTATATTATTTGAGAAGTTGGCAGTGTGGTTGGACAGTAATGAACTTTAAGTCTGGGTTGTGATGGAAAGGCAAAAGCTAATAGGAGTGAAAATGGCATTCCTGTTTTGTAATTGCAGTTTTCCCCAGTCCTTTTTAAAGATCGTCGTCTTCCTGCTCTTGCCAGTGTCTCGGTTTATTTCTGCACTGGAGATGCAATGCTTTTCGTAGCACATAGACTCTCACTCTGTCTCACTCTGTCTCTCTTCAGGGGATTTCTTCATTGTTTTCACAATCCTGACGGCCTGAGTAGCAAACACCAGATCTCTCCAATGTTTGGAAAAGAGTTTATACTTTCCTAGATAGAAGAACTTCTAAGCAAGTTTCTCTTTTCACATTCACGCCGATATTTGGTCATGATGTATTGACCACATGGATGCCATTATAAAAATGGTGTAGCTAATGCTTGGATGAAGAGGCTTCTATATCATTTTTGGGCTGAGGCCTTGTTCTTACTGTGTAGCTCAGGCTGACTTCAAACTCATGATCCTCCTGCCTGATCCTCCGTGGGGCTGGGATTGCAGACATAGAGCTCACACCTAGCACTATACATCTGAAGCTAGGTTGGAGTCTATGTCATTCTCTTAGATATGTCTTGGTTCCTTCCTTTTCTATCCTAGCTAGTCACGGGCTTATGATTGTTAGATCACATAGAAAAATGATTGTCTCTGTAACTTCCAGGAGAAATTGGGGGTTGGGGGATGCTCTGTCCACCCAGGAGTCATATCTTTTTCTGGTAGTAATAGTTTATAAGTTTCTAGATTGTTGATTTAGAATGGTAATCTTCTTGTGTGTGCACTCACACCCATGTACATGCACACATCCATATCCCCACACCATTTTCTCCTCTTCCTCTCTGTACTCTGTCGATATGGGAACTTTTTACAGAAAGACTTTCCTGTCCATTCTGTAAGTAGAGATTTCACAGATAAATCAGTGTTTTTTATAGACTTGGAAGATAACTTGCTAAATGGTGGAGAACCATTTTGGTTTTCGGGGAGATTTCTTATGATCCCTGTTAGGGTACAGTCTTATTATAAGCTTAATAACTTCTCAGTAATTATCCCATGGTGTCCTTTCACCATGAACTGACCTTAGGTTGTTTGGGAAACTAAGGGAGGGCTTAGTGCTAGGAACCAATAGAGAGAAGGGAAGAAAAGAAAGCAGAAACTGTGCTTCATTTATTTATGACAAGCTCATGGGTTGACATTTCTGTCGGGTGAAGCTGTATCACTGTTTATCTGTGCCTTTTTCCCCCTGTGGCAGGAGACGTGGTGAATAGACACTCCCTCCCAGAGACACCAAGTTCCAAAGCACTGACTCACCAGTTCACAATGAAAAACTAGGATGCAGCCATTTCCTACCTTTGTTTGGAGGCAAATGGATTGGAGCAGGCGGATGTGGGCCTAGGCTGCAGGGCTGTGCAGAAGGAAATGCTTTGGGTGGCCCTTCAGTCCTGGATGCTGTCTAACAACCCCTTTGTAAGGGCTGCACCAGCCTGCGTGGAAGGGCTCCATAGAGAATGCGGATCCAGTCCACATTCCCCGTCTTGTGTGAGCGCACATGGGGCTAAGAGGCAGTGGAGGTAGAGCAAAGCTTGCTCTGCTTCTGATGCAGAGGATTTTGAGTGCTTGTTAAGGGCAGAAGTAAACACACAAACTATCTTTCTCTAACAATCTCCTCTGTTTCAGCTTTAATATAGAACCGTAGTTTCTAGGTACCATTTGAGTTGGTCTCATCCTAACTATTCCAGAACAGAGTTTGGCCGTTACCTCTATGTTCCAGTGAAAACTGATCATGTCACCACCATCCACACACCTTGGGTGTTTGTGTTGTGGAATTTCTACTTATTTGAAGAGTTAAATTGTTCCCTTGTTTTATTCCACTGTCTGTTCAAGGGACCTGTGCCTAAGAGACCTTTTGTCTATCTGTCATTCCTCTCTTCAGGCTCCCTTTCTTCTTCAATGCTAACTGCTTGCCTGACACTGCCTGACATGTTTTATATTAATTTTTTATTACTGTTTCATTATGATTAATAGACTATAGCCTCATGTAGGTTAGAACTTTGATCATATTGTGCCCTTGCCCATGGCTTCGAATATAGTAGAATTCATGTCTGTCTGTGCCCAACACTTTGAGGAAACCAGGAGATCTGTAATAAATAAAGAGGAAACACTATGGACCATCAACAGACAGTGCTGGCTTCTTCCATTGGGTCATTCCAGGCATTGCTGAGCTTCTAGGTGACTTAGTTTTTCCATCTTGTATGTGGAAACAATGTTTTGCACACTCCAGAAACATTCTGTGAGTCTTGTTGTGAGTAGTAATTCTGTATAGTGGAAAGGCCAAATACTAACTTTATTTTATGAGAAGCAGTATGGGAATAATGAAAAGATGATGTGTCTAGTAGATGGTGCATTTTCCTGGGGCCATGGTTTTCCATGTGTGCTCTGTCCCTGGCCTTCATTGAGTGATAACCTTTGGGGATGGTTCTGTAAGGGTGGACCAACAGAAGGTTAAGCATGGCCAACACTTTGAAATGTAACTTGTCAGGGGTTGGGGAGTGGGCAAAGTAAAGTAGGAAATGAGACGAGGGAGAGAAATGGCTTTGACCAGAATTGAAGCTGTGTGTGTTGTCGTGTTTACGCACTGTTGATTTTTCGACACAAGGAGTTTTCAGTTAACCATCCCTCTAGGAATTTAAGAAATGTGACTTTTTTTTTATCTTGAATTTATTAGGTCTGGAAAGAATTGCTTCTGTCCGGGGTGGCTCATAGCTTCACAGTGTGGTGTATGATCTAGCAGACCTACTGTTGGCTGCCTGGCATGTCAGTGCCAGGAGGATAGCACAGGCAGAAACACTTCCTTAACTAATGGTGGTGTTTGCGAAGAGTGTGTGGAGGGATAAAGGAGACAGGGAGAAAAAGAAAGGAGAGAGGGGAGAGAAAGAGAGGAGAGAGAGAGATTCTGGAAGTCCTCCAGGAAGGGGCTAGGAGAGAACTCGAGGACAAATGCTCCTACTTGGAACACACACCAAATACTGGATATTTTTTTTTAAGAGAAGCCAAAATTAAACACAGTAGAGCTTACTGTTTGCTAATCAGCATGTGTTTACTTTCTCTTCCAAAATTGAAGTTGCCAACCAATACATTTCCTACCCAGTGCTCTGAATCTGTCCAAATAAACATGGAAGGAGTGAAACAATGACACCACACGGAAACTGTGTCCTCGCTCATTAACTAGGATCCAAAAAGTCTCTGGAATTTAATTCTAGCTGCGCAGTGAGGACTGTTTGGTTCATCACGGGAGGCCAGGGACTTCCTCTTTCAGCTGGTCAACATGGATGAGTGGGATTCTAAGTGACCATATAATTCTACCAATGTTGCCCTAAACCTAAATGAAAATGGCTCATTTCAGATCAGCCTCACTCATATTCCCCGCTGCACTAGAATAGTTTGGGTATAGTGTGTCTTATGGTAGCCATAAAACATACCTGTATAGTTCAAACAGTCAGTTCTAGTTTCCTGTCTTAAACTAGAGATCCCTCACACAGTTTTCAGGATGACATTAAGAGTTGATTTCTCTGGATTGCAGAGAGAGAGCTTTTAAGAGGAAGCTTTTGTGGTATGGCCAGTTTTGACGAATACAGTAGAAAACAAAATCCACAATCGACAGTACAGAAAACCGTCAATTCATAAGACTGCCACTTTAGTTAGGCTGCTAGTAGATAGGTCTCCATAAAAATATCATGTGTAATGCACGTGTATGAGTTTCTGTATAACTTTGTTATAGGGATGCAGGATGGAGGCATAGTGATTATTGGGCTATCATTATAATATTATAAATGTGTTTTATGAGTAGTAAACTCCTGGGATTTCAGTTCAGATTCCCATCTTTGAAAAATCTCCTTTTAGGAAATAGTAAGGTATTCATTAGTTATTCTTTATTGTGAATTTAAATAAAATACACTTAGCGTTTTCTATAATGTCATTTAAACCCCCATGCACCCACTTGTAAACTTACCAGGATCCAGTGACTAGGAACCATGGTCACAACAGGTCACAAAACCAAACCAAAAACACGAATGTGGGAGAGACCTTTGGGGGAGTTGGGATGGTGGGTGCAGGACACAGATAGGGGAGTTGACTGTGATGGATGGGAGCCAAGAGAGGGTGGGCATTGAGAGTAATCAGAATAACTTATATACTTATAAGACATTGTTAAAGAACAAATTTAATAAAAGGTATTTTAGAAAGGATAAAAAATCCCAAACAAAAACACACAAACAAAAACTTTAGAACAAGACAACAGCAATAGCAAAAATGTCTCTGAATATTGCAGAGTCCCTGGAGACTGAGTGGCTGTGTGTACCAAGGAGAGGCAGTCTTCTGGTTTCCCCCACACTTCCTCTCTGCAGCAAAGCCCATGGCTTTTCCTGTCAGGCATCAGCACAACAAAAGATGGCCTTAGCACCTTACTGGGGATCAGCTACACATTAAAGTTGGAATCCTTCCATCAGCAGAAGTATTGATATATGATATTTTTTTAAAAAAATAAACATAAGAAATTAATGATCTGAACAAATTTTGTCTTCATTAGATAAATGACATATAATTAGGAAACGTTCCATATAAAGCCAACATGAGAGCACGTGAAAGCCAAACGTGATCTTTTAGGATGAAATAGCCATGTCAGAATTGTTGGACAGAAGCTATGTGAACTTGGTTGTTGTCTTTGCAATCTAGTCAACTCATTCACTGAAAGGAGCCCTGGGCCTTCAGCACCAAGGTCTCACAGGATAGGGCCCCGTTGCTGTCAGGAGCAGGGCAGTGTAGCAAGGGAAATCCTGAACTCAGTGCACAGTCCCTCGTAAGCTGGATCCCCAAGCTGTAAACAGCAGGGAATAAAGTGTAGAACATTAATGATAATTTTCTAAAAACTAGTGTTAATTTTCTGTCGACACTCACTATGAACTAACTAGCCAGTGTCAGAAAGCTGCTGGTTTGTGGGTGACTTTCCTCTGACAGTTACAGCCATTAGTAAGCACATCTAGACTCCCCAATATTAGGGAACACACAGAGGGAGACCAGTCTATGAAGAAGAAATGAAGATTCCAGCCTGGTCTTGGAGCTCAGCCGGGAATTTAGATGCATAGGGAGTGGGAAGGGCAATGGAGGCTGCTCCAGTCCCCAGCCTCCTGAACTGGTACTTCAAGTAGATTTAGGCAGAAGTAGTCAGTGGCATTTGGGAAAAGCCACTGAGGTAAAAAGCAGGGATTATGGTTAAAAAAGGAAGAGGACCTGTATGGAACTAAGGCTTAAAATCTAGAAATTAAATTGTTGAAATTGAAGATTAAATTAAAGCATCCGTGTTCACCATTCATGTTTTCTACTCCCTTCCATTGTTTGATACAGTGATTTATTATTTATAATTTTTAATTTTTTGAGATAGGGTTTCTCTTTGTGTTCCTTGCTGTCCTGTCTGTAGACCAAGCTAGCCTCAAACTCAGGCGTGTGCCATCACACCTGACTCTGCTCCATTGATTTTTATCGTATTCTTTTTCTTATAGTCTTAGCTACCATCTTCCAATGTGTTTAGAAATATTTAATGTGCATTAAATATACCTATTTCAGTTTATATCTTATGCATTGATATATTTAAGAAGTGTTATTTTAGTTAAATTTACTTAAATTAAAAATAATAATGTCAGATGAGTAAATGCATTTTTAAGAAATTTAAGCAAATTAATCGTGGGTCTCTTTTCCCCAATCTCCCTTGGGCCGCTGCACCAGGAGGATGTCTCTCTCTGCAGGGCCTTTGCTACACGGAGTCCCATCGCATATGTGTTTGTGGTCTGAGTCTCAGGCAGAGATGCTCATCTCTACCATGCAGTCTGCAGCATAGTTCCTCGACATTTTTACCTCAGGATGATTTTTCCTAAGTATGACAGCTCATGAGTCCACGGACTCGAGGCCTCCATCGTGGACTTTCCAAGTCACCAGAGGTTCCCTCAGTGTTCTTCCCTTGGCACCTAGCGCAGTCTTAGAGCACCAACTCTCCCTTGGGAAATGCCCAGCCCTAGATGCTGTATCTAAGAAGATATCACAGCGAAGAAGTGTGATGGCGGTCCAAGTGGCTGGGGCCATGCGTTCATACAGAATTGATGGGCTAGGAGTAAGCTGCATCTGCTAAACTCACACTGCTGATTGATTCTGTTGCTTCTTATGCTTGCCTCTCAGTAGTGTGCAATCTACAGTAGAGATACAATATTGAAAACCCTGCGCTGTGGGGATGACTCAGTGGGCAAGACAGCTTCCTGTCAAAGTAAGAGAAGCCATTCAACTCCTAAGCTACTCACATAAGAAGTCAGTCAGCTGGTCACATAAGAAGCAATGGCCACATGTGCTGCTAACCCCAGGGGCAGGGAGGCAGCGGCTGGTGGGCCACAGGCTCTTGCTGGTCAGCTGGCCTCCCTAAACTGGGGAACTGCTGGGGCAGAGAGATGCTGTCTCCAGAAACAGGCAGAGAGAGGCGGAGGACCTGTGGCTTCCTGTGGCCTTTGCATGCATGTACGTGAGTGCATACACCGCGCATATACATGCATTTCTCCTACCCCACCCCCACACAACAGCAGCTAAATATTGATCCTCAGATTTTTGCCACGACTTTCATTGATAAGTGATAGCTTTTCCCCCCTGAAAAAAATTTTAGGTTTACTTCTGAGAAATTCTTATCTGAAAATGTTAGCTTCCAGTTACCTCACAGAGGATCAACATAGTGTTTTTTTTCTGTTTGTTTTTGTTGTTTTTTTTTCATTTGGAAATAGATTAAGTTGCTTTTGTCTGGATTTCATATATTTGGTGTGTAATTTCTGCCTTTGCCTCTAAAATTCAATTCAGTAAACTTTGCTGTGGGGCAGTAAGATGCGCGGGTCTTAGGGAATGCTCCAACCTGTGCTTCTCTTGTCCTGGCTTTCTTACCAAGTGATGGCTCCGCTGTATGGAGTCAGCAGTGGACATGGCATGCTAAGCAAAGAAAGGCGGCTGAGGCAGAGGTCCCTCCTAGCCTGTCCCTTTGAGCAGCATGCTTAGCTGAAGGAGAGCTGGCAGCCCTGGGCTCAGCTTCAGGAAGTCCTGCAGAGAGGCTTGGGGCACCTCTGATGTCTAAGGTCAGAGGCCACAGTAGTTGCAGGAGAAAGCCCAGAAGCAAACAAATTGAAATAATGTTTAAGTAAAATGGAATAAATAGTTCAGCTCACTATAGGATCTTGTCACAGTTTGGGAGTCTCCGTCACTTAAAGGGCCCCAGAAATGCAAGGACCCGCTTCCTTTGTTCCTCATTTGACAGCTTCCACGGAAGTGTCCTTCTTAGAAAACAGTTGGTTCTTGGAGCTTGAGCCTTAGCTCTCTAAATGTTTATTATTTTTAATTATATGCATGTGTCAGTGTGGGTTTGCGTATGTGAGTACAGGTGTCTGCAGAGATGAGCTGCAGTTCCAGGCCCTGATGTAGGTTGCTGGACTTGAACGTGGGTACTCTGGAAGAGCAGTGGTATGCGTGAATTGCTGAGCCGTTTCTCCAGCCTCCTACGTATTTGTTTTCTTTTTAATTTAGTTTGGTGTTGGAGTTTGAACGGAGGGCCTCACACATGCTCAGGACATATTCTGCCACCCAAGCAACACCTGTCGTTACAAAACTTTTAAGTGACCTTCAGACTTCATTCCTCACACCTGCCAATCTTCCTTATCTCGGCAAATTCTGTGGCGTGCTGGAAGTCCAGCGGTTTTTATGTGATGTTTGCTTACTTGCCGTTCTCCCGAGCATAGGTGGCAATGCTGGTGCGGCCGGTCGTCTTTGCTGGTGGCAAAGGGTTCTGTGTATTCTGGAGCAGAAAGACAGGCGGGCCCAGAGTTCAGCCCAGGCTGTTCTGTGTTAAGTGAAAACTCCCTGTGTGACCGAGTCATAATCCCAAGGCAGATGTTTTATGGAGTCTCATTATTGTCCAGAAGTGGCTTTTGGATAAGAAAATGCAGCCAGGCAGAAACAGTGCAAACATGATTGGCTTGCCCACTTTGGCTTCGACTTTTTCTTCCTATCATCCTTGAGCCCACTCCATCTTCACCTTGCCCTTGATCCTTCTTCCTGCTCTGTACCTTTAGCTCCTTAAAAACAAACAGATAACGGCAAATGGCTATATTCAAACCCTAGCTCTCTAGAGGTCCTGATTAGAGGCCGGCTTTGCCGTGAGACGTTTCAGGTCTGTTGTTGTTGGCGAAGACCTTGTTTCTTTCTCAAGTCTTTCAACCACGCCGTGGCCTTTCACAACCTGTAAGTTCTGTAATACTATATTTCGTGAAGAAAGGAAAACCGAGATTCCCCCGTCCTTGCTTTTGTTAACCCATTCTTGTTTTAGACTTCAACAAAAAGGGTTTTTGTTAACTGGAGCTTAAAATCAGCCAGCCTGCAAAGTAGTCCCCCTTTTTATGCACGGAGGATTAGCTTGGCATGTTGTGCAGTTCCCTTGTATGAGCCGCTCCTGTGTCCTGTCATACGGTGTATAATTACTGCACTTCACCATCGGCAGTCATTCTTCGGCTCAGACCTGTCTTAAACCTCTCATTAATATAAATCATACCGGCAAGGTAGAAAATGCACCTTTAAAAAGAACCAAGTGTTAGGGAGGTAATCTGTTCTTTCCATAATAGACCCGGAGCAAATAATCTCTACCTAGTGCTTTTCTTCTCCCAGCAATCAAAATAGCTTGTGATAAAAGATCAGGTACCTGGACTGCACAGATGCTCAGTGTTTGATTCACAGGGTCAGGCTTCTTGCTTGATTCCAGCCTCGTTTTCTCTCTGTCCCCCTTGAACAGTGGAGTGTATAATCCTCTGCTCTTTCAATGTCGACCTTTGGATGAGACTCTCTCTCCCTCTTTCCTCCCTCTCTCTCTCTCTCTCTCTCCCTCTCCCTCTTTCTCTCTCTCTCTCTCTCTCTCTCTCTCTCTCTCTCTCTCTCTCTTTCACACACACATACAGACAAACACATACACAGACACACCTGTACACAACACAGGGTTGTATATGTCAATTAAGCCACAAATTGTTTTTTATTTTGGGGTGGGGGTCTCTCATTGACGCTCCCATTCTAGTCAGTAACAACAGTCTGAACTTCCAGTGTCTCAGAGTGAGTTTTCTTTTGTGGGAAAGTCACAGGCTCAGTACGCAAATACTTGTGGTGTGCTTCTGCTTAGTTATAGAGCTTGGCTTTGGTGTAGCCCTCACAGGTCCTGTCTGGAAGCTGAAGGTACTCATCTTTCTTGCCCACAGCCACCGTTTTTACTCTCCACGTGTCACCCAGCAGCTTCTCCTGCTTCAGCGATGTTAGGACGGATGATTGCAGGAAGCCCAATACAAGTGGGGCTGCTGCGTGCGTGAGCTTTTTGGTCTCTGGGAAACATCTCAGACTTTTACAGACCCTAATAGCCCAGGCTATTTGATCTAACCTGTGCTATCTCTGCTCACCTGTTTCTTCCTCCCTCCTTTGAGTTTCTGACTTATGACTATAGCTTCTGTTTTTTTTTTTTTTAAATTTGTTCAAGAACCCCACTTTTTATACCCGAAGACCTTCCTCCAGTTTTCTTCATCCTTCAGCTTTCAGTTTAAAATACCTTTCTGGTTTTTTTGTTCCATATTTTTGTTAAAAGCCTACTATGTGACAGAAATTATTTCAGGCCCCTGAAATTCAGGGGATCTTCCAGACAGACAGCATTGCTGTTCTTCCAATCCAGAAGCGCCCCTAGCAAAGACTTTCTGGATGCCCTGTTTCCCTTGGCACTTTATCCTACATGTCTGTCATACTCCATGACTTCTCATGGCACTCGCTCACTCTGCTGAGCAACTGTTTATCAATGCCTGTTGGAAAGACCCAGCAAGTTTCGACCAAGCCTCTTCTCCCTGATGCACCCCAATCGCTGTGAAGACATGACCACAGTCTGTCTGTCATGTCTCATCTCAGAATCCAGTTGGCATACGGTCGCGGATGGGCATGAAGGAGTGCCATGCTCCTGATCCACAGATTCCTTCCATTTGTATTCTGTCTGAATTCTCTTACGTTCCTTTCTTATATTGTCTTAAAACAGCACAAGTTAGAAATTTATTCAGGCCCATCAACCTTTCCTTTGAATAGAAGTCAATTACTAAAATTGATTGATTGAATTCATATAGTTGGCTCCCTTCCAGCACCCAGCGGACATTAGTGACTGCAGGAGTGAGGTGTAATCCCAGGACTGATGGGAGTTTAGGGCTTGGTCCCTCTGGAGTTGGGAGGGTGGGAACACAGGATTTAGAGAAAAATGCAGCTGAGGACAGAGAGTTTGTGATAGGAAAGCCAGGTACTCCCTTTTCTTCTTGTCCAACATTAGAAAAGAATCTTTCATATGCCAGAGACTTTTTTTAAAAACATGTAACTTAAAATGTATTCTTTGAGGATTCCATACATGTGTATGATGTATTCCGTCTTCATCTCTTCCATCCCACTTCCAGACCATCTCCCTCCCAACCAGCTTTACCACCCCTACCACTACCTACTCCTCTTCTTGACCCATTGAATCCAATTAGTGCTGCTTTTATGTTGATGGTATGGGCCCCTCACCAGAGCAACCCTACTCCCTCTCCCTTCCCCAGAAACCCTGGGTCTTGTGAGCTCGTCCCCATCCATGCTGGAATGTGAAGTAACTTGGTCTTGCTCAGATATTGTTCTGGGGATTGTTTGTATGAGATTACAGAAATGTCAAACAATTAATTTTATTTATTCTCTTGTGATACTAAAGGGTACCTCTTTTTTAAATACTCACTCTAAATGTCTTTTTCTGTTTTGCCTTCCCCATAAAACTCTCCAACGAATTTTTTAAAGTATATATAATAATTTTAATAAAGTCACTGAAAGAAAAATTTAAAAGAAAAAAATTAAAAATTCTAATAATCTAAAATGTACCATCCTCATTTTATTTTGAGTACTGAGAACATACATTATATTGGGTTGCATTTGAACTCATGTGGAAGAGAAAGTACATTCTTAATGAACGCCAATAGAATTAAAATACCAGCACAGAGAGGCAAGGTCGACTGAAAGAACCTAACTGTTAGATTCTTTTGTTATATGGGGTAAAGCTTGGCTGGGAAGCAAACTTTTCCTTGAGAATAGTTTCCAAAACAAATATACTATAATTTGCAAGCAATTTGAATTAATATGTAATTAATATATCTGAAAGAAATTAAAGGAAGAATGAAATGCTTACAGTTCGCCCACAAAAACTTAGTGTGGCTTCGCATGTGGGTTCAAGTAGGACACCTGAATGTTTAAGATGTGAAAAGAGAATCATAAAGTTCAGTTTGATCATTTTAAGACTTTGATGTAGGTCTTTCTCTTATATAATTACTTTTAAAGTCTACTTCCACACAGTGTCTTTAGATTCATGTCTCTTATTACTCTATGTAATAAGTAAGATGAGGGAATAAAGTCAGGTGATTCATCTGGTGAAATGTAGAGTAATTAATTTCACTGGGTGAAAGTGAAGATTTACATATTTAAGAAGTATTATGTTAAGGATGGGGAGGGAGCTGGAGATTGCACATGTGCTTAGCATATGCAAAACTCTAAGTTTAGTTGCTAGCTGCTGTCTTGCACCCCCAAAGTCTTATGTTAAAAGAGATTTGGGAAAAAAAGCATACAATCAGTTTAAATTCATGTCATAGTAATGTCCAAATGTTGTCCAAACTCAAGAGTTTGAGTGGGTTGGTTCTTCCATTCAGGGTTAGTAGCTCAGTCTCAGCACTAAGTTGGGTAAGTTCTTATTGGTCAGCCTCATTCCTCATCTCTAATAGTCCCCACCTCTATGGTTTGTATTAAGAATTAAAGCCAACTTTTGTGAAACTTCTTGTAACATGCTTGTTTATATTTAACATCTACAAATGATGCTCATTATCAACAATTACATGCCACTGGAGGAAATAGATATTAAAGCGTTGGTTGCATAAAAAGATATTAAAATATTGATTGCAATACTATTGTTAATTTTCATTCATTAGTCATATATTTAGGTTCTGGGAAAATGCTCAGTTTATAAAATTCCATCCAAATCAGCTCTGTTTTTTTTCCTAGCACATAGTTTTTAAAGTTGTAAGAATTCCTTGCACATTTGGGAAAGATTTCACCCTCCTAACCCTGACTTGATTCTTTGACAAAACTATTTTAAACCTGAACAAAAAAATTAGTTATAATATTTAGCTTCTGATAAAGTTAGAATTATTTGAATAACTCAACTAGTCATTTCTATTTTTTGGATATATTAGTCTAGTATTCATCTAAAAATGTGATTAGCAATTACCTGATTCATTCTAAATATTTGCTTCTAGAAATGAAGGTCATCTTACATGAGTTGTAAGGACTGATAGGCTTATATGTTCATTGATTTTCTTCACAGTGACTCTGTTTAATAGGTATGAGCCAAAATTGTTCTGTAAATATCCTTTATTAGCTTATTAAAAGAAATATGTTTCAAGAATATGTTTCATTTATTAATGAATTAATATTTTAAACTTGTTTTACACAGTCACATTATCACATTAAATGATTGTAGAAAAGCAATAGGTTCCTTAAAATGTATAGAATGTGCTTCTTTAATTAATTATTTTATTAATAGTATAATAAACAATGATAGCCAATTTAAGCCTCAAGTAATGTAATCTTTTTACTAGTTTTCTAAATCATATTTTAATGATTTTATTGAACTTTAAGCCATTCCACTGGAAAAACCTGTATTTCAGGAGAATGACCAAGTATTGTGTATGCTTAGTATAAAAGAAAAAAAAAAAGTAATCCTGGTCATGGGGTTGCACACCTTTAATCCTGTCACTCAGAAGTCAGAGGCAAGTTTACCTCTGTGAGTTCCAATTCAGTCTTGACTAACCAAGAGCTTCAGACCAGCCAGGGCAGCATAGGAAGACCCTGTCTCAAAAACCAACCAATCAACTAGGCAATTGACAAACAAGCAAAACAAACCATCAATAGTAAACAAGCATATTGGCCTACACCCCCTAAAGACTCTGCTTGGCATTTCTGAAATTTTGTTTTGTTTTGTTTGTTTGTTCTTTGTATGCAGAATTCTAGCAAAGCCCAAAATGAATCTCTGGCAGAGCTAGGTCTGCTTTTAAGTCACAGGCCAACCCAGCACACTTGGTAACCTTCTGTTACTTTCATTTCAGACTGTACTCTTACAGGCAGTGAAGGACTTTTCATGTCGTTTCCATAAAATGAGATTTCCTTATAAATCTAAACCCACGAACCCACAGATGCCCCAGCTACCATCCTTCACTTTGTTTTTGCTCATGTTCAACTGTTGCTTTCAAACATCTCATAAGGTGTGTGCTGTTGTTTTGGGGAGAGCACACAGTGGGTGTAAGGTGAACCTAGTATCAATCACTGGACCCTTACAAATGGCTTGTTTACTTCATTAATTATTTATCTGTCTACTTAAGGGCATTGTTTTTTAGATAAAAGAGCTCCAGATACACAAATAAAATGTATTCCAAAACAAAGTTGTTTTTCACCTTTAAACAAATGTTTCCAATTCTCATTTATATACGTGATTTAAAAATGTTAGACATTTAGATAATGGGGTAGGATTTTGTTTTGAGGGTTGGGGTACTTAGGAAGGGCTAGATACTCAAAGGACTGGAGATGTGGGTTAGTGGTAGAATATTTGCCAGATGTGTGAGTCCCTGGGTTTAATCCCAGCTAACACACACACACACACACACACACACACACACACACACGCATGCACACACATGCACACACATGTGTATGTGCACACACATGCACAACTACTGTAGAAGTATAATTCTGTAAGACAAATGGCCCTGATAATGTCTGAGTAGCTGAAGAGCCATAGGTAGTAATACTGAAAATTTGCTAAGAGAGTAAAGTTTGTAAGTTCTTATAAAAATTAAGATTGAAAGTTTTCATATAAGAAAAGATAAAAATGCTTTCAAAACAAACTTTATACAATTGAACAAGCACTTAGCATTCTCCAAAATGTTGTCTGCCCATTTTAGAGGTAAGAAGAACCTGACAACGGTAAAGACAAAATCGTGGAAGAGACAGAGGAGATCGAGTAGTAAACTGTGATCATGTATGTCCTTTCTTTTTTCAGTTCAGATGCTCTCTTTGTTTCTTAGCTCTCTGTTGTAAATCACAGTGATCTATTATTAGGGAAATAAAGCTCTTCCGCGCAGCTATGAAATAAGGACCAAAAATTGACAGTGGTGGCCATGAGCAGGGATCTTCAACAGAAGATAGTTTCGTTTCCTGAGTAGCCCACCAGTTATTTTCTACTTTATTTATGGCTCTTTGTAGAAAGCTTTCTGTGTAGAAATACTTTTAAGAGCTATTAATTGTTCCAGGAAATATAATAACAAACGAGATTAGAAGGAATATATTGAGGAAGAATTTTTTTTCTATTTCTCTTAGTTAATTCTTTCAACGTTGTTTTAGATGATTTGTGGGTGAGAGGTGGTAAGTACAGAACTTTTTGCCAGGGTGACAAAATAGGACACCTGTCCCTGGCACTCAGAGTGCCTTGATGAGGCCCAGAAGATGCAGGGTCACAAAGGACTCCAAAGATACCTGATGCATTCTTAGCATCGTGTCTACCAGACAGGCTCTCCTGCGTTTCCTGGGAGACACAGCTTTGGTAGAGTTAGAGGAACAGAGCTAGGACTGATGAAGATCTCTTCCTTCTCCTTTTTTTCCTCCATTCTTTGCACGTGATGTGTCAGAATTTTGCCTTTTAATGGAACAAAACTATTGAATTATACAATAAAGAAAGTATTTAAGAAATAAAGGAAGTCACATGGTCATTAATAATTAGTGGTTGTCACGTATGTATAAACTGTAAAAAATATTAATATCGGGATTCACAATTTTAAGCTGTGTTCTAGTAAAGTGCTGTGTATGGGAAACATGGATGAGAACTAGATTCGCTGAAGTCGTGGCAAACAGGTGCAGCTCGGCTAAGCGGTGCAGCAGAGGAGTTAATTAGCACTGCTCATCAGAACTGGAGTCTTAGGAGAGTATTAGCAAAGGGTGGACCCACTTGGTGAACACGGGCAGTAAGTGGTCTCCGCTCATTCTGCTTCAGAATGCAGCCTGGCTTTCCTCAGGATGGAGTAAGACTTTCCTCGTGTTGTCTCTGCTCTCTGAGCGTCCCTTAGACTTGTAATTTAATCCTTAGAATTGTAGGTGACATTGTCAAGATGCAGCAGGAAGGATGCGTGAAACATTGCGATTTCCAAAGACAGGGAGGGGGAAAGTGGGATTTGAGCTGGTCCACAGAAAAAGTTTCTCAACTCCACGTACAGGGAAGGCAGGTCTGGTGGAGGCTATCCCGGGCCACAGCACAGGGCGCCACTTCATAGGGCACCTGAGTTGCTGGAGGAAGCATTAGGAGGGTTGAGGCTTGAATGGGGGAAAGGACCTTTGGGGACAGGAATGTCTGATGATGCAGTGATATCATTCTGTAGGTCTAGATGCTTCAGGCTGTATCATCAAATGCCAACAAATTTATTGGTTTAAAGTAGCCCTGTTCACAAGCTAGCCTGTGCCATGTAACTGTGTTTTCTGCTCTATTTATTCCAGGATTAGAATCAGTTTTTGACCTGGGGTAGGGTGTCTTCCGGAGGCTCAGGTAAGGGTGGGAGTAGATTGTTTTGAAGCTTCTTGGTAATGTTGACTGCGTATACCCCTTGTGGGTATATGGTTTCTTTGCTACCTGTTGGTGACTATACTCAGTACTTAGAGACTGCCTGAATTCCTTCCCATCGTTTAGCCAGTGAGGGCCTCTCTCTTCCTTTGCAGCTTTCTGACCTGTCTTCTTAGACAAGCAGCAGAAGAGTCTCCACTTAAGGAGCTCATTTGATTAGGTCAGACCCACTGGCCTTAGGTCCCTTTTATTCTCAAGCATGCCATCTAATTCAATCAGTAAGATCTATGCTGGTCATCATCTGGGGATTGTGGATTGTAGATCAGAGCGGAAAGTTTTAGTGATCACCTCAGAGATCTGCCTTACATAGTGGGTAGTGCTGGTGCTGTGGGCATCTGAACAAGCGAATTTCAGGCTCCAAGCAGTGTTTCAGAGAGTGGAACATAGAAAGTATTTTGGAGAGAGAGGGTCTGTACAAAGACGACAAAGAACCAAGTATTTGCACCATCAAAATATCGGAGACAATCAGTGTGCTGCAGGGACCAACAGAAGCACTTGACAGCAGTTATGTCCTGCAAAGCCTGGGGTGATTTTTGTGTGGGTTCTGGAGGGAGAGGTAATTATTAGGTGGTTAAGCAGGTAGACTCTTCTGCCTTTTTCTTATAAACAGTGGAGCCTTTATCTATCTGTGCTTCAACTTCATTTTTAAAAGAAAGTTCATTGCTTCATTTATATCATTTCTACTAAAAAGAAATCATGGGTTCACTGGACCTTTCTGATCTGCTCATTTCGTAAGTGGGAAATTATAAGCTCACAGAGGGAAAGTGACAGACTCGCTGAGTGTCTTCACTAAGGGTGCATTTAGAATAGAAAAGTATTGAGTGATTGGGGGGCATTAGAGGTGTACCAGAGGGCAGCCTGTTCAATTATCTCATGAATTCTAGCAGCAGGGATCAGCTCATCTAGGGATTTACCAGGAAATGCCTTGGGAGGAGGCTGTTCCTAAGCCCTATGAGGCAAAGAGTGAAACCTCTAAGTACAGACCAGCTCTGCAGAGTTGGGGAGGCAGAGATGTTTGGAAAGCAGTATAGCCTTTGGAGGCTCATATATTTGAGGAATATGACTTTGGGCAAGGTATTTTGTCTTATTAACCTCAACTGCAAAATGAAACATATAATAACAGACTTATACATCAAACTAGATGAATATTGGTAGTCTGATGCCATCCCATCCGCTCCATAGAACTGTTGAGGACTCTGGGTGTGAGAATGTATTCCTAGGTCCTGCCATGTGATCAGTACTGCACATTAGTAACTGTAGCAAGGCAAAGATTCCAGATCTGGAATCTAGGAAGCTAAGTTTTCAAACCATGGGAATCCTCTCACGTTGAGATACAGGACAGTCCCTGTGGTAAAGGAGGATTGGGCTTTAGATGAAATGTGGACTATCCAGCAGAAGCTGGGATCCAGGGGGCAGGAACTCCTGCTGAGTCAACATTTGGTCAGGTTGAGGTCCTAGAGGAGCTCACAGACTTGAAGGTAAGGAGGAGATGGGCAGGCAGACAGAGTAATAGCTGGTTCACTCAGCAGAGGCAGGGGGATGGGATTATGGTGCGTGAACAGTTTCACCACGTGAAGAGTGGAGCCCTTAAGCAGTAGAAACTCGCTTGCATGTGCTTGTCTCTACAGATGAGGAGTTCAGGAAGGAGGTTCCACTTTGATTTCATTGAAGGAGCGATGAGAACATTTTAGGGAAGAATGAAGAGCTGAGGGAGGGCAGAGAGAAGAGGAGGTGGCACGGGAAGTGGTGCTACTGTCGGGGAGGTAGAGGGTTCGAAGGTTACAAGGTATGCTATGGAGCTGCTGGCAGGGGTCCACTGTTAGCTAGACTATGAAGCCATCATCATTCTGAGGGATAACGGAAAAAGCTTGGTTCCCACGCAAAACTCTTAGCTCTGGTTCCTTATGGAAGTAGTAGAGACCTTGCTTAGTGAAATAGCGGTATAGATAACATTCAAAGCATCTCTCTAAGCCAGGGAACCACAAAGGATTTTAAGACAGCACTGTATGCTTCCCTGCTCCCATATCCACCCTTCCTGTGGGAGATCACCAAGTCCAGTTGGAATGGGACTGATGGAACATGAGACCAAACCGGACTCTCTGAATGTGGCTGACGGTGGACGCTGACTGAGAAGCCAAGGACAAAGGTGCTGGGCTTTGATTCTTCTGCATGGACTGGCTCTGTGGGAGCCTTCTCAGCTTGATTGATCACCTTCCTGGACCTGGGGGAGTTGGGAGGACCTTGGTCTTAACATAGAGTAGGGAACCCCGATGGCTGCTTGGCCTGGAGAGGGAGGGAGGGGGGTATGGGTGGAGGGGAGGGGAGGGAAGGGGAAGGAAGAGGGGAGGAGATGGAAATTTTTAAATATATAAAAAAATAAACCATAAAAAAAGACAGCACCGTAGAGATGTTTTGTCTTACTTCTGGTATATGAACTAATTAAAAAACAAAAACCACTGCTTTCTTTGTGACTTACTTTGTAGCAGATCTGCATCCCCATCATTATTCAGAATTAATAGTAAGATAAACTTTGGAGTGTTTTAGTGATTGTCTTAGGGCTTCTATTTCTGTGAAGAGATACTCTGACCACAGCGATTCTTATAAAGGAAAATATTTAGTTAGGTGGCTGACAGTTCAGAGGTTTAGTCCATTATCATCATGGTTGCACAAGGCAGTGCGCAGGCAGACATGGTGCTGGAGAAGGAGCTCAGAGTTTTACATCTTGATTCACAGGCAACAGGAAGTGAACTGAGATCTTGGGTTTGGCTTGGTCATAGATAAGACCTCAAAGCTTGCCTATAAGGTGCCACACTTCCTCCAACAAGGGCATATCTACTCCATCAAAGCGACACCTCCTAATAGTGCCACTCCCTGTGAGCTTATAGGGACTACTACATTCAAACTACCACAGTGATCCTTGCTGAGGAGAATTCAGGAACATATTTCCTGACTTTGCCTTGATTTCAGCTGCAAAGGAGGCAATGAGTCCTCCAGATATAGCTTAGAGACAAGGCCTTGACTGTTCAATACAGAGAGTGTGGAAGGCCCAGACTGATACTTGCTGGGGACACAGGCCTGCTGTTTAGATGCTCTCCTTAGCTTGAGAATGGAGGAGAAGAGTCCTTGGTACCGTTCTTCCTCTCACAGGAAAGGCTTCTGCTTCTCATGTGTCTAACCACTGCCTTCAGAGTCATGGTGTGGGTTCTGATGAAATGGATCGAGCTTTTGGGAGGACTTGTGACAATTTTATATTATGAGCCACAGCTTTCATTGCACCGTGTAAAGAGCTTGCTAAATTGCATATTCTGAACTCCTGCTTTCTAATTCCTCCCTCCCCCCCCCCCCCCCCCCCCCCCCCCCCCCCCCCCCCCCCCTCTCTCTCTCTCTCCTTTCCTCTCCTTCCCATTAAGTAAGGCCTTGTGTATGCCAGGCAAGCACACACACTACCACTACTAGGCTATATCCCTAACCCTTAATTTCTTGAATTTATAAACTATAGTGTCACATATACTCAAGGTTTTTCCCTGACTTCTTCTCTGGTTGGTTGGCAGTTAGATTCTTCTCTAGCTTTACTTCCTCCTTAAAAAAATAAATAAAATAACCTCTAGGGAAGATACCTCCTTTGTAAAGTACATATAAAATAGAAATAACCGGATGAGCAAGATCCTGGCCTGAGTCAGTGTTATGGCACCAAGTGCAAAGTTGTTTGTAATTTTGAGTAGAGGAGTCTAAAAGCTAGCAAGCTTGATCTTTAGGCTTGCACCATTGATATCTTATCCTAAATTATATCTTATTTGGGAGAATCTTTTCAAGTCCAAATTTTAAATGTGTTGTCACAAGATGAATGGCATACTAATATTCTTCTGAAGACTGTAGAACAATGCTGGTTTTAACTACATGCCTGCATAATAATTACCATTTATTACCAACATATTGTTATTTAACTAGATCTTAGGTTTGTTGGTTTTGTTGGAAATGTTGGTAGTATACAGAATCAAAACAACACAAACCTTTAGGCAAGGAAGAAGGAAACAGTCAAAAATTGTGTCATACTCTACAGGATTCAACATTTGGGACAAGAAGGGCCAATGCCATCAATGTCTCTTCCAACTCGAGCAATGTCTATAGTAGCCATTTCTTCATGAAGAGCACTTGAGAAATGTCTTTGTGGTGGGACAGTGAGGTCAATGGTGTTGAACTGAAGCTACTTGGAAAACTGAGAGGCGTGGCTTATGTCCCCAGAGGGCAAGATGTGCTCCTTTCCAAAGATGCTGCACAGTGCCTCCAAGACCGAAATACACTACCTAACGGTGGCAGTGGTTAGAGGAAGGGGGAAAAGAGACCATACATTCCTGATGCCTGAGACAGCCTAAACCTGGGCAGTAATAGTATCCTCTTTGGTATCTCAGTAAAGTCACCAGTAGACCAAATATGAGGACCACATATCAGCAGTGAAGGGAACTATATGTAGACTGGCTGCATGCATCCATGGTCATCAGGATACCAGGTGGCTAGGACCTCAGCTAAGCATGGCCTAAGAGCTCCTCATTGTCTTCCCAGGAGCTCGAGTCCCACACTGATGTCTGGAAAGGCTTCACATGCTGCAGTTAAGCCATGTTGGTTTGGACACAGTGTGGTTGGTGGAATCTGGGTTTCATCAGCTGCTGCTTGAAGAGTTTGGGCAGAACTCTGAAGACAGACTGGCTTTGAGGTTATTCAAAGTCACATTCTTGAAAGAATCCTAGACATAAAGCAATCCAACTTTTATAAAATGTTATCATTTCTATTTCGTATCTGGCCTGCAGCGTACTGTGGTGAGGTCTGCCCCATTTCTTGGAAAAATGCCCTTTTCCTTTGGGAACATGTCTGCCCTTTCCAGGCCTGCCCAGATGTTCACACCTCATTATTCTTACTGCCTTGCTGGGTAGAGACATCCTTGCCTCTTTCTGAAATATCCTTAGATCTTTGTGAGGTACAAACTCTCAGCAAACATGGAAGAAAGGGAGCCTAGAGCATTAGAAGAGCTCTCTGACAATGTAGCAGGATATAAAGACTTGATACCCATACATACTTGCTTACCTTAATTTTTCTCTTCACTCAGATGAACTCATGTTTCTCTTTATCTCAGTGATGTGTATGTTTTAGTTAGTGTCCTCCAGTCTTTCAGAGAATGAAACAGGATAAATGAGTAAATAATAAATATTGATACAGTGAAATCCTGTTTTAAATCAGATAATCAGCAAGTGACCTTTCAGATCAAGATTTGATGACTCTTTTAGAATAATATAAACTTAGAGTTTGCAGCATTATTAATTTGCGAATCTTATTTTTTGATTGTTCATGTCCACCCCAGAAATAATTTTCACAGTAATCTAATTTAGATTCTGTGTACTTGTGAGTCAAACATAGTCATATATAAAATACAAAACCTAAGAAAAATTTGTTGCCTGAATGCTCTGTGATTAATACTAATATTTCTTTGAGTATCAATAAGAGATTGAACAAAACAGCCAATTTAATGCAAATAATAAGGCTTTCACTTAAAGATACTGAAGGATTCTAATGTTACGGAACTCACACACATTCTGTTTTATTTCAGTCAGTTCGGTAAATATTCCGCCACTATCTATGAAGGCAGACAGCATAGTTCTGCTGTTTTTTAGGTTGCTGCTTAGGTCCAAATGGGCCCTAAACTGTAGTGATGGGGTACAGCACACCCCTTTTGAGGTTCAGTTTTTGTGGGGCTCATCCCGTCTCCAGTGCTTCCCCCACACTCACAGGCATCCAAACCCTGAAGACTTTCCTATTGATTCTGCTGTCCACTCCTTCCTCACCAGGACTCTGGATCAGCTCAGCAAGGAGTGGACATGTGCCTGCAGGTCCGCATGGATTTGCCCCATCTGAGACGCATCCCTTGCTTCTTGATTTTTATGTTTTGCAAATGATTGTTAATTTGAAGTTGTTTAGGCGTCTTGCCCCTCATTTAAGCTTAGTTAAGTGGAAAAAGAAAAGTTGTTGACCACTATATTATTGTCTCAGGCAGGTTTTGCTGCCTTGTACAAGTCAGAAATCTCAGTGCCAAGTCTAACATTATCTTTTAACTAAATCTGAACTCTACCGAATCTGTTGCAATTTAAACTGTGCCAACTTTATTGCCATTACTAAGTGATGTTGATACTGACAGTTGCTACAGAAGCTACCACGTGCAGTGTGCTAACTGCGCTGGGAACTGTGTGAAACGCCCCAGATCCAGGACAGAGGCCGTCGAGAAGAAACTCTGAGGTATCAGGTCATTGATCTAAGTTATAAAACAAGTGGATGGACAAATCAGATGAGAATTCTTTTTTAAATTAAACTTTTCTACGTCGAGGCCAGGTTAAACTATACTTTTCTGGTCTACAGAGTTCTAGGACGACAGATAAACCCTGTCTTGAAAAAAAATTGCACATTTTGAAAGGATCGGAGTGATGTCTCAATGGTTAAAAGCTTGTATTGTATTTCCAGAGACCCAAGTTTGGTTTCCAACACTCACATCCATGTGACGCAGCTCACAGCCACCTTTCGCTGCACCTACAAGGAATGTGACGCCTTTGGCCTCTGGGCCTCACGTGCATGGACCATACATACACAGAATTAGAAAATAAGACGAAAAACATTAAAGGATTATGCTTCGATACTAAGAGTAATTCTTGTCTTTTAAAAACACAAATGGAAGCCGGGCGGCGGTGGCGCACGCCTTTAATCCCAGCACTCGGGAGGCAGAGGCAGGCGGATCTCTGTGAGTTCGAGACCAGCCTGGTCTACAAGAGCTAGTTCCAGGACAGGCTCCAAAGCTACAGAGAAACCCTGTCTCGAAAAAAACCAAAAAAAAAAAAAAAAAAAAAAAAAAAAAAACACAAAAGGAGCAGGAAACGAGAAATCATAACCGACGCCGGCATGTAGACTCATTCTCATACACTGGTCAGAATAAAAGCTCCCGCTGTTAATAAACGATACATCTTTGCCTTTTTGAGAATGAACATTAGTTAAATAGCAAGTTTATTTTTCCTTATGACTCTTTCCCCCACCTTGTGCAGAGGATCTGGCCCAGGCCCTCATGCATTGTTACAGTGAGCTGTATCGCCAGAAGGGGACAATCAAATGTTTCACACATTTGTTTAGTGAATATTTCACCATTAATAGACACACCCTTCCTTATTTATTTAGTTAACCTTAATCAGTCATGTATTCTTAAAATGACCTTCAGCTAGTCCATGCAGATGTTCGTCTAGTCAGCTCATGCGTGCGATGACCGAGGTTACTGCTTTCTGTGTTTTATTGAAACCAGCACATGGGCAAGGGAGATTATATTTTTTCAGTCTCCTCATTCTTGTTACGTGCACTCATCTCACTCCCCTTTTGTTGATGTTACAAATGCACTGCCCAGTCTGCTGTAAACTGTGGTGCAAGGTGGTGTCTGGAAAGTAAATGAAACCTGCTGTAGCCATTTCTCTTTCTGCCTGCTCTGCTTAGCACCTTGTTAATGAGCTTGGCGTAAGATCCCTCTACCCAACTATGTACCTGCAGAATTACCTAACATAATAGCTGTGTACAGCTAGAAGGGGGAAATAACCGTCCTTCCCATTCTTCCTTCTTGTGTGTGTCCTTTTCTCCTTACACTCAATCCATTTTTATCTTTCCTTTCTCCATTCTTGTGCTGGAAACTGAACCCAGGTCCTTGCCCTGGGAAAGCATTCGACTGAGCCCTTGTGTCCACATGATTAAGAAGCGTACTTGCAGACACACGGCTACATATGTACACGTTTTATGTGGGTCGGGTCTGTTTCAGTTGGTTGTATTGGGTGATTGTAGTTTTCTCGTCATCCCTGTGTGTGCTGCACTGTAGAATAAGCCACATAGAGTAGGACCTTCACAGTCGGTATCATAATGATAAGTTTCAAATGGAAAAGAGAATTAGGGTCAAAGAAATAGATGTAGAGTATTGGAACCCAGTAGAGCACAGATTTATATAGTTGCAGAAACCTCAGAAATGTTCATTGCTAGATAATCAGTACTGTATAAGCAAGAGGTTCCTGGTAGTCAACATAGAAAAGAAAGCACAGTTAGGAAAATATCAATATAGGAAGGAAGGAAAAAACATATATGTTTACATATATACACATACATACATATTTCCATCTGAGAGAAGAAAATTGGCCAGTTCTCAGAGGAAAACTCAGTCTGGGTTTTGGGGACCAGGCGCAGGAGGGTGCTGGGAGTCTGGCCAGTGCAGGTCGGAGAGGTGAGAAGGGCAAGCAGCTTTAGAGGCTTCTGAGAACTCACACGGTTTCTAGCTCCACAGTGTGCCTTCAGCATGCCGACAAAACACACTGGGCCTCTAGTTCAAAAGTGGAGGCATTCCAGACGTGACAGCTCATTAAACTGCACTTTGGCCCCTTCTGAGTGGGGTTTGTGTGCAATTGCGCAGGGCCTGGTCCTGAAGCCAGAGGGCTATGAGTGGGCACAGAACCTTCAGAGAAGGGCACAGGCCAGACTGCAGGAAAGTGAGACTTGATGAAGGAGGGTGTGCGGCTCAGCATGTGCTCTCGTTGGGTGTTCCACTTCTTCTCTGTGTAAAGGGACTGGTGAGGAGTGAATAGGCTGTGGTCCCCTGAAGGAGGTAGTGGGAGGCGTGGAACAGAAGGAGGGGAGGAGCGGATGCGCGCTCTGCCTGGCCCTGGGCTGTAAACGGACCTGAGAAAAGACTCGAGATGATGATGGAAGCTGAGTGTGGAAGAATAGGAGCAAGGGGATGGGCGGGGTCGAGGGGGCGGGGTGGAGGTCCATTCACTGACCACTTTCAGGTTTCTGAGAACGGAGGTAAGTAAGAACAGTTACAACTCCTAGAAATGTCAGGACAAAGGGAACCATGCCTTCTAACCAGAGAGCAGTTGGGGTGGGGTGAGGTGAGGGATGTAAGATTCAGCTGAGTGAAGGCTTCCTGCCAATGATGATCCCAAGTGGAATCCTGTGATGAATCTGGTTATCTGGTTAGAGTCCTGGATGCCCATGTGCTATGCACTAAATACTTGGGATCTCCTATTAAGCTTTAGAAGCCTTGCCCCATGGAAAGTATTATAGTCACATGTACTCTCTCTGAAGTGTGTCCCACATCACCGTGTCACTGTGCTCCCCAGTATGGCCTCTGGACTGGTGGCATTGGCATCCTGTGAGCTCCTGTGACATCAGACACAAGGGTTCTGCTCTGACTTATTCAGCCCCTGAAGATGGGCCGGGAACTGTTAGAATACGTTCTGAAAGTGGTTCTTAGGCATGTTAAAGCTGAAGAACCCCTGATGTGCAGGATAGACGGGCAACAGAACTATTGTGAATCCCTTATTTAACCAAGGAAGGTGGCCTTGGTAAGCAAGCCATTTCTTAAGACTCTACTTACACAACAGACTCTTTGCTATGTTTTTCTGTGATGGAGACTTTCCAGGTAGCGAGAGATCTGTTTTTAAAAGACATGATGAAGTGTTCTGTCTCCCTTCAGCAAGGATCACAGAAGTGCGAGTGGGCTAAGGTGAACAGCAAGGAGGTGGCCAGTGGAATTTTCAGCTGTGTCTCATTTCCCTGCTGTGCTTTTGTGTTTATGTCTCTGGGACTGGAATGGGGAAGAAGGAAGTGGCCTTTATGTAACTTGAGCTAATTATTCTCTAGGCATGAGCCTACCAGACCATGACCTTGGGTGAAACATTGCATCTCTTTGTGCCTCGATGTCTTATCTATGAAATGGGGACAATGGTACCTCCCTCCCAAGGTTACTATAAGGGGGCTCATAGGAAAAGCTTTTGTAAGTGTAAAGTGTACTGGATTCAGTGGAATTATTTTGTTGTAAAGTACCATTTTTTAAACATTTTTTTCAGAAGAATTACAAAATATTTGATGAGGTTCTCCTAAATCATTCACATTACCGCTCAACTGGAAATGCATTAAGTTACTTTGAAAAGTTTGAAATGCCTAATTTTGTGTTTTGGGTTGAATGTTGTTAGTTGCCTTTTGAACTTGTCAAGTCAGTTTAGTAGTAAACCCGTTAGGAGGTGGTACATTGGGTTTTACATTTTTTGTTTTATCTGCTGAGTGGTGATTCAGTGTAAGAATTCATTGAGTATACAATCATGCATACAGCTTTCCAGACCAGGAACAGAGTCTATGAACAGTTTCTAAATGATAGTAAGTCACCGGTGGGTTATAGAACTTATGTGTTGAAGTGAATTACAATAGTTTTGTTTTTATTGTTTAGAGAGAAGTATATTGATTATCAACACTGGTCTTTAGTTTCCTCATTCAAGCAGGTTATGGATAGTCCTCATAGCTGCAGGCCCAGATCTCAGAGACATTGTTAATTTGGACTAGTTTTGTGTTAGAGTGATTCATTGTTAAGGCATGCCTACCAACCTCTTGTGGTGGTCCTTACTCTTTGACAGTTGGTGCTTTATTTGCATTACCACTAAAGCCATATGCATTACTTGCCAGTTAAACTGAAGTTACCATTAAACCCAGTGACACATTTCACTGTTGTAGTGAATATTTTGAGTAGGGGAGTGATCACTTAAATGCTTTAGTTCTTTCTTGATGCCAAAGCACCTTCTGAAGTGTTTCCTCCCAGTTAGTGTCTTCCCTAGTCTCGTTGGGAAACAGACTGACTGACCGGCACCTGTCAGCTGCAGTTGTCAGGATGGTGGGAAGCTGCCCAGGACCTCCATGCCCCGTCTCTCTTAGGAATCCATAAACTTCCGGTCGTGACTCTCAGCACCAGCTTCTGGGTCTTGATTTACCTGAGTCTGTGTTCTGTGTTCTGACTCAGGTAGACCTTTGTCCAGTGGCTTGCATTGGGTACAGTGCCTTTTTCCTTTGTCTTAAAGTGGACAACAGGGTAGTCACAGCCCTTCCTCCCACTTTCACTGCTGTTCATGGCTGTGCCTGCCATTTTTAAGTCACTGAAATTATTGTATTACTTTGGTTTTTAGGTAGTATAGAGCCAGTCTACACAACTGTCATATCCCATCTCTTTCTGTTTGATTCAAACTGTTGATATAGGTCAGACGGTGTATTTATTTTAAAAGACTCCTCAGATTTTACCCATATCTGAGTTCAGGTTGTTCTGCGGATGCAGTTTTTCTAATGAAATTCTAATTTTAGGTTTAAAAAGCGTACTGCAGTTTAATATTACTATTAACACACATACACTACCTCTAAGCACCAAAAACTATTCTTTCCAAGTGCTGGGTTTGTGGGACTAGGACCAGTCTTGTGGCCTGTGCATGGGCAAGTGTGAAGGTCAGAGGACCCCTTGTTGGGGTCAGTTCTCTCTTTTCCCACGTGGGTTTCCCTGAACCGAGGCATGTCTTTATCTGCTAACCCATCTCATTGTCGGGAATCTTGTTTTTAAATAGAACAAATAGCAATTTTATACCACGCCTTTTCCAAGTTACAGTTTCTAACATGGCAGAGTATATACATACAGATACAATGCGAGTATAGAGTAATATATGTGCATAATAAATGTATGCATATGGCTATAACATAACCATTTCTGGAATTTAGTCCAAATAGAAAGAAAATGATTGGTTCCTATAGATGAGAATTTCAGCTCTTGCCAGATTTCCTACATTTTTACTTAGTCAAAGGCAACAAATTCACAGAAAACATACAGTATACAAGAGACACAGCTAAAATAATAACACTTTCGGATGGACTCAACGAAACCTGAAATAAGAAGGAAGGACACTTCAGGACCCAGCCAAGAACACTTACGTGTGAAGGTTAAAAATATTCTTCCTGTTTTTTTCCTAGTATAAGACTTTAAACAAAAGTAAAGAATGAACTATGCTTTCTGTTATTATTATTCTCTCTTCTCCTTGAAATTTGTTCATTTTTGGCCTCACATGATCATTGTAGTCAATTTATGGCTTTAACACTCAGAAGTAACTAATGATGCTATTTGTGTTTGGTTGGAGATTATAGAGTACGTGAGTGTGGATCTCTTGTGTACATGCACCTGTATGTGTGTGTGTGCGTACATTTTAGATATTTTTGTACAACCAAAATGGCATAAACAATGAAGCAGTCTAGACTCTCAGTGTCTGTAACTCAGAATTTTAATCTTTAAGTTATTAATGGAGTACTACACAGCAGAAAAAATAATGACATATTAACATTTTCAGGCAAATGGATGGATCTAGAAAACATATTAAGTGAGGTAACCCAGACCCAGAAAGACAAATATCATATGTACTCACTCATAAGTGGCTTTTAGACACAAAGCAAAGAAAACCAGCCTACAACTCACAAGCCCAGAGAACCTAGACAATAATGAGGATCCTAAGAAAGACATACGAGGATCTAATATATATGGGTAGTAGAAAAAAACAAGATCTCCTGAGTAAATTGGGAGCATGGGGACTATGGGAAAGGGTTAAAGGGGAGGGGAGAGGCAAGGAGGGGAGCAGAGAAAAATGTATAGCTCAATAAAATCAGTAAAAACAAAACAAAACAAAAACCAAGCAAACAAAAATATCATTCAAAATATTTTAAAACTTTCCAATTATTATTTGTAAGACTTTTAAAAACAAAAAAACCCCCAAATTTTATTATTTAGTAGCATACATGGAAGATCTGAACCATCAAGGTGACTGAAGTGCACCGTGTATTTGCGCTGACCCCATAACTTGGATGGCCCCTGGGTATACAGGGCTTTACTGGGTGACTCGGATGCCTCTCTATATGTTTCGTTTCATTGAAGTTTTCTAGTTTTCTCTCTGGAAAGGAAGCGGGATAGATAGTGTATCATGTTTGTGGTGGTGTGGAAATGAGGACAGATGGTATTGTGAAGCTTTGGGGAGAAGCGCAGCACTTCAGTTCACATTGTTGGGCAAAGTTGGAGACAGACACGTGGCTACCAATTGTTGTAGATATTTATATGACTTAACTCGAGCATGTTAAACGAAGCACACGAAAGGGAGAATTTTGTTTTTTAACTTTTTTTTTCCTATTTTTACAGTCCAGGCTTCATGAAGTATATGCCCAACCAGCAAGGTTTTATGACCCCCCCCCCCCCAAAAAAAAAGAAAAGAAAGAAAAGCATGAACAGAGACCAGCTTAGTGGCATAAGATGTATTCTATAATTTTGGGTTTCACAGTGGCTACGTTTACCCAGATGCAGTGTGACAGCTTATTAGCAAGATCAACAGATCTGAACTCAGAGGCCTCTGCTCTTTCCCCTGCTCTCAGTGGTTAGCTTTGCAGCACAGCCTTGCAGCCTGGCTGTGGTGGGATGCATTAGCTCCTCCACAGCTCTCCACAACTGATCAGCAAAGCGTCCATGACTACCACCATATCCAAAGTGACGTTTCCATGCAGGCCGCCCGCTGTTTCATTCATAACCACAAAACAAACCGAAATGGCTCCCCTTCCTTTTACAGCTTGCAAAGAGTTAATGGGCTGTGCTGGCCCCCTGCCAAAACCTTTAAGGAACTTTATTAATGTGTTATGAGGCCAGGACACCATAGTGTGGGATTTGGTTGGTTATTCATCTTCATGAATAAAAATATGTATGCACAATTAAAGCTGCATTCTCCCACAGTTGCTTTCTAGTGAACGTCAAGTCTTCGTCGGTGTTCCTCGCCACATTGCTGACCAGTTGTGGTCGTCTTGTTTCTATGACGTCAGCAATAGTGCCACGAAAGACTTCACTTAAATACTAGTTCAGTGTTTGAGATGAATAATGATAACTAGAAGTAGGTGGAAGAGTGTATTTTTAAAAGAAATCTTCATTTTTAAAAACCTGGCTATTTACTGTATTTTCTTATTTATATGAGATGACATGTAGGAGCTGAGTTTATTTGTACTGGTGAGTCACGTGACAGAGGCAGCATAGTTTTGGTGTAGATCATGGTTGAGTATGTAGAATAGTCAGCACTGACACATATTCCCCTGCTGCTTCTGCTCTGCTATGAATCAGATGGCATGGCGTTCATTCTTTCACAATTTCTTCTTCTTTCAACCTGTGATCTTTTCTCCTTTCTCCTTTAGTCTAGAATCTTACAAGGAAAGAAGAAGTCTATAAAAATCACATCACACTGTAAGCTTTTAAAAATAGATCAATTTAGTCAGTGAGTCTAGATGAATTTAATGATCTAGCTCCTTGAGACCAGATGAAGCGTTTTGTGGAGTATACTCAGGCCCCACAGATAAGAGGCCTTTGTACTTTCTCAATATTGCTGAATGGTCTAAGGAAAATAACCCCAAGTTCCTAAAGGTGAGGGGAAACTTTTCAAGAAATTTTATGCCCTTCCATTAACAATACTCTTGAAGGGCTCTGTGTAAAAAAGAAAGGAAGGAAGAAAGAAAAGAGAAAGAAAGAAGGGAAGGAAGGACGGAAGAAAGAAATAAAGAAATAAAGAAAGAAGGAAGGAAGGAAGGAAGGAAGGAAGGAAGGAAAGAAAGAAAGAAAGAAAGAAAGAAAGAAAGAAAGAAAGAAAAAGAAAAGAAAGAAAAACAGACAGACCTTCTGGAAGTAAAAAATATCTAGAAAATGAGTATTAGACTTCACACATAGTAAACCAGAACTTAAGCCATACCGGCTTTTACAAACCTGATCTTATTTCCTTCTACCAGTTCTGAGGTATAAAGTGACTCCCATGACTGTGGGGCGATGGAACTCCATGGGAGTACACTTTTCCCACTTTCATTTCCATCATTGTTCTGTTGCGTGCCATCTTTTCACACTGAGGCAGTTGTCTCGTGCATTTCCCAGTGCTGTGTTCTGCGTTATAACTGATGACGTCCACCGCAGCAAGGAACCCTTGTCTGAGGACTTGGTCTGTATATGAGGAAGTGTTGAAGATGGTGGTGGAGTTCTGTCTCCAGGGGGTACAGTAGGGACTGGCCATTCTCTACAGTTGGAGGAAAGCCATCAGCCTGGTAGCCCTGGTAAGGCACCAACCACAAAGACTATATTAATAGTCATGTAAAAAATGGAAGTGGAAGACATCAGAGTGTTCCTGAAAGGGAAAGGGAGCTTAGCAGGGGAGCACTTGATCCCCTGGAAGTTTCAGGACTGTGGTGGGAGATTGGGAGGTTTGTGGGTGTAATCAGGGTGGTGACTGATGAGGATGCTATCACTGTGGAGCTGCTTGTACTCACTGGCCCTTGGCCTGTCACTGCAGTGTGCCAGCAAGGCTTCAATTTGTGGCATGCCATGGGCAACAGGGTTTTCTGGTCTCCGTTTGAGCACATTACAAAACCACAATGTCAGCTTGCCACAGTCAGCAGCCTCCACTCAAGGGAGGTCTCTGTCTGGAATATTGAAAAGTTATATGTCAAAAGTGAGGAGAATTGACCAAGAGCCCCTGGAGCTTGAGAGGTGACACCTCTCCATACAGTTTATTTATTTACTTTTTGATCTAATAGTGACACTCAGACTCGGAAAGACAGTTATTGAAATTGGACTCTAGAGTCAGGATTGTCTCGGGTTTAATTTCTTGCTTTTTTATGTATTAGCTGAACACAATTGGTCCACATTTCTTATTTTAAGATGACAGTGATCAGAGCCCACCTTTTTCATTCCTACTAGAATGAAATCTATGCAGCGGTGGTTATGTAAAGGACTGGTTGGCGACTCCCAGCCTGACTCCCTCTCAACAACCAACCACTGACACAAAGGACGAGGAACAAGTATTTCAGGTCGGAATGTGGGGAGTATTCGTCATGGCTTTACACAAGCAAATTTGAGCACTTCTGTAAGCCAGGGTCTTGCTTGCCTAGGTCTTTCTTCCAGAACAGAGCCCTGCAGGCAGAAGGTGATCAATCACCATTGGTTGAATGATCCTTGTATAGATTATTGTTTTGGAATCTGGAAACTCTCAAGGAGGAAAATGACAAGTTAGCAAAATCAGAGCATTAAACTTCAGAAATGTAAATCAAATGTGCTCGAGTTTTCAGAGGGTTAGTCGCTCCCCAGGGAAACTACAGAAGTCTTTTGAACATACTGACTCTGGCTCACTGTTCACTGTGACTCATCCTTACATGGCTATGATAGGTATCGTTCTGACAACTAATGTAAAATTATATGTAGAGTCATAATAATGGTGAGAAATTGTCCTGCTGTAGACATTTCCACTGAAGGACTGGAGAGATGGCTCAGTGATTAAGGACACAGGCTACTCTGCTTAGAGCACCCAGGTTCGAGTCTTAGCACCAACATGCCAGCCCATAACTGTCTGTAACTCCAAGTCCAGGGGCTCTATCAGCCCTCTTCTGACCTCCATAGGGCACCAGGTAGCATGTGCTCCACAGACATACATATGAACAAAACATGCATATTCATAAAATAAACAAATCTTAAGAAATGTCCAGGGAAAGTGGCCATGCTTCTTTGTTTTTAGATGAACACTGGCAAGCAGATAGTATGTGTAATACACCCTTGGAACAGATTTAGGATGGCTCAGTGGGTAACTTGCTTTTTGCTCAAGCTTTATGACCTTGGTTTGGATTCTTAGCACCCACATAAAAGCTGGCCATGGCTGGCACCTGTCATCCCAGCGCTGGGAGGTAGAGAGACAAGGAGGACCTAGGGGCTTGTAGGATAGCCAGTATAACCTTAGAGGCAACCTCCTGGTTTGGTGAGAGATCCTGCCTCAAAAAACCCCGAGGTGGAGAGCAGTAGAGAAAGACACTGGTTGCCACACACGCATGCCCGGGTGAGCACAGCTGTACAGATGTGTGCACACACTCAATAAGCATTAAAAAGATGTTAGGACCTCTTCCATTATAATGGGGATTTAAAAAAAGCAAAAATTATTAGTGTGGTTGTGCTGAGTGTGTGGGCATGTAACTAAAGGTGGAACGACAGGACGTTTATGTGAGTAAGCACAGTGACTGTAACAAGTGTCACCAGTCTGTGTTAGGTTTTGGAGTTCATGTCTTACCTCTGAATTCTCTGAGCACAGGCAAGAATGCTGGATTCAACTGAAGCTTTGTAATCACTGCTAATAATGATTACAGGATAGTACATTGGTCCTAATGTGTCTATCAGCCTGAGCTTAAACTTGTGGATCGCCTTAAAAGCCTTAAAAAAAAACTCAGTAGCCTCATTGGGCAACATTTGGCATTTGGGGGGCATTTTAGCTGGGTTTCAGTTTTAGGAGAGAGAGAAGACAAAGAAAACACAGTCTCCATCTTGCTGGATTAGTTCCTTTGTGCCTTTGGGTTTTATTTTTTTTATATTCCTACAGTGAAGAATTCAAGGTGTCTTAGTTTCACACAGCCCCTCCAACTCCTCCTCCCTTCACTTCCTCATTCCTTTCCTTCTTGCCCTTCACCCTCCCTCCCCCCTTCCTCACTGCCCCTGTCCTCAGCTTCTGGGTCTTGCAGAGATGCAAGAACTATGGATTTTATTTAACTTGTCTTAATTAGGTGGGTTTTGTGCTATGGACAGTTAATTCCTCCAATCGAGGTGTTTGCCAGAGAAAAGCATAAAAAGGTTGCTTTATAACATTATTTGGATGATGTACGAGAACTACAGCCTTTAAAAGGCTGAGAAAAGCAGATTGGTCTTGCGTGTTCTTTCTATACACGCTTACTGTGCTGGGGCTCCGAGTGTGAGCACATTTCACCACCGCAAATGGCAACTGGCCCATGCATGCTCTTCCACAGTAAACTGAAGTGTGGTCAGGAGGATTAAATTTTACCTTTTCACACAGATTTAAATGAGCTTCTTTAATTAGCGGAAAGCATTGAGGGCTCACCTGTGACTGAGATGGAATTTGGAACCAGACCCCTGTCTTTGTGTGTCTAACTTGTAGCCTTCAAATAATGCTCTGTGGTTTCCGAAGCAGCTTTAGGGAACAAAACAAAACAATAAGTTGTGGTACCATCTCTCATCCGTGTGGGAAGTAGCCTCTGGCCTCTGTGACAGCCTCCAGCCCTGCCCAGCCGCAGTGGCCTTTGCCCTGGCCCAGTGCAGGCCGGCGACATTTCAGGAGGCCGCTTGGCAGCCATTTTAGATCTGCCCGCGCAAAGCCCTGGCTGCCAAGAGCTGCAGCCGCTCTGTGCCAAGACACTCTTGGCAGTGGAGATAAACTTTGTAGAGATACACAGTCCAGAAATATCTTATAATTACAAAGCACAGGGGGCAGAATGTTTTTACAATACAGCTGTGCTAATGTAAACATTTAATTTGGCAGCCTTCTCCACCCACTTTTCAATTAACCGGGTTTATGCAGATACTTTAGCTCTGTAATAAACTTTATTGCTACTTCTCTTAGAGTACAGTTTATGAAACACAGATTTGAGGGGCTTTTCGGGGGGCTCCATCCATTTAGGAAAGCACACTGTGAATGTTAGGTTGCCATGAAGGGGAAGCATATATAACTTTCTGTCTCAAAAATGCCGCAGTCCTGGCTTGACTCAGAATTGCTTTGGGGGAGAAATGTGGGGGCCGTCTCCTTTGGCTCTCAAAGCACGCAAGAGGATATTAATAGAAAGAGGTAAAATCACTTATGGAGCCGCATGAAGACACTTGTGTTGGTGATCATTATAAAAGATAAATGTCCCCTGCAATGCGTGAGATGGCTTCAGAGATAAATTCCCAATAACAGTTCTTACAGATATAATTATAATAATTGTGTGATCGCCATGATAATTATTCTTATAGACTGAAAGAAATAATTTTCTATCCAGAGTAGCATTCAACTGTTCTGCTCACAAAGCCAGTCAATAGATCTTTTTTAGCTAACCTAAAAAATGGTAGAGGTCATGGTGTTTTAAAAGTTAAATTTGGAATTAACTGACATTGTAAAAAGTCCCCCCACATAACGAATATAAAATCATGATCCACGAGGTCTCTTTGCTTATACAGTTCTCATTTATGCGTATTTATATATACATATACATATGTATGTATATATATATATGCCATAGATATGGATGTATTTTCTTAAAAGCAGATTTTAAATTTATGATTTCCTTTATGCCTTTGTTCCTACTGGAAACTTTGTTTTGGTTATGATTTTCTTTCATTTTAATTTTTTTTCTCTTTTTTAAAGATTAATTTTTTGTCTATCAATGTTTTGCCTGTATGTACATATGTATCTTTGTATATATGCATGTATCTGAACTACAGGTATGCCTGGTACCTATAGCAGTTAGAGGATCACAGTGGATCCCCTGGTACTGGAATTATGGATGGTTGTAAGTCTCCATGTGGGTGCTGGGAACCAAATCTGGGTCCTCTGCAAGAGCAAGAAGTGCTCTTAACCACTGAGCATTTTTTCAGCCCTGGTTATGAATTTTTTATGTATTTTTTTTCCCTTAATAGAAAACCAGTTTTTATGGTGTTTCCTCTTAGGACTTCTTTAGAGTCCTTCATTTAGTCTTTCTCCAGGTTCTTGACTAGGATGTGACCACATGATTTTTTTTTTTTTTTTTGAGATGACTTTCAAAATATATTGGGTCTCACCATGTAACTGGTTTGACTAACTATGTAGACCAGGCTGGCCTCATACCTACAGGAGCCTGCCTGCTCTACCCCTGGAGTGCACCACCACAGATGACCTTACTTGTAAGTTTTAATCAGAACCATTATTTTTTTTTTTTTGCAAGCGAATGAGCATCAATATAGTACAGATTAAAGTGTTCTGTACAAGGTGTGTTTTAATAACTCTGGAAGAGAATGATAAATGGAAGGAACATAGTTTACTTTCAGCCAGCCCTCTAAAAACACACAGAAGGGCAAATGCTGTAGGTATTCCATGCATTCTGTTTGTTGTTGGGGACGGAGCAAGGGCCTCATGCATGCTAGCCCGATGGCCTGCCCCTGAGCTTTTCACCAGCTCCAGAATCCTACTGTTGGGTGTTGATTGTTCGGATAAACTGGTAGCTCATTTTCTTCCTTGAGGGAATAGATGATTTTCATACCATTTCTCCACGGATAAGATATTTAATATAACACTCTTTCTGCAGTATAAATCGGTACCCCAGACTATGCAAGGTACCTTAGGACACAGGCGGTCACGGTTATGGAAGGAAACAGTACAGGAACAGCCAGCCATGTTGCCGGGTTAAAGCCTTGTACTAGAGATAGGAGCGGAGTACTGTGGGCCCTGCAGGGTGGTCTCATTAGGTGGATGCAGAGAGAGGGCCAGGAAGAGTATACCAGACAAAGGAAATCAAGCACTTTAAAGATGAAATTGGAGTTTGTCTGACGTCAGAGTAGGGACATTTCAGTAATGAAAGCCACATGGGTAAAGAGCATGGAGACCTGCAATTAGTGAGACAAGAGGGAGGGCCCTTAAAAGGTAAGGTCTGGGCCAACACCTGAAAGCTGACACGGGGGCGGGGTGGGGGAGTGGCTTTGAGGTGAGGGGTTTCCAGCAGGAGTCTTTTCTCATCACTGACTTGGAGGGAGTGGGCAGAAGCCCTGCAGGAGCCACACCAATGAGGTCTTTGCAGTTCAAGTGAGAGCAGGGTTAGCTGCTCGGGGTTGGGAGTCCTAGACGTGAGTAGGACTTACCAACGTGGAGATGGTGGAGTTTGCCCTGGGGATGCAGGAGGGAACCTGGAGGTAGGCCAGTGGACGTGGTAGTACCAATGGGGGACCCACAGTAGAGAGAGAGCTAGCCATCAACTTCAGAAGGAACTCCCACAAAAGGAGGCTTGCATAGACAAAGGAAGGGGTCCCCAAAGGCAAGAAGAAGGAGCCTTTGAAAGGTTCCAGATACTTGAGTCTGGGAATAGCAGCAATGACGTTCAGGTGGGGTGGACTCTGGTGGTGGCTGGAAGTTGACTGCGATCCCTGTTAGGTGGAGACCTGGTGGTGCTGAGTTTCCCCTTTTGTTTTGCTTCTCAGGACATTTACTTCAGAACAGAGTCAAGTGTACTAGGTTCTTCTTTATTTTTCTACATTATTTTCTTTATGAGGGAGGAAATTCTTAAAGGACAGAAGTTCTGTGACTTTAAGAAATTCCTGGTTAGAAAACAGTGGATTTGTGTTCCTCTGTAGTATATTTCTTTCTCCAGTTCTGAAGAAGGTGTTTACAATTTCTTTTCAGTTTAATTTTAGTATTGGCTACTGTGTTTAAAGAAGCAGTAGGCATGCTGAAATTTTAATGTGAGTTTTGGGGAAGGCATTAATAATTTCATAAAAAAATGAAACGAAATGTGCACAACCATTGAGTGCACCCCAGGGAGAGAACTATGCTTCAGTGCCCAGGTCCCTAGATTCACCCTGCTGGCAGCAGAATCCAGGCTCAGTTTATTTGCACAGCTTCCTCTCTGCCTCTCCCTTCTGTGAGTCCCCACTTGAACAGCAAAAAAAGACCAGAAGCCGTGAGATGCTGCTGCATCATCCCTTCCGGTTGAGCCAACTAATGCCGAAGTGAAAACAGTAGCTGACTGTAACTGGGTGTGGCTCTGCAACCTCCTTGGGTGTCTTAGAGGGTTTTCGTCATTTGTTTTTAAATGCCTGAGTCCTCTAAATGGACTGGAGATCTTGTTCAATATACAGTGTGGACTTAGACACACACACACACACACACACACACACACACACACACACGCACGCACGCACGTCCAGACTCCAGAACATTTTTCCTTTAAACTCTTTTCAGCCCTTACCATCTTAAGATACGCCTTACCACTTCCCAGGGAAACACACATAGGAGCAAATTAAGTTTCTGAGAGAGTAGAGGAGGATCCTGTGTAAGTAGATTAGGGTCTGGCATTCCATTTAACTTCATCAGTCATTGAAAGTGGAGGATGGACACTGTAGCCGGCTGCGACTTGCCAATTAGCTGGGCTTTCCCCGCTGTTTCTGGTTTGGCAGGGATGAGGTGGTTCACCCTGCTGCCTTGCTGCCTGCCAAGGACACATGGCCAGCTCCCCGCTTCCTGTCTTCCTCTTTGTGTCCTGGCCTTGCCTTCCAGACAGCTGCCAGGTTATGGTTGCCAAAAATCTTCCTTCCTTCAGAAAGGTCAAGTAACCTCAGGTCACCTATGCCAATATTTGTGTTTTCTTTTAATCCTTCTGTGCTTGAGTTAGAGAAAACTGTACAACTGAATGCTGAGAGTGGAACCTAGGGTCACTCAGATCTCTTGGATCTGAACCTGATGCATCCCCCAGCCAGTCCTGGAGAGTGCTTCTGCTCCAGTTCTGGTCACAACCCTGTGGCGTGCGATAGAGTTCAGAACGGTTCAGGGAGGATCTGAATGCAGCTGCCTTTTAGGATTCCCAGCTTACTTGTGATCTTTGGCCAAAGCCTGATGCATTGCATGGCAGGGAGAGAAAAGCATAGAGAGAGGTTTTGGCTAAAGGCTTACATTTTTTTTTAAAGGACTTGATAGTTGCGAACCTGCCTGCTTTCTTTCCTCTTTGGCATATGTGACTAAGAATTAGTAACCTGTACATGGCCTGAGGACAGCGGGTGAATTAACTGGGAGCCCGAAGGATGGAAGTGTCACTTTCTTGGCCCTGACATTGCTGTGGGAGTCACAACCATTGGGACTGAGGTTCAGGAACCAGGGCTGTTAATAAACCTCTTAAATGACTCTCACACTTGCTAAATGTGTGGACTGAAGAGGCCATTGGTTACAAACTAAGACAACATTTCTTGTCCCTGCACAGCAAATGGTCTCACATGTCCTTTTTAGTTGATCTCTTTGGATCACCCCATGCTTAGCTTGCATCACCATCAGGGGATAACACTTTTTAGAAGACTGATGTTCTAGAACATTAATAATAAGAAATCTCCTTTCAATAATTTCCTTTCTTAAGCTCTATGCTTCTTTTTTTTTTTCTAAGTGTTTTGTGTGGCACATGGGGCAAGCCACAACCTGTGTCTGCATTGTGGTCCCCATTCTGCATTGGAAGTTCTATGTCTCTAATTTCTCTTAAGTTCTGAAGGTTGTACTCAGGACTTACTGCATGCACGACCAGGGCTCCACCGCTGAGCTACCCGGCACCTCCTCTACTTCCTTTATACACAAAGACATTGTGTTCCTCACCTAGAAAACCTTCCATTTGAGCACCATGGAGCATTGACTGACATAGAGCTACCTGTTGTTTCTCAGTGGTGTTTGCTGATTGAGAGAGGGGAGTGTCGCATTTTGCCTGAAGACTCAGGGAAAGTTCAGCATGGTCTTGATATTGTTTTTCTAATTTTCATAAAAAATTGGACACAAGCTTTACTTTCTTGTATGCTCTTTGTACTATGCAGGCTTTGCAGCAAGAACGTCACTGCTCCGGGCCATGCTTGCCATGGTATTGTCGTCTAGTAGAGCTGAGCCCAGGTTACTGTTGTAGTCTCCCCCCCTCCTCCATTTTTGACTTCTACATTCTGCTGAAAAGTTGCAGCCCCAGGGAAGCCCGGCTTTCTGACGTGACTAACAAACGCTACTAATTTAGAACACATGTTCTTTGGAGTTCACCTAAAGCCTTGGGTCCCAAATTTGCAAGCTCAGCATCTTCCAGTGAAGACAGCGTCATTTTTCTTAAACTCCCTTTTTGCCTCTCCTTGAACTATAGGCTTTTATAACAGTAATAAGGAAATGCGGTTATGGGTATAATTGCCAGGAGGCAATTGTCCCCTAGAGGACTTAGTAGAATTTTCTGCTCTATATCTGAGGGCTCCATCAATATGATCATTTCCAAATAACTCAATTGGAATAATAACAACAATGCCTTTATTTTTGTAGCAGCTTTCCCTATAGAGATCAAAGTGCAACGGAAAAAAGGTCCTATCAAGTTCATTGCTCTAATAACCTAGTGGGATGGAATAAATGCATATTTTAAAAGTTCTATGGTAGCCCGTTTGAAGTAGAGGAGTAAGTCAGGGTGGGTAGGTGACATCCCTGAAGTCACAAAGTCACCAGGGCAACTGCAAGGAGGCGAGAGCTCCTCCCTCTGCAAGTTCTCCAGCCACATTCTTTGTAATGGATGGAGCCTAGCAGAGGGGTTCCTCTTGGAATTGCAGGTGGTGTAGGTGAAAGTGTTTGGAAAGCTGTGAAGGCCCTGTTGCTGGCTTCATCACCTCCTACAAGTGTAAACCCAGAAAGAGCTGTTGTCTAGCTGGTTCACAACCCATGGAATGGGCCTTTCACACTTCTTCAGTGACTGGACCCAAGCTACCAGTTGTTTTCTTCATAAATGAAGGACTGATGGAAAGTTTACATTTGTAATTCTAAATATAAAAACCTCCCCTGAGATTGACAGCACATTCTGAGCAGATTAGGAAGTCAGAGATCAAATATCAAAGGTTTGCTTAAACTGCAAACCAAATACTCAACCTAAATAGTCTGGGTCCGGTGGGTTGCTTGTTTGTTGTTTTTTTGTTTGTTTGTTTGTCCTTCTTTGTGGTTTTACTGAGGAATCTATCGTTAATGAGTACAATGAACTTGGGACTGATTCATTTTTATTTTTCCTTTTTAGTGGAACAAGGAAAATTGGGAGTAAAATTACTTCTAATCTCCCAATTTGATTTCAAGCAGCCTTGGTGGCTGCCTTCCCTGGGGAGCAGACACAATTAAGGACAGCATCTTAATGCTGTTGTTTGTTTTATTATGGTTAAAGATAACATATTTGGAGTAGAGTTCTTGGCTCAAGTATCCAGTGTTCATGGAGGCTTATGTTTGATATTGGTCCCCAGCAAAAGAAACCTCTTCCACATTTTGAAGCTCAGAATCCATATGTGCTTGCTTTTGACTTCTAGTGGGAAAAATGTGAACTTAGGTAAAATATACGTGTGAGTTTTTTTGAATCATTTATTTGTATTTTCAAAATTCTCGGGTGAGTTTCTATTTTTTTTTTTTTTCACTTTATCCTAAACAAATTGCACTTAGATACCTTCTTGGAAGTCTCCAGGGAGGAATAATGGCCTTGAGACTATCTCATCACCTCTGCACCTCTTGTTGTGTCTTAGCCTTAATGAACATTCAGCCAAACGCTAATCCAGGTAAACAGAAAGTAAGAAGTTCAATCAATGCAAGCATGCTTGTGAAATAGCAGAGGGGAAATACCCATCCTTCAGCACTGCTGTTGCCTTTGCCCTGGGCCAGGGGAATAAGTGCTGTTGCATGCCAGGTGAATGATTATGTCAGCTAGTTATTCCATTTTTAAAAATCAGATCATATTAACAAGGAATTTTGTTACTATCTTGTTAACCTGTGTTTGCAAAGGAAATTTTGGAAAACATTTTCTTAAGCCATAGATGCTCTTATCTTTTGTTATAGCCTCAAGATTCTTTCTCATTTCAGGGCTCCATATATTCTGGTTTTCTTGGTGTGGCATAGGTAACTGTAAATTCTTTCTCAGTGAAAGAAAACCCAGTATTGCCACTTTTGAAACATACCAGTCTCTGTGAATACCATACCAGACTCTCCTCTAAAGGGAGAAGGGCACTTTGGGTCCATACTGGGATGCCTGGATTTTCTATTCACCTTGGGCTGTCTCTGAAGTCCTTGAATCAACACCTCAGAAATAAGCATGATCTAGCAGCACAAGGAAAGCTTGGTCATTTGTAGTTTAGACTTCCAAGAAAATATAGTTAGGGTCATTTTTTTTTTGCATTAATTCTGTTTTATGTCTTTGAAAATTTATCTGGGTTTTCTCACATTTTTTTTTCATTATCCCTTCTTCTATACTGAGTTTTCAAAGCATTAGGCTACTTCCAACAAGGTGAAAAAGAAACAAGCCGCAAGCAAGTGCCACTTGTTAATCAGGGGGCTAGGAGCTGTGCTCCTCTGGGTGGGGCAGGGCTCCACAGGCTGGTGGGTGGGAGCTGTAGATGTTTTTCCCTTTACTAGGTTAAGCCTTCCCTTGGCCACTGGTCAGTGGTGTGCAAAGCCCTTTGCCTCATGCATGGCTGATCACTCTTATGAAGTAAGTTAATTGCTGCAGCCTTATTCTTGAGTAGAGAGACCCTCAAGTACTCTCTGTAGGGCCTCCATTGGCATTGATAGCCAACGGGCACAGTCTTAGGCAGACCCAGGTAAGGAGATGCCCTTTGAGGTCATCTGAACTTTCTGAGACGGACGGTGGACATCAGAGACAGAGAAGAAGGGAGGTAGAGAAGAGGTATCCCACATTTCTGATTCAAACAAAGGAACAAGCGAATGAACAAACCTTTGCCTGTCATATTTCAGTCCCATTTTGTTCTGTCTGCTATGGTATTTGTAAAACAGATAGAATTTTGGCCTCTAGCAAAATCCTCAAATAAGTGGTATGAATTTGGAGGTTAGGGCCTCTTTGCCCAGTCAGACCGTATGCACACATTTTTGGGCCAATTGAATTTCTCAGAATTTCACTTATCTCCTTAGTATAATGTCAGTAATTCACTGCCCCTCTTTTGTCCGGCTTAAGTGGGCTACACCTTCTGACTCAGGCCCTTCAGAGCGCCAGCTTAGAGAATCCACAGGAAGAATTGGGGTGACTTACTGTCTCTTTCTGCTATCTTTCAAAATTGTAACTTGCAATGAAAGTGTAGGTTTCAGGTAATAAGTGTGTGATTTAAAAGAAGGTTAAATTTTAGATCTACTTTCTTCCTTCACATTATTGGGCTGCCCGTGTCCAGACCTCTGTACTGGAGAAAGTCTGGGGTCATCTGTGTGGTTCTTTGTGCTTTTGCAATATATCTGTGTCTATATTGTTGAGTATTGTTGAGGTCAGGTTTTTGTTTGTTTGTTTGTTTGTTTGTTTTCTAGTTTCTCTGCAAATCTACAACTTTCTCACTTGCCTAAACAGTGCAATGAGAAACAGAAAATGTAAATGTTGTGGCTAAATGTCCTTCATGGCCATTTTGTTTCTATTTAAACTGTTAAGTATTTTTTCCTTAAATGACCAACCTCTCCACTGACACAAACAATCCCAATCAAACCAAATCAGGCCGAATTAAAAGATGCCCATGTTTAATGGCTGCCAGCACTCCTGGGTGTCCCCGGGAAAACACAGAGAGGGAAAGAGGGAAAAGGGGAGACCATGTGTTCATTTTCGGGGGGGGGGGGGCTACCATTTGGCGGGCTTTCTTGACCCTCTCTGGAGAGGGGCCACCATTCGGCAGGCTTTCTTGGAGGTGGAGTCTGGTCTGTGGCCACTCCCAGGGGAGGGGGTTTGGAATGGAGTTTTCCTGCCCAACATTTCAAACTCCCTGTATATATGGATGCCGGGGGCCCGGGGTGAAGTTACCTAGCTAAACATAGACTACTTCCATTTTTTTTCAATAAACATTTTTTTTTAGTTAAATTTATAAATTTTGTCATATAGTGCTCGGATTGATTAAAGTAGATCTCAGAATCAAATTCAAAATGATTTAAGAAGCATATTTTTTAAGAAAATATTTATTTTCCTTTTTGCTTAGGTATATCTGTATCACTAGGAGCACAAGTGAGTACTGGTAGAGTTCAGAAGAGGACATTGGGTTCCTTGGAGTTGGAGTTGTGTACAGTGTTTGTGAACCACCTGATGTGCGTACTGAGACATGGACTTGTGGAAGAGCAACAAGTGCTCTTACTTGTTGAGCCATCTTGCCAGCTCCTACAAAACATGAGTTTTCAGTGGATAAAATCTCTACATGCTGTTGAGTGGTGATTGTCACAGACTTGGCTGATAGTGACCAAAGGAGACATTGTCTTAGTTAGGGTCTCTCTTGTGATGAAACACCATGACCAAAAGCAACTTGGGTAGGAAAGGGTTTATTTAACCATCCACTCCAAGGTGGCACAGTCCATCACTGACGGAAGTCAGGGCAGGAACCTAAGCAGGTAGGAACCTAGAGGCAGGAACTGATTCACAGACAATGGGGGGCGGGTGCTGTCTACTGGCTTCCTCAGCATGACTTGCTCATGGCTTGCTCTCTTTACAGCATCCAGGACCAATCAGCCCAAGGGTGATACCATGCTCAATGGACTGGGCTCACCCACATCACCCAAGAATCAAGAAAATGCACCACAGGCTTGACCACTGGTCAGCCTGGTTGGGATTTTTTTACTTTTCAAAGGTTATACCTTTTGTCAAGTTGACAAAAAACTAACCCGGATAGACTTTAAAAATAAAATTTAGTTATGGTGAAAGTCTCAGTGACTGAGAGAAATATAAGGTCACGGAATTAGAACTGCATAACATTATATAAAAATCCGTCAAGCTCCTAATTTTTCCAGAAGACATAAAGTTGTGTGGATAGGAACAGCATGTAAGCATGGAGACATTGTCAGTCACTGGGGAGAAAGCTTATGCCACAAGAAAAAGAAAAATAAGTGAAAGTGGATGATTGTGGTAACTAAAAGGTGTCCCAGAAAACTGTATTTTTAAACTTTATTATTATTATTATTATTATTATTATTATTATTATTATTATTATGGTTTTTTGAGATAGGGTTTCTCTGTGTAACAGCCCAGCTATCCTGGAAGTAACTCTTTGTTGTTGTTGTTGTTAATTGTTTTTATTGAGCTATATATTTTTTTTCATTCCTCTTCCTCCTCCTCCCTCCCCCCGCATGGTCCCCAGAAAGTTGCTCTTATAGACCAGACTGGCCTGGAACTCACAAAGATCTGCCTGTCTCTGCCTCCCATGTGTGGGATTAGAGACATGTTCCACCACTACCTGGCTTATTGTATTATTTTTAAATATCAATATCATGTGGCACCAGAGACTTTGGTGTATAAGAGGCATGCTTATGGTTGCATAGTAGTGGTGCTTTTTCATTATTTTTTGGGATATTCATGAGTGCTCAAATATTCCAAGTGACATTATATTTAGCCTGACTTATATTGACTAAATCCATTGCCTAGCATCTGCGCTAGAATTATAAAAAACGTCAGATTTCAAAAAGTACCTGCTTCTATTAGCTATGAGAACCAAAACTCCTCCCAGGTAGCTCAATAGAAGGAAATTCATGGAAGGGACCAATTCCAAAAACATTAGAAGAGCCGACAAGCCAAATGTGTAAGGCATCCCAGGCACCAGCCTACCACCACCAGAAAGCGGAGGGATAGAGAAAAGTGGTACTGTGTCTATAGTTTGCATGGAACTGTGTGGAGGAATAGGTGCACAGAGGAAGAAACCTGCCCAGTGGTAGCCCGAATCAGCAAAAGGATGTGAACCTCTTCTTATGGGGTCATACAGAGAAGCATACTGGAAACGTGAAGGTTTCTCATTTGCTTTGGTCCTGCCACTGCTCCCAGCTGGTGGACCCATCTAAAGTCAAGTAAGAGAGCTGGGCAAGGCAGTACTCAGAAACGGAGGGACGAGGCTTCTGATGACCAGTTGCCTTTCCTTGGCGATTCTCTTTGGCGTGTGTTGGGGGAGGGGCGTACTCTAGAAGAAAAACAATCTGAGGAAAGCAGGAAGCTCGCACACCTATTTTCTTTGTTGGAATTAGATCGCTGTGTTTTTATTCTACCTGCTACAGGATTGCATGGTCCTCTGAAAGAATTCTCCATGGGTGATCTTGTTGATTAATATTTAAATTTTAAGAATGTTTTCAGAAAGAATTTGGTTTGCTCTAACTAGGACCAGAACCTAGATCTCTTTGAAACAAGAATCAACCTGTGATGGTCTGCAATTTTTTGTTGTCAGAGCTGAAAGAAAGATCTTTAGGAGGAGGGACCTAGAATCTGCAAGGACCCTCTGTGTTCTGCCTGCCCTTGTAGTCCACGCTATCTAGAACTCGAATAACAACATGGTTTTCTGGGTTCTTTTAGGACTTTTCTGCAGGTTATACACTTTTTTTTTTTTTTTTTGATTGGAAGGCCATGTCGGTATTAAAGGGGCAGCATGATAATGGGTTTAGAGAAATAAGAACACTAGCCACGGTCGTGTTCCAAGGACTGTGAGTCTGCCCTAAGGAGCTGGAAGTTGTCCGGGTTAAACCTGTCACATCAGGACGTCACTGATGTACAAAAGTCTGATATCTTTAGGGTTATGACGTATGGATGGAAGTTTTGCAGATACTTGTGTTCTTTTCATATATTTGGATTTAGCTTATATAGAGCTGAATTAGGAGGCGGCAATTTGAATCTCAATTAAAGATCAAATGGAGGGATTCTGGGCATTTTTACGGTTTCTCGCATTAATATAAGTTCTTTTGGTCTATTTCTTTAAAAGGGCTGCGGCTGTGGACATTCCTTTCCTCATAATTTTTTCTCATCTCCCAAGAAACCATATGTAGATTCCACAGTGGGTTTATAAAAAGGCAACTTAACATTCTCAGAATTATCTGTATTTGAAACCATTTCTTAAAATGATCATTTGAAATATTATCTCATAATAAATCTTCATGTTTTATGAAGGTTGTAGACTATAAGCTTACATTGTAACTTTAGATTGTAAACTTTTTACAGTTCTTTCAAACATTCCTTTCACTAGAATAATATTGATATCTCCTTAAAAATGAGGAAAAGCTTAGGTTAGCTTTTTGCTTATTATTTTATCAATATAATTTAGTGGCTTACCTCTCACGCAGCCTTGATTTACAAGAGGAGGTTATTTTCACCTCTCCTGTGTTTTTTACTTTTCAAAAGCGGTACTTCCAATGGCACATTACCCAACTTGTTTTCCTGGTAAATTAGGTTCTGCCCCGAAAACAGGGACAAGTTCTTTGAACTACTTATCAAGGAACTGTTGGAACACTGAAGCCATTATCTGCCACAATCAGCGGGTTCCTGATCACATGACATTGCTGGTTATTTCCTCTGTTATGATAAAGGTGTGTCAGAAACGGAAAGCGTTGATGGATGGATAGAACCTCCTTTACCTTTTGTGGAAGTCTGTTCTTCCTTGCCATACTCCATTGTTCAAGTCAGCGTTGGCGCCTTCAGGGGTGTGTGTGTGTGTGGTGTGTGTATCTCATCTGATCAATGATTCCAAGTTCTATGATTAATAATAAACAAAGAGAGGTAATTAATCACACATTCCTAATATATGATATGTAAGCCCATCATTTTTTCTATAAGCTTATATAATGTTTTAAACATAAGCATTTTAATGACTTGGCAAAGCCTTGTTTTGAGAGACAGGGTTTCTCAGGATAATCCTGGCTGGTTTCCTGCTCAGAGATCTGCCTGCCTCTGCCTCTGTACTGGGATTAATGGCTGGGTCAGGCTGTTCTGATTATCACAAGGCTTACCACAAGAAGACATTTTTTTCAAGTAAAAAATATTTTAGAGAACTTGCCTATAAGCACTGAGAAAGGTTAAATAGGACTTTAGAATCATTGACTGAACTGTTATATTGTATTTGTAGAGAAGTTGCAGACACTTAAAAAGGAAAATATATGTAGGTAACAAAACAGCCTAAATTTATGGTTATTACTGACTCTACTCTGTCATTAGTATTCAAAATGTTCAGGTCTTGCTTCCCAGAGAACTGTAGCTATTCATTCAGCGGATATGATTGAGCATCTATTTATTGTGTGCCAACAGCTGTGCTGAGCTGCCAACAAAACTCAGGTGGGTCTCGATCCCATGGGGCTCAAATGTAGCAGGATACAGGGACACTGACCCAGTCCTTCATTACTCTGATTGACAGGACTCCGGAGGGAAACTGAGAAGGCTTATCATGCATGGTTTTATGGGGTGGGAGATAGATAGTAGTTAAAAAATGTACATGTTTAAAAATTTTGTAGCCTCTCTCTTTGTCGGTGTTATGAAGTGTCTTCCACCCCTTCTTCGCCACCTTGCTAAACCCTTTAGGAGCAGTTCAGACGAAGTCCTGATCTCTTCTTATCCAGTGTTGTTTGCTTTGGTTTCCTCTTTTTGTCTCTGTAGCTTTAGAGCCTGTCCTGGAACTAGCTCTTGTAGACCAGGCAGGCCTTGAATTTATGGAGATCCGCCTGCCTCTGCCGCCCAGATGCTGGGATTAAAGGCGGCACTTCCCCCTCCTGGTGTGGTCTTTTTGTTCTTGAGATAAGGTCTCATTTTGTATTTCAGGTTGACTTTGAACTCACTATGTAATCCAAACTGACCTCTCAATCCTTAAACCTCAGCCTCCCAGGTACTGGGATTACAGGCATGGATCGTCTCTGGTTTTTAATCCAGTTTTGGTGTTACTTAGCCTAGTTAGTGGGCAAGGTGAAAGCCGATTCTGGCTTGCAGTAGTTTGCTTAGGGTCAGAGTACAAATGGCCGAGGAAGGTAGGAGTCCAGACTCGGGTCAGTGTGAGGGAGCTTGTCCTGCTATGGGAACAAAGAAAATAGGTGAAAACATTAGAAAGTCTGTGTTGGTTTGATTTTAACCTGGATAAACGATATTGAGTCTGGGGAAAATACATGAAATGGCGTAGCGCACAGGGGACAATTGCAGGCAGAGTGTGATGTATAAGATTTGAAATAAAGCAGGAAAAACTGGGGGCATGCCAAAACAGACATGTGAGCCTCTGCAGGCAGGGAACAAATGCTGACGGGGACTCCGGGGAAAGTAGCATTTATTTTTCCACACTTTCTTCTTAACAGAACTTCAGACCAAGGACATAAACATTGATGTGCTTTCGGCTGAAATTCCAGCATTTAGCTTTAAATTCTCCTCCATGATTTTGAGTCTCGGGCCAGTCCACCCTTTGTTTCCGTTTCACTCCACGTGCCTTTCTCAAAATGCAAGCGTCTCGGCTACTGAGTGGGGCAGAATGTGTCATGTGCTGTCACTGAAATCCCCCAGCTGGGAGCCAGGAGAGCCATCTCATCCTTTCCTGGATCTGGCCAGGTCTCTGGAAAGGACTTGATTGGTTTTCTGTGGCCAGCCACACTGGACTTGTTCCTCGAAGAACACTGTGGTGTGTTCATGGGGTATTGTGAGATACAGGCAGCGTTTGTGGGAGATTAGAAATTGTACAGCTCTCCTCAGAAACTTAAAATACAGCTGGAAATGTTTTGCTTCCAACAAACATGCAATCTTCATAAAATTGAGAAAGAAATGTTTTGAATAAATAATGTTTTAGTTTATTTCTCTCCAGTGTGAGAACTATTTTTTTCAGTCAACATCGTGCCATAGGACTCCTCCTCCTCCACACTCACGCTCTTGCCTCTGTGTTTACATTACGCTGGTGCGTTCAGCTCGATTCTTAAGTATGCCAGATTGCTCTGCCTTGTTTTTAGAGATAGAAAACTGGATTTGCTCCCGGGGACTCTTTCCATAACTAGGCCAGTTTAAAAACTAAACAAGGATTGAGTCAGTTAATTAATTTAAATGAGATTACAAATCAAAAACATATTATGCAATCTTGATTTAATTACCACATTTTATTTACTTAATTGAAAACACACTGTAGAAAGTTAGCAATCTTGACAATGACCCGAATGGTGTCTTTGCGTTCTGTACATTTAAGGCCTTGAAGGCAGAAGCCCAGGTGATCTTTGCCTCATTCAAGTCTCTCTCTGCACCAGCAGACAACACTGGACTTGATCGCAATTTGGGTTTGGGTTCAGTGCCCTGGCCTTCACGCTGGAGTCTTGTGCTAGCCATGCTGTACTACAGCCCTATCTGTGTGCCTGGCCTCCGTGCTGGCCATGCCTGTTTTGTTCTCCAATGTTCCTGTCATGTTTCTGCCTTAAGTTTCAGCACTCTGAGATTTTGGCTAATTCCATGTGGACAAATTTCAGTCTAGGGCTCAAACAAATCCTTCTAATCCTTGGGCTGTGAGGCTTTGAGCCTAATCTCCCTTGTAAGCAAAAAAGTAGCGCTGTATAGGAAAGTTGAATAACAGAATTAATGGCAAGGCAAATAGAATGTGCCTTTGGGAAGAGCTGGGGTCGGGGTGGGGATCGTGGGGAATGAGGTAGAGAGACTGAAACCTAAAGGAAGACCCGAAAGGGGAGCAGGAGAGAGAAAGATTCCACCCCAACCCTGTATTCGTGAGCTTTTTAAAAGCAGGAAAGCACTCAGTTTGTCCATGTATTTTTGCATTATTTTAATAAACATCTAATGGGAGGGAAAATATCATAAAGCTAGAGTATTATGGCACCTCTATTAACAAAACAGCCACCCCCCCCACATTAAAACTGAATAGCGTTTTAACTGTGCCGAAGGGCAGAAGATTCCTGGCTCATGCTATGTAATGGGGAATTCAATTATGTAAAGCCAGTTTACTGTCAGCCTGGGTGTGCGTCTTCTGGGGTCATCTCAGAGCTGGGGTGTGGGGCAAGATGGGCAGGGGCGTCTTCTGAGGACTGTTCCTGAAAAACAGGCATGGTGTTAGCTCCTTTGGCCTTGTATGTAAGTGTGCCCATAATCCTTTCTTGATGTTTCTTCCCTTTTCACATCTTCAGTTCTTTTCCTCCAATGCTGCCTTTTGTAGTGCTGTACGTTTAGTTTGTGAAAGCATGCGATGTTGGTGTATTTATAATGTAGGGTAATCTCAGGAGAAGGGAACTGTTCTCAGCCCCTAAGAAGTCCCTGCTACTCTTTAGTTGACAATGAACTGGGTTTTTTCTTTTTCACCTGCTAAGGCAAAGGACTCTGACAAAGGGACCTTTTATCAAGCGATGACTAATTTTAGTTCTAGCAGGAGGCTATCTGTAGGTTGATAGGTTAAAGTTTGGGTTTCATTTGCTCTTCTGATATCCCTCAATATAAAAGCTATATTGTTATAGAATCATATAATTTTAGAGCCGGAAGAGTGACTATAATTTACCCCACTCAGTCCCTTCTTTGTGCCAAAAGGGCCATAAATTGAAGTTGTCGTTCTCAAATTCAGTCCCTGGCTTCTTCTTTCTCATTTTTTTTAATTTAAAAAACATATCTGTTTATATGTACTTTATGTGTATGAGTGTTTGGTGGCATGTGTATCCGTGGGTCTTGGTTTACATCCCAGGATAGCCTTGAACTTGTTCTGTGGTGCAGATAGGTTGTGTGTCTTATCTCCATCGAGTTTAGGGGATTTACAAACACATGACACCACACCCAAGGACAGTTCATTTTCTGATGCCTAAGTCTGAGAATAAAATGAGGTCCTAGGAGATTGCTTGGAATAGTAGGCCTTTAGAGACTGCAGGTCTGGGCATCCCTTTGCCCCCTTCTTGCTTCCTGACCCCAACTAAACTGACTAAATTCATCTTCTCTTTGTTGGTGTGGACCAATAATTAGTTCCTGTTGAAAGCGTTCATGTGAGCCCTCTCTCTGCTCCTATAACCAAATGTCCAGTTTAGACATGGAAAAGCCATACCTTAGCCTGGACCTGAGTTGTGGGAACAGCTCCTCTGTTCCCCTTCCCTCCTGCTTGGGTGATCACTCTGTCATGGAGTGGCATGCTGTGCCCCTCTGTACTTCATGCATCAGCTGTTCTCTGTGCATTGGATTTAACTAAGCATTTCAGGTGTTTGTCCAAACATTGAGATATAAGGTAATGAATAGACCAGACATTGGTAGACACCCCAAAAGGATGACTGATCATGCACATGTCAGAATGAGCAAAGGGGGCCCTCATAGGCCAAGGCTCACACATCAAATGTAGGTGGATGTGAGCTAAGGTACACAGCCAGATGTTGGCAGAGGTCAAGTCAAGGTGCCTTGGTGTTTATTAAAGCCTTTGGAGTTGTTTTGTGGCTTTGTGGACTGCAAAGGTCTTGGCACAATCAGTTTTGAGTTTATGCAGATCATTTGCAAGCAGAATAAAACATGTACTGTATGTATACTGGTAGATCAGACCTTTTCTTATACTATTTCAAGGGTCACCTCCATCTGATGACTTTTATGATGTGACTGTGGTCCCCTTCCATAAGAAAAATCACGTTTTTTTTAAAAAATTATTTTATGTCCTGACTGCAGTTTCCCCTCCTTCCTTTCCTAGTTCCTCCCCTAACTCCCCTCTGCTCTCCCCACCCATCCACTCTGCTCAACCATTTCTGTTCAGAAAAGGGCAGGCCTCCGTTGGATATTATCAAAACATGGCATATCAAGTTGCATTAAGACTAAGTACCTCCTCTTGTACTAAAGCTGGGCAAGGCAGCCCAGTATGAGAAACAGGGTCCTAAAACCGGACAAAAGAATCAGAAATAGGCCCTGTTCCCACTGTTAGGAGTTCCACAAGAAGACCAAGCTACATAAGTAACAAATGTATGCAGAGGGCCTAATCAGTCCCATGAAGGCTTCCTGCTTGTTGGTTCAGACTCAGTGAGCTCCTATGAGCCCAGGTTAGTTGATTCTGTGGTTTTCTTGTGTTGTCCTTGACTTCTCTGGCTCCTACAGTCCTTCCTCATTTCACTTGGCCTAGTGGGTCTCTGCATCTGTTTCCACCAGTTGCTCCATGAAGCCTTTCTGATAACAGCTGGGCTAGTCACCATTCTGGGGTTCAGGATGCTCTCCTGGCCTCTGGTGCGATAAGGAGGCTTCCACCAGAGGTGTAAGCTAGGATATGGAGGTGGTTTCTTCTTGATGTATTAGCGTTTTAATTGAAATTAATGTTGAAACAAATATATACAAATGTAAGTAAAAGTTTTGCATAGTTGGGGGGTGTATCATGACTATGTTTCCACATGTATACATTTTGTAACATTTGAATCAGTTTGGACATGTCCCTTTCCTGGTTTGCATTTATTTATGGTGGAAAAGTGCACAGTTCTTCCTTCTGCTTTTTAAGTGGTCTGTCACCATCCCTCCAGGAGCCCTGCCATTCCTTCTGTAACTGTGACCTGATGGTTCCCATCTGCCTTTTCCGGTTCCTCCATCTCCAAGCTTTTAATTTGTGCATTCCTAGCGCACTGGGTCACTTCCGAGCTTCAAGGAAAAAAAATATGATATATAGTATTTAAAGAAAAAAAAACAAACAGGTATAGTATTTAGGGTTGGCAAGATGGCTCAGTGGATAAAAATACCTGGTGAGCTGAGTTCAATCTTTGGAACTCGTATAAGAAGTAGAAGGAGAAAACCTGACTCTACAAAAGATATCCTCTGACCTCCACATGTGTATCACGTAATTTGAGGTTACAGTAAATAAATGGACAAATGGATGAATATTTGCAGATCATTATAAACTGAAGAAAAGTATATAAAGTGTGACTATGTGCCAAATGTGAGCTTCTGATAGGAAGGCGCCAGGATCCTTACTGATTGCCACTTGATCATTATGATCCTTAGCAACTCAGTTCTGATCTTCCCACTATCTGCTAACTCAGAGTGTAGCAGTTAGTCATGTCAGAACGTTACTGCTTGGTGACAACCATTTTACAGGCTATTCTTTACTATCACCATCTATACAAACTTTTATTGAACTTTCACCAGATTATCTAAAAAAGCAGTTTTGTTATTTAGTGGGGAGGATGGACAGTAATTTGACTCAGTCCACCTCTCTTTAGCACACCGGGAAATGAAGAAGACTCAGCTGAGAGTAACAATGTATTCCTACAGGTATCAAAAACATGCTTTTGTCTCGACTTTTCTGAATTCTAAAAGTGATTTGGGATGTGCTGATAGACGGCAGTGAGGGGAAGTTGGGAAAGGTCAGGTCAGTTCCCAGAAACCTTTAATCTGCTTCAGGGTCACTTGGCTGTGTGTGATTCCAAGGTTGCATCACAGAGTAAGAAACGAGGGTGTCTGAACAGGGTGCACACAAGCAGTCATTTGCATAGGCCCTGAAGAGCTGCGTTCTTGGGTCTTACTACGTCGGTGAAGTCAGGTTGGAAGAGTGGGACTAGACGGGCTTCCTCCGGAGAGGAGTAAAAACACTGGGTCACGGCTGTGGAGGCCATGCAGGAGTGCCGGTCCTTAACCCAGGGGATAGTAGTGGCCATAGGAAAAATCCCAATTTAGAGATCTCATCACTCACTTTTCTTCTTCCCCAAAGACTAAGATGTTTAAATCCATACTTGTGAGTCAAGAGTACGGTGGGATGTTCACGCGTGTGACCCCAGTCACCAGGGAGGCTGAGGCAGAAGAGTTCTTGCAGCTGCAGTGTGAGGTCCGTCTTGAAGAGTCCTAGAGATTTTCAGAAGGAAGCAATACAAAGCCAGTTTTGCCTTTTAAGGTAATACAACTCAATTATGTTGAGTTGAACCCAAAGAAGAAGAAATGTGAACAATAGAGATCCAGGTGAAGGACTGGTAAGCACAAGGTGGAGAGAAAGCAGGTACCTCCTAGGTGTGCCCACTTTCGCCTTCGTGGTGTCAAAATTTTCCTGGACTCCAAACAGTGTGCTGGGCAGCCCCTAAAGGGATTCCTGCCAGCCTTGCCCCTTAAAGGCTTCAGCCTCCAGGAAGGTGATTGCGTCAGCTGCTTGTATCTCCATTTTGAGCTTGGTATCTCTGGAGGGCAGGGCTGCGTCACCTCCTGCCACAGGGGCCTGGACTAAGGCATTGACATGACATTATGACAGGATAGACTCTGGAGTCGGGTTCACAGACCCAGCATCGATATTCCTAGGTACTGCACCATTGTGCACACAGTTTAGCTTCTTCCTTTTCTCTCTTCCTTCTTGAGAGTTAGTCCATTAAAAATCGTAAGCGTTTTAATGTGTTTATGTTGTTAATAATATCTCTTGTGAATTGATGGCGTAGGATGTACTTGATCCAGGGCTCAATGCTTGATCTCCTTGCAGAGATTCCAAGGTAGATTGTATTATTGCAGTTTTCATGACGAAGGTGCAAGATTCTAAAAGCTAACCGATTTTTGTACAAGACCACATTAGAGGGGACAGAGCCAGTATTCAGTATAATGCCCCCCTCCCTACACACACATCGCAAGAAGAGATTTGAACAGAGTGATGGAAGTGGTTAATGAAACCTTTGAGTCTGAGTAATTTGACCTGGGTGGTGATTTGCGGGGCTTTTAGATGTGGTCTGAAAAATTCCTTCTCTGAAGTCAGCCACAATAACAGTTCATTCTTGGGTTCTCTGCCAACTATGGCTCCCTGGTTATTTCCTTCTCCAGCACTTGGAATTAAGTGACTGATCTAAGGTGACATCTGAGTAGATTGCAGTGTTAGAATTCATAGCATGAGAAGTCAATGTGTCACCTACCCTCTCGGTAGCCCTCGTCTGTGTTTTGGGCACACAGTATTTGCTATTTAGCTTCACTAGAACGTAGAGGTTTTGCAGTATGAAGAATAACCTGTTACTAGGGGGAGGGGGCCAGTAAACACCAGGTCATTATAGACAGCAAGCCTGTGGCAAAGTTATTTAGCTTTCTCCCAAACTCGTACAGTGTTCTTAGTGAATGCGTGTTTGTTTGTTTTTAAGTGAATACTTTCTTTGTTTTGTTTGTTTGTTTGTGTTTTGAAGACATTGGTCTGCAGTTGTTGGAAAGTAGAAGAGAGTGTAACCTTTAACACACAGAAGACCGGGAGGGGCAGGGAGAGAAAGGCTGCCCCAGGGGGTTGTGGGACATGGTGAAAATGAGGGTCGCTCTATGGCTAGTGAGCTGGTTCTCAGGAGAGACACTGGTTGACACAGGTTTAGCAGCAGAGGTGAGGGAGGACGTGGGTGCCATCTCACAGTTGCAGTCACTGCAGCCTAACGTGAGACTGAGGTTTAAAGCCCACAGCTCCTGGAGTGGGGCTGCTTAGCTTAGCCGTTTACGTGCTCATGATCCTTGCAGCCTTCTGAATTGCTGGTTCTAGATGCACTTATCCTAGAGTTGTGTACATGTGAAGCAGTAGCTCCAGGGAGGAAAGAGAAAAACTGTGGAGGGTCTGGTCCATGACCCTGACCCGGTAAATAGGAATCTCAACAGGCTAGACGTTCCTGAAAAGTAAGGGTAAGGCAACCTAAGTACTAGAGCAGAAGCAGCGGAGGTTGTAACATTGTACTGGAGCTGTTACACTCTAGGCTTCAAAAGTGGTGGGGACTGCATTCTCTTTAAAGGGACAAAGAAAATGATCCTTCCCTTATAGGTCATCCAGCCTTGCCTCAGCTCCAGAGCAGGTTCTGGAGAGGAGTCCTGGCCTCTGGCTGCAGGGGACACTCTCCAATGCAGTCAGGGCACTTTCCAGTTTCTTTCCCTCCATTTTGGGAAGTCAGGAGCAAGGTGAAGGACTCTGTGGGAACCACAAATGTAAGTTTGCTAAGATTTCGTGAAATATACTCTAGAGTAAAGAAAAAAAGTCAAGGAAATGGAGGTATTACATTCTTCACCGTTAACCCTAACCCAGCGAGCAAGGAGGGAAAGGGCAGGAATAAACAACCAAGTTTTTTACAGGAATACACCAACAGGGTGTCCCTATGCTCAAGAGTTGAAGAACAATTGCAGTATGTTAATCACTGACCTGACATAACCAAATAACCTTGATAAAAATAAAAGCATTCCGATTTTAATGCTCAATTCAATCCCTTCACTGCCTCAAGTCTAAGGGTAACGTTTTGAGGAAGAGATTCGTGCGTTTATGGCAGTGGTGACACCGCCGGTACCACGTTGCGGTGAAATTCACTATTCTACTCAAAATTGCCTTTTTTGTAGGCAAGCAGGCTGCTGAATTTGAGCCATCCATCCCTCTGGCATACCCTGCACGCCTAGCATGTTTACTCCATGAACAGCCCCGGGAAGACAAAGAGGTAGACAGGCTACATGTCCCTTTCTTCCCAGTGCAGTGAGCTGTGGAGACAAACCCAAGCACTGGAACCAGTGAAAGGTTTCAAAGCAACTCCCACCAGTAAGTGTGTAAGAACCCAGGGCAGATGACGCAGATCAATGTGGATTGTCCATGGAGGCAGAGGAGTGAGCCAAGTCCAGCAGTGTGGATTGGTGGGGACAGGCATCCTGGCGGCGGTGCCAGTCTCTGAGCCCATTCTGTGGTGTTGGTGAGGAATGGCGTGGACTGGGTGATCGGAATGAGTGTGACGGCCACTTCCTCCTTATCTAGGAATCCGTCTGTATCTCGCAGATGGAGATTAAATTGATCCAACAATTTGCTCTCCACAAAGCCATGTTGGTTTTCCACCTAGTAATTTATGCTTTTCCTGGTGTTTGCAAATCGATTGCTATTATGGGATGCAGACAGAACTGGGCTGGGATCCAGTAGGTTGGGGGGATTACTGGACAGGATACGTGAACGGTCGTGAGAAAGCCTGGAAGAGAAGGCTCTTGTTTTGTGTATTTTTACTCTCTGAAGTAAAGCAGATTTTTCAGGTTTTTAAAAGTGTTCTTAATTATATTTAGATTGTGTCTTGTAAGGGACAGTATCTGCTTTATTTCAGATTTCTACTATCCGGCCTTGATATTTGCCTAACCTTCAGATGGTTTCAGTGGCTTTGCAGCCAGACCTCTCATTTCAGCAAAGCCTTTCTCCACCCCAGCCCATTATAGATGAGTAATTGTTCCCTTTGACGAAGAAATATGTATAGGCTTCTATCTGGCTTGATGAATAAAATGTTGTTATGAAAAGCTTGGGAAAGTATGCTTCATTTAAACACTTCACCTCATTGTTGTACCTTATTTTTTTTTTTAAAGTCCTTCTCAGTATTGTGAAATTCTTTCAAAACAAATTAAAAAGAAAACATATTCTGTGATTTCTTTACAGATTCTGGACAATCAGGAAGTCCAAGCCACAATGATCCTGCCAAGAATCCTCCAGGTAAATATGTGTCCCCGGACGTGTGCACCCTGACATTGTTGGAGAACAAAGGGGCCCTGTATAGATCAACACCCATAATTGGTCAGCTGCCTGCTTTCTTCTGGCAGGCAGTGGGATTGGGACAAGATGTGATTGCATGTCGGCTTCTGCAGTGGAAACTGCTTCCCGTCGGGGCGGCCGTGTTCACCTGAGCTCAGGCGGAGGGTTTCACTTTTCTGCTATCTTTAAAAGCTGATCCAGACACGTTTAGTTGTAGTCTTTTAGGCATTTGAAAAGCTAAAACCTTTTAAATTTTTTTTAGTGGACAAAACAAAACAAACAAACAAAAAGCAAAATCCCAAACCAAAACAAAGCAAAAGCCTGGTAACAATTTCTGTCCTCTTACAGGCAGAGCGCTGTTTTAGGAAAGGCGCTGGCGAGAGGTTGCGTTTCTATAAAGGAGTTTGGCAAGACTGGTATTTTGCCGTCTTCAGTGTAAGCTGTGTCTGGCCTTCTTTACTTTTAGATGGAAATGGATTGAGCCAGACCTGAGAATGGGCGCATGCATTTTGGCTGTCCTTGGGGTTTTGTTCTCCACATTTTGAACATACGGCATTTTGCTTTTGATTTAGTATTTTTCCTTCTCATGAGAAAAGAGTATAAAATTAATATAATAAAGAATTGAAAATTTCCATCGTCATAAGAATTTTAATTGTATTTGTGATTTTTGTAAAACGAGTGATCTAAAAATATTTTTAACAAAAACAAAAGCAAAACACAATCAACCCCAAAGAGTCACATTTGCCCTCTGTCTCTCCCAAACGCTTACCTGCCATTTCACCAGAACAGACCACATAGTGCAAAATGTCAGAATCTGAGATTTCTCCTAGTTTCTTCTTTTCTTTTCTTTTCTTTCTCTCTCTATCTCTTTTTATTTATTTATTTTTGGTTTTTTCGAGACAGGGTTTCTCTGTAGCTTTGGAGCCTGTCCTAGAACTAGTTCTTGTAGACCAGGTTGGCCTTGAACTCACAGAGACCCTCCTGCCTCTGCCTCCAGAGTGCTAGGATTAAATGCCTGCACCACCACTCCCAGCTCAATTTCTCCTACTTCCAATTACTCTGAAGTTTTAATGCCTGGCTAATAAGAAGTTGCTGTACCTTAAGAAATTACAAATCAGAAAAATAGATTAATTTGCTCTTAAATTATTAGAGGAATGTAGCAATCAAAATCCCAAAAATTATTTAATTTTGTTTTGGAAACATGTATATTTTTCTACATACATATTAAGCTATTCTGTATAGAATAGTCTGCTAAAATTATATTATTTGGCAAAATATTATATAATCTGTGATGAAAACCCTAATTCAATACATATTATATACTCCAAGTATTAATTCAATATGTATTATATATGCCAATGATGAAAAGTACTAATACAATTTCTATCTTAAATTTATGCTGAATTGATTTTCCTTGATGAATTTGCTACTGCAGCAAACTGAGAGCAAGGCATAAAGTATTTAAATTAAAAATAAGCTTTTAAAAGCCTCTATACATTTTACCAATAAATAAATAAAAGGTAGGGAAACACCTTGAGGAGAAAAGGGTCAGTTAGTCTTAAAAGCCAGACTAAACAAAGGCTGTGCTGTGTGCTGTTGTTTGCATCTGAAGGGCAGCTTGAGAGGAATGACTGAAGTAGCCCCTGTGAAGTGCATTTCTGAGCAAGTGCATAGGCTCAGGGGATGCTGTCTGCTGGTGCTGGGCAGAGCTGGGCAGAACTGGGCAGATGACCTTCATGTGCTCATGCAATGGTCAGGTTGGGTTTTCAGTATTTGTCTGGAAGGCTAGTTAAACTGCTCCATACCATGTAGAATCTCTTACTTTTTCTGTTTTTATAAAGAAAGCAAACAGAAATTAACTAGGGTACATCAGTTTTCCCAACTTTCAAGTTTCTTTGGGGGACATGTTTTTTTGATACATGTCAAAAAACTTAAGACGTTAGAGTTAATTCATTTCAATTAAAATTGCATTTTCATTGACCACTCAGGAACACCCATCACTTAACATCATGTTTTGGACATGATTGTAGAGCTTATTAAGGAATTTTTGTGTTATTTTGAGACAGCCTCTCTTAAAGTATTAAAAATTTTTGATAAGAGTAAAAATACATTCTACAATATTTTGAAATAAACTAGGCTTTTGGAAGTAGATAATATTTTTCAATTTTAAGTATAAGAGACCTGTTCTTGTCTTACAGTCAGTTAGGATAAACTGAATCAGCAACCCAGGTATTGGGAGCTCAGGAGATTATTCTAGGACGCTGTCTTCATCCTGATTGAGTATCTTAGGAGCCACAGTTTGTTTATGGGAACATTCCAGACACTGAGCTCCTGCTTGCTTCCACGAGAAATTCAGCTTCCCCAAAAGGCAGCTTCCACGCCTGCACACCTTTCAGTGTTAAGGGGTTTTGCCAAGAGATGTAGAACTCACGGGGATTGCCCTGTCTGCTACAGTGTGTACTTCCCAACAGCTTCGGAAGAGGTGGAACAATCCCAGCCTTCAGGAGCAGAGTAGCTCAGGGAATCTGTTCCTGACCGTTGACCCGAAGGTGGTCTCCCACCCAGCACACCCGTGCATCTGTCTCCACACTGCCCCACCCCTCCTGGGTCTGACAGGGGCACTACTTCTTTACTGATTGTGAACATCCTTTTAAATGATATATAGTATTTTTAGCTATTTAATTTTTAAAAAGTTAATATGCTATTAATTGATTTTATTATTTAATTTTCGCGTGTCTCATTATACTTTGCTCTCCCCCTCCTCCCTCCCTCTTGCTACCTGGATGCCCTAACACTGGACTGTGAACCTTGAGAGATAAATGGGTCTTTATTTTGGAGTTCATGCTTTCATTTGGGATTAGTGTTTCAGCACAAGCAAACAAAAACACATTTTCGGAGAAAGGCTATTTAATATTGTCATTTGCAAAGTAAATAATTTCTTGGTACTGGTAATTTATAAAAGCATTCAAATAGTCTTTATGAAAGTTCCTCCACCTGCTTGTAACTTAAGGTTTTGTTCTGATTCTTTTCTTAAGCTGCGATGATTAGTTGCGTGTTTTCTTCTCAGCCAAGGTGCTATACAATCGGAGGGTACCTGACAGCACTGCGTAGTGGTGCTCACTGGAAGCACCTGGCGATCTCATTGTCTTAATGATGTATCTTTCTCGTGCTTGTGACCGAGTCTGAGATTGTGTATTTATCCTCACTTGTTTCTAGTAGTTCAGATGTCTTTTCCTAGTCATATAAGTAGCTCTGATGGGTTAGAAGTAACGGGCTGAGGGACTTGTCCTGAGATCTGATTGTGTTTCCAAACGCCACCACTATTTGTAGGAAATGCATCATTGGATAGTAGTCTTGGGTTTAGCCTGGCTTTGCTGTTATTTCGTATCTATATTCCTTGGGCTTTGACCCTTTAGGTTTCTTGAACTGAATCACCTGCTTACTGCTGGAATGGAAGGCTATCAAGAGAAAAAAGCAATCTGGAAGTTGAAATTGGTCAGCTCCAAGCTGACCCACCAGTTTGAAGTTTAGGAAGGCTTTAGTTTTGTGGGAAGTTCTCTTGGCTGGTAGAGCAGTTAGGAAATGTTGGATGCTAGAGCAAGTACTGTAATTTTTCTGATGTAATTTTTTAAAGTACTTCAAACTTCATTTGCCAGAATTTTCTTGTTTAGAATGAATGGGTATACAGTTTAATTTCCAACTTTCTTTTATCAGAAGGGTGTACTTTGGTGTGTGTGTTGACATTTGCATGTGGTTTGGCATTATATGAACTTTGGAGCTGTGTATTGTGTGACCTTAAGTCAGCCACCTTGAGTCCCTTCTCTGTAGTAAGGACAGACGCGAGTAAATAATTAAATTGCGTGAAGAATCTCTGTCACCTACAGCAATGTCTGTCTTCCATTAAGAAGTTGCTTAGGTCATACAAATTTCTAGTTGCTCATTCCCCAAACATATTTGGTAGATCTCACAATAGAAGTCAACACAAGGGGTGCCACAAAACTAATAAAAATCAGTTAGTACTGATCGAGAAGATGACCCAGCCAGCATCTGTAATGGTGCTTGGTACTTGCTGGCATCACTGGGGCCCATGTTTGCCTAACCTTCCACTTTATGTTTTTAAATTTTAGATTCGAGAGTATACATAACACTATTTTTCTTTTCTATTTTCATGAACAGACAAATGTTTTCAGGTTCTCACAGTCAAAGAAAAAGGAAACTTGCTTTGGCATTTAAAATTATAACCTACTCTTTAAAAGATCATACCCATTCCTTTTTGTATCTTCTTTTATTTTTGTCAGTCAGTGTTTTTTAATAGGTTGAAGATATATTGCTTGATAATAACGATGAGTAAACTGTGTTACTAGAGAATACACAGCGAATTATCAGCAAGCTTTCTCCTCACAGCGGACTACCGTCCGTAGGAATGTCCCAGAATGAACAGTTCACAGTAGTTAAAACCTGACAAGTTGGTAAAGCTTCTAAGTAATTTAAGAATTAGATGTGTGTCAGTCAAAAATCAAAGGGTTTCTTTTTCTTGGTAAATTAGCTTCAGAAACATTCCTTTTTCTCATCTTACTTGTGTGGAGGAGACATTGCTCAACGAAGTCTTTAAATGCTCAAAGTCAGGCCAGGATTGAGACGAAGGGGGGAGCAGATGAGGGAAGTGTTTCCCCGCAAATTGTTCTGAAAAAGCCAGAAGGGTGCCTAGCCCTCACCTGCTAAATTTTACAAACTGCATTCCGGGTTCTTAGGTGTAACCTCCTCATCAAAGTTGGTCTGCATAGCAGCTGGCACCAAGTCAGGCCTTTGCTATGAAGCTGGCTCGATGGTTGAAATTGCTAATTCGCTAAAAGAAAGGTAATTTAGGGCTATCCCATGAGATCCCTAGAGAAGGAGCTTTCCTTGTTTCTTCGTCCACCTCGATGGTCAGCTTCATCAGGCACAAATAATGTCAACTACCACCGGCTAGCAAGTTCAGGAGTGAATAGTACATTCTAGGCAATGAAGTTCTAGATTTGGTTGAGCTCAAAATGAGGAGCAGAAGCAGGCATTTCCCTTTGGGAGTATGAGGATATCCATCATACCGCACTGAGTATCATTAACAAATTCAGGAATTTCTGAGCAGACCATAAGTAAAATTTTCACCTGGCAGTTGCTAATTGAGTGTCTACTTTGTACATGACACTAGGCTAGATGTTGTAAAATGTGAACTGTACCCCACCCCTTCCAAGTTTTGACTATAAGTATATACAATATTTTATATATGCTGGGAATTAAATTTTTTTAAAGCTTCAACTGAAGTGTTTCAGTTCAAAGTTGTGGAATACTGATTCTGACTTGCGGAACATGTGAAAAGTGGGAGGAGCATCAGGTAATGGGGTGACATTTCCCTCCTGAATCGAGGTCTGTCTTTGGCAGTCATCATGAGGTCACGAGGAGACTGAGCAGGTCAGCCGGCTTTTCACAAACTCGGCTGTCTCCACACTGTTTGCAAGGAAAAGCTGGAACACATGGATACTTGCAGGTGTTTCATAAAAATGAGTTTAGTTTTTAGTTTAATTTCATTTTGTTTTTATTATATATTTTTTTCTCCAGCTTGATTGGTTGGGAAACCTTCCCGTAGGAAGAACTGTTTGATGTGGGATCAGATATATTTTTTGTAGTGCACTTTTTTGGATCTAGAAAGCCGATGAAAGATACAGGACAAAAGAAGGGAAGCAGAATAAGAGAGCAGCCTAGGATAGGTTTTAAAACGGAGTCAAAAGAAACTGATGTTTTCAGGTTCATAGTGGAATAGGACTGGAGTTTTTAGATGGGGAGTCTTTGCGTGTCTCTTGGTGTAGAAAGACAGATACACCAACTGTAGCTCTTAATACTGTCAGGAGAATAAGTCAGTCTCTTGTTAGGGGATTGGGCAACCTTTCCCCTACTGAGATGTTAGCTCTCAGAACTTCACATAGATCTGTACAAACATTTTTTTCCCAGTTGTCTCCCCATGGTGTTCCTACCTTCCTAAGCCACCAATTTTCCATTCTCATTAAAATTTGTCTGTTTATATTCTTTCCAGCTTTTCTCATCTCTTTTCCCCCCGTAGATTCTTACCAGAAACTTCTATCTTGTCCTTTAGACAAGCTTTCCCTACCAAAGGCTCCTCTCTTCTTTTTTTCTAACGAGACTGAAAGGCCATCAGCTCTGTAAGTGGGCTCTGTCCTCATGGACTGAGTCTCTCGAACTCATAATTTTACAGGAGGTAGGCCCAAGTGATTCCTTTCCATCCTGTTCCAGTTTCCCTATGCTTTGTCTTGTTTTCCATAACACAGGTTTCAACCCCTGGAGTCCAGACTGCTTCCAAGTGGTTGCTGTCTTTCTGTACCAGTCACCAAGTGCTAGTAGCGGATTTCGGGTGTGAGCCACCACGGTGGCCCATACTCTGGAGTATTGTTGATTTGAGTGTCTTCTGTTTAAAACTTGCCCCTTCCTTTTGAAACTAATACCTGTTAGAAGTCCAGGAATTGGTGTTTCCCTAAGTTCTTATAATGACTTCTTTTTCCCTTGTCTTAGTCCTCCAGATTTTCAGTACCTCATGAGTTTCTAGACTGTGTTCATTTTTCGTTTGGCCAAAAGTAGTATGCCATTAGAACAGATTCCTCTTCTAATGTCTCAGGCCCTTGTTTCCAATGACCTGTTGGACTTGCTCCCCCAGATGTTTCATGAGTAATTCAGATGTAACACTTTCAAAATTAATTTATGTTCTTTTCTATCAAATTTACTTTGCTTTCCATGTAAGTATTTTAGCACTATTAGAATCACCCCAGTCACTCTGGGTTGTGACTTTCTTAGGGACCCCTCTCTTACCTATATACTCTCCTTTGGAGCACCAAGTTCTCAAGTCTGTCACCTTAGTTTGAGTTCTGTCTTAGTTACTTACGCCCTGACCAAGGCAAGTTATAAAAGCATTCAATTGGGAGCGCATGGTTCCAGAGGGTCAGAGGCTTGTCACTTGGGCACAATAATACTGTCTTTCCACCATCAGGTGAGAGACAGGGCAGGTTAGCTCAGGGACTAGTCTTAGTTCTTCAAGTTTTTTGTTTGAATTTTAGCTGTTTTAAGGTTTTGTAGTGTCTGAAACTATGTAACCATGTAACATGACTCCAAATAAAAACTGTACCATACTGACGCAGGCACTTAGCTCACACTGCACCTAGTTCCAAAAAACTTCCCAGAAGGCTTAACAGAAATAGATGATAGTGTGTTCAATTTTAAGAGATGTTGCTGTAACATATTTTCTCTCATTGTAGAATGTGTTGGTTCTCCACAGACAGTCAGAATTCCCATGCAAAAGTCCTAAGTACCCCGTGGTTAGGTTTTGCCTGGCCCTGCTCCTCTGGGCACTATTTTAGTGATTGTTCCTTCCACCAAGTGTTTTGTGCAGAATCGCACAGTACCCGCCTCTACTCAAGCCTTAATTTTTTGTTCTCTGGTAGACTTAAAAAGTGTATTTTAAGAGACCAGGCAGGTATACCAGAGTCTTCTTTTTCTTTCTTTTTCCTGTGACACCAAATGAAATAATTTAAAACAAGGGCTTGTGTGTGTGTGGCAATTTGATTCTTGCTACCTTTTATCTAACAATGCCAATGAACCTTGTATAATTTAGCAGGTTTTGATTTTCAAAGTTGTTAAGAATTGGGGGGGGGGGTGTTTGATATAAGCGAATTTCCAGAGCCTATGTCCTTTTTCATGCTTATTTAATAAACTAGAAATAGGGCCAGACTCTTGTTTTCTTGTTGAAATGCTTTTGATTATTGGTTACACTAAAGCTATTCTCCCATACTCTCTGTACATTGACTGTATCATGTTACACCCCCCCCCTGGGGGGGCATGTCCATGTCTTCTGTAGTATTCAGGAGTGAGAAGACAGCAAACCCACCTTTAGGCTTGACCTTTTGATTATTAATAAAATCAAATGCAGGGCCAAGGAAGTGGGTCATTGGGTTCAGTGCTAACTGTGCAAGCACAAAGTCATAAGATTGGATCTCTAGCACCTATGTGAAAACAGAGAGTGGTGGTACTTGCTTGCATATATAACTCTGGTCCCAGAGGAGTGGAGACAGGGGCATCCCCAGAGCTACCTGGCCAGCAAGCCAAGTTCCATGAAAGACCTTGTCTCAAAATGCATGGTGTAGAGCAATAGAGGCAGGCATCATAGGCTGACCTCTGACCTCTATTCCTGTGCTCATACTCATGAGTGTGCACCTGCACGAACATGTGCAAGCAGATTCACATACACACACACACACACACACACACACACACACACACACACCTGATGTCATGATATTTTGTAAATTGCTGCTTCCACTGGTTATTTTGTAGATTGTTTTTAATACAGTGGATTTTAGCTTTAAAATTCGGTGTCTTGAACTGTTGTCATCTTCTGAATTGAACTACTCTCTAGCCAGAGCAGTATTTTTCTAAATAAATAATGGGATCAGCATTCTGCTGTTTTAGTCTCAGCCATGCTGGGTGATATCTAGAAAAACCCCTCCGCCACTACACACACATTCTCTCTCTCTCTCTCTCTCTCTCTCTCTCTCTCTCTCTCTCTCTCTCTCACACACACACACACACACACACACACAGTACTTTTCACATGGAGGGTGGAAAGTAACTATGAGTGTTCAAGACTAAGTATATAGAGAGGAAGGCCAAGGAATAAATGGATAGATGGATGGATGGACGGTCGGATGGATGGGTGGACGGACGGATGGATGGATGGATGAATGGACGGACGGACGGATGGATGGACAGATGGATGGACGGACAGACAGATATGGATGATTGAATGCAAAGGCTCTACACACTGGAAGCATTACTCTCAATTCAAAGAAAGAAGGCAAAGTCTTTTCAAAAGAAGATAATTGGTGCTAAAATTGTAATGTATGTTTATTAACAACTATTTTCACTTTAATTAGTTCATCTAAGTCATTATAATAACTTCCTGACCTCGGTAGCTGATAGTTTCGCCTTGGGTCTTAACCCTCTAATGGTTATGTTGCAGGCCCATGTTCCTCTGTAATTTGTAAAATGCGTTATTTCATTTCCTCCTGCTGCCAAGGTTGTACTCTAGGTTCAGTCTAAATCCTTGGCCATTGTCGAAACAGCTCTTCTTAATTTTCAGGTCCCTCATTCATGTTCTTGCACCATGGTTAGTGTCTAGCATGTCTGCCCCCACCCCCCACAATCTCTTTGATAGAATTTCTTCAGACTCTCCGCTATTCAGTTTCACAATAAGGGTGCTTAGTAGTGCACTCTACTGACAAATCTATTCCTCTTCGTGAATTCCCAATACCTTATGATTATTAAGCCTCTCCTTACTAAGGTATCTGATCCTGGCCAGAGATAGTACTTAGCAGTGCTCAAGACTTGTGAGGTGGAGGCACAGGCTACATACATTAAGCAGTCTATTCCTGGAACACGTAATATGATCTCCATACTCAGTGCCTGACCTCAGTCAGGAAACGCAGGTATTTCTGTAGAGTGTTTGCGGCGCTCCTTTGCTCTGCAGGTGAACTGCACCCGAGTCAGGACTGTGCAGGAGGGAGCGGGTGGGGAAGTGTGGGACTAATAAATCACTGTGTCAGAACCTAAGCTCAGAGAGTCTTTACTCCCAGTCAGATGAATTGTTGAGTGTTGATCACTCTTTTGTGCTTTTATTTGGCAACCCATAGAGAACGTACCACAATCTCGCCAGGTTTTCTGTGATCACAAAAGAAAGATTATCCTGGCGAGATAACATTGGAGAGAGTGCAAAGCAAACAAGCAAAGGATGTTGTGTAGCAGTTCGTGCCTTCAGAAACTCTCCAGGTTCCTCTGAGTGTTTCTGATTCTCTTGGGGTGGTTTCCATGTTTTGCAGACAGTAGCACATCATGAAAACCCGGCTCCTTGTGGCACGAGATGAAGTGTGATTGGAGTTGCACGTGACTGTGAGCCACCGTGTGAGTGCTAGGGATGGACTCCAGGTCTCTGCCCCAGTGCTGGCAGTTGCTGAGCTGTCTCTCCAGCCCCTGGATGTGCGTTCTCATAGGGCTTCTGCCGTCCAGCAAAGTCACTTTGGTATTGACTCACATGGCAGACTACATCCCTTCTTATTGTTGAGCAGAGTTTCATTACATGTGGGTGTACTGTATAGCGTGGGAATTAACAGGTTGATGTTCACCTGATTTCCATATAGGTATCTAGTTGATTATGCACATTTGCTGTGAAGGTCTTTTGTTTTCTATTGTATTGTCCAACTACCCTTATCAACTATCAGTATTTATATAAGTGCTTGTTTGCTTATGGCCCATTCCATGTCTCTCATTTGCAGACACCAAAATATCTTGACTGTTTTAACTTTAAAGGAAGCTTTTACAATATGTTTTGTGAGGTTATTTTTTTATATTAATTTTTATATTCTTATACATTTTAGAAACAGTTTGTCAAACTATAAATAATAAATACGTAAAAACATCTGAAAAGCCAGATACAGTTTTGAGTGATGGCGATAAAATTTAAAGACAGATCCTTGAGGTATACAGCAAAAAAAAAATTGTCATTAATTATTGGATGGAAAGCCCACATTTCAGGCTTAACTTCTGATCCAGCTTTTTTTTTTTTGCAACTTCTTATGACAACCTCCACCCAGACTCATAACTTGTTGGAAATGTGTCTAACTGTGTTGAACAGAGGGCAAAGGATCTCACAGAAGCCCATCTCATCATTGTGTAACTGAGACACGCAGGCTTCATTAGAGAGCTCCCAGTGCTGCGTCTGCGAGACCTGTGCCCCTGTCATCTGCCTGGGACAGCGGTTGTTCTGTATTGTTTAGAACTATGGGATTCTGAACACCAGCAGGGCTGGGAAATGGAAGACATGAAAGTCCTCCAGTTCTCTTGTCCCCTTTCCTGAGTGTGTCATCCAAATGTCCTTGCTCCAGTTTAACTAGATGATCTCCCAGGACAGGGCCCTTCTTAAACTCAGTCCTATCTGCCCCGCAGTAGTCCTCCATCCCAAACTTTCCTGACTGTAGTCACCTGGTAGACTCTAAACTCGCTAGGTCGGTGGGAAGGGAGAGAGCAAATTCAGCTCTTTATGGCACAGTCTCATGAGCTGTTTTTGGCAACTTTGATGACTACTGCTACTAATATATTACCACCTCTCTCGAAAATTATTTACCAACTTAGCACTCTTTCTTATTTAATCTTCATCTTAAATCTTTCAGTTTAGTGCTTTTGGGCAGCTAAGAAATTTAAGTATTTAAAGTCTTTATCATCATCATCATCAACAACAACAACAACAGCAACAACAACATCAGCGACCACAATTACAGCAACAGATGAGCAAAGCTGCTGTTTGGGGCTCAGGAAGAGTCTGAAGCCCTTGGCACAAAGCCTGTTGTATGATGAACACTCAATTGCATCTTCATTGTCATTACTGTTATTTTACAAAGTTGAGTAATAATCTTTGGAGTCGCTGAGCGAGCAGACACAACTCCATATCTGATTCTGACCATTCTACAGCCTAATGCTCAGCCTAGATTACAGACTTCACTTATGCAGCCAACAGAAAGCCACATACTTCACCAAGTCCAAACCCAAAGTCTGGATACGGTTAAATGAAAGCAGCCACACTAATAAGTCCCTGATGAAAAAAACCAAAGGAAGGATGTATTAGTACCATCTATAAAAGTATCCCTTTGAATATAAGGAACTAGGAGAAAAGAAAAAAAATGGTTTATTCAGAAGGAAGGATTTGCATGATAAATGAACCAAAAATACAGTATGTATAAACATGGAACCATGTAAGATGGAAAAAAATAGTAAAAGAAGTTGTTTTCACACTATTATAATCTATAACATAGAAGTAAGACTCCAGCCTGTGGAAATAATTATTGACCCAGAGAACAAACTCAAGTTATTTGCTCTTAAAAGCAGAGGGGGAAAAAGTTTAAGTAATTGATGATAGAAGATGAGAAAGTTCTATGCAAATTTGTGTCACCTTTGTAGAAAAATTGGAACATTTAGAAGCAAAATAGGATTGATGATAAATGAAGAAAATTTGTATCAGCTAAAATGATCTAAATATGTGGATCAAAAAAGCTAACTATATTCAGTGCACAGTCATTGAAAGAGATCAGCAACTAAATATATTCAGTGGAAATATTTATATTTCAAAGCTGAAGCAGAGAATCTTTTGATCATCATAGATGAATAAGAAGTTATCTGTATATTTCTGTTTTCTAACATGTAATGCTAGAAGATAGTTAGGAGACATTTAAAATTATGAGAGAAAACTTTTCCATTGAAGTTTTGCATTCAAAGGCAACAGATATGAATTCTTCTTTAATTGTGGCTTCAAAAAATATTATCTATTTTTGTTCTGATTTTTCCCCCTGAAAACCCATTCTAACTAACAATAACTCAAAATTTTAGAAAAAGAGAGCGAGATCAGGGAAGAAGCAGAGACAACTCAAAAATTTTGAATTCCTATATATTCAAATATAAAGATTAGCCATGGGGTTGATTGCAAGGAGAGTCGGATTCAGTAATTGTTGTAAACAATGTTACTAGCATAAATACCAATGTGAAGATTACTTCCGAACATAATCATATTGTGGTTACATATTCCAAGTTATGTATTTAAAGTTATGGCAAAAATATACAGAACATAAAGTATTCCATCCTAATTATTTTCAAGTATCCAATTTAGTAGTGAAATATCTTTTCTCGTCATCTTGTAAGCATTCTTAAGGACAGCAGCCATCAACTCTGTGCTGGCCTTCTAGAGTTTGTTCCTTCTGTGGATTAGCATCGGGATATGTTAGCTAGTCCTCTCCTTCCTGCCTAGTCTGTGTTTTGCCCAGTCACAGCCTTTCCTAGGAAGAACTCTCTTCGAGCCTATTCCCTGGGTGTGGGGAGGGAACAAAAAAGAAAAAAAAAGAGAAAAAAAAAAGAACTTTGTCGATTCACAGATCTAACCTCAATCCTTTAAACAGCTCCCCACTGGTCCCTCCCCAGCCCCCCTCAACTGCTCTGTTTTGTTTATCAGTCTAGCTGCTCTGTGTAAGTCATATATGTGAAGTCCTATAGTCTTTGTCTTTTTACAGTTGGCTAATCTCCAGATTGCATTTTTAAGAACTAAAATAGGAGGAGGCCACGGGGAAGTTCCCAAACAAGGAATGGCAGACTTGCTGTCTCTCTTTAGAGTAATTTGCTGGTGGATTTTGCTAGTCTTTATTGTTTGCTTTGATCATTGTTTTTGCTTAGATTGGAGATTCAGTCACCCAGCTTTCTGCTGTGAAGTGAAGTGTCAGGATCTTGTTGTGGTCACGGGAGTGTTTATCCCTTACCACAGGGATGAGTTTTCTGATAATGGACTGTACTCAGTCATGGGCCTTAATGGCAGTGTTGCGCTTGTCCTGTGGATAGTGCCACTATATCCAGTTGAGGATGCTCTACATAGAGTTCAAGAGGTTGCACTTGAGAGCTGAAGCTTCTTTATTGGTTATTTGCTCAAGGTTATTGAAAGGGTGAAACATCTAGGGACCTAAAAGAATCATGAGACTTTAATTAGTCTTTGGGACATTTGTCAGCCTTTCCTGAGGCCTGGGATAGCATAGAGGACCTGAAAGCTCCGTCCAGCTGTGCACCCTTCTGGACCTGTTATTACTTAAGATGGTTGTTCAGTCACCTGTCTGTTCTGTTCGGAAGTTCATGTGAGTCGCCCGCAGATCCTAATTCCTAGGCCAGAGTGGAGCCTGCATCCCGCAGTGGTGTCAGCTCCAGTATGCACCGGCGCTTTGCTTTCGGCTGCTGTTTGGATCATTGCTAACATAGCAGTTCCTAAACTGCTACACATTTGAATTTCTTGTGGGGAATTTAACACCCTCTCCTGTCCAGGTCTCAGCCCAAAGGAATTAAGTCAGAATAATTGAGGTTGGGATCCAAACATTCATTGGTTTTTAAGATCCCCAGGTGATTACAGTGTTGAGCAAATTTTGGGAAACTCTGTACTAGGATAATTGGTCTATTTCAGGGTTTCCAGATCTTTGCAATTTTGGTTACTTTTATTTTCCCAAGTAATTGCTCATTTGAGTTTTCAAAGCTGTGGTCAGTTTTATGCGCCGTCCTCTGCCACTCCTTCCACTGCATTTGGTTTCCATGGCTCTGTCTCCTTGCTGATCTGTGTGTTTTCTTGCTGTTTCTTAGGCAGGCTTGCAAAAAAGGTTCTCTGTTCTTTTCAAGAAATTCTTGTTTATCTATCATTTATTAATCATTTCTCTCTTTTCTTAAAAACTTTCTTATGTGTATGTGTATAGACATCATGCATGTCTATATATCACGTGCATGTCTGTTACCCGAGGAAGGCTTTGGATTCCCTGGAACTGGAGTTACAGACAGCCTTGAGGTACCATGTGGGCACTGGGAATAAAATTGGGTAGAACAAAATAGTCCTCTTCACCACTGAACCACCTCATCCTGCCTCTCTCGCTTTTATTTACATCTGTACATTTCAGCTTTTATCTGTAATTTCATTATTTTAAAATTATCTGCTCTTTATGGCTAGCAGCCTGATCATCAGTACCGCCAGCGTGTGGATGGTGGAGGATCAGTCCTGCTGAGCGTCAAAGCTCACTCTGAACAGTGGTTCTGGGCACGGGTGGAATTGTCCTCACCCTTGTCTTTGTATCTTTTCCCACGAGTTCAGTAGGAACAGAAGTGCCATTTAGTTCCATTACAGTTGTTTTCCTTAGACTGATTTGCTGTCTATGTTTTGTTGGTAGAGAATTGTTTCTGTTCTTTTTCCCCCTCTTTCTTGCTCCCTCCATATTTGCAGTTTCTCTTTTGGTTTTCTCTGTAGTCTGCTGTTTATTTGCTTAATTCCAAGGCATTTTAGAACATTTACTCATTTCTTTATTATCAATTTTATTTCTCAAAGATAAAACAATATGACCCAAAGAATCCTCTACTTTTAAGGATTTGCTAAAGTTACCTCTGGAGTTGAGGGCATGATCGATTTGTTTTAAAGCTCCATGGGTATTGCAATATAGAAAATTTGCATATATTTGCATGATACAGTCTGATGAATAGATATGCTAATTTCTGGAAGAGCTGTACTAAAATTCTCATGGTTTCTGATGCTTCTGCTGATTATACTTTTCTCCAGTTTCTGTAGTTTAGTACTTGCTTTATGTAGCTCTTCAAGTATTGTTATGTTCATGTGGAGTTTGTGAATTACTTATATTTATTAATAATTTTATGCCTTCTGTTTTGCTTTATACTTATAAGTATTAGCATGCCATTTCTTTAATTTTAATACCTCAGTCATATTCCTCTTCTTTTTTCTGTTCATTTTATAATTTAAATATTTATTGCTATTATTGTGTGTATATATATCTGTGATAAATAGTGCACACATGGAGGTCAGAGAACGACTTTTGGGAATCGTTCTCTCCCTCCCTCCCTGCCTCCCTCCCTCCTTTTCTTCCTCCTTCCCTCCCTCCCTTCCTTTCTTCCCTCCCTCCCTTCCTTTCTTCCTTTCTATGGGTTCTGGGGTTCAGGATGTATGGGAAGTGCATACTGAGCCATCTCCTGAGTTTCCTCCGTGTTCAGAGAAGAGGAGTGTGGAGTATGGGGAAGCTGCTGTGGCATTTCTTATAAGTGACCAGAGCACTGCTGAGCTAGGTTCTAGGGCTTTAGAGGGAGACATGTCTTCCGCATGTATAGACCAGAGAAAGGGTGCACATACAGTGTGATACATACAAATCAGGTCGCATATTAGTCACTATCAAACACCTGTTTCAAACAGTGAAGATTTTCCTGGACTGAGTCTCAAATTGTGCATTTAAGTTCTGACTCCCTGATTCGATCACTACTGGGTACTTGGAATTGATAATAAAGGATAAACTCAATTCTGAATTAATATTAACAGTTTGGGGACATGACTTTTGTTGTATGCACAGAGCCCTGGGTTTGATTCTCCAGTACCAAAAAAATTTAAATATCAGACTGTTAGGATATGAATCTTGGCTCTAGACTGAGATTCAATTTAAATGCGATGAGGCATCTCTGTAGTGACTTATAGTTCCATTTAATAATCACCATTTCCAGCATTAGCTGTGGGAAATTCAAATTAGTTGAGAAGAAAAAGATATGACTATATCATATATAGTTTGAACATAAAAATTATCTCAGAAGTAGGAAGCAAGTCAATACTCACGAACCATACAGCGTTGTCTGAGAAACAGAGATAGGCTAGATGATTTCATCAGCGAGTTTCCCTGAAACTTCTAAGAAAGTCTACAAAGCTATGCTTTTGTCTGTCTTCTGCTCCATTTTGTGATGCGTTCCCATCACTCTGGCATGAGAGTTCCCCAAGAACGAAGCTGCTACAGTGCTTTTCCAAGCATGCACAGAAAGCTCAGGGGGGAATTGGTTTATCAGTCAGTGAAAGAACTGTCTTCCATGATGAACATGGATCTTGACTCCAGTACCATAAAGCTCCAGCGAATGGTATAAGGGAGAAATGGCTCTCTTACAAGGATTTCATAATAGTCAAAAGCCATTATCATCAGCGAAAAATTTAAAGTTGGGAAAATAAAGAATATTTTTTTCCAAATGAGAAAAGTATTCATAAACTGTCCTTAAATGTGAGAACCTAGAAGTAGTGTTCAGTGTTAAGTTTTTCTGCTAGCATACCACTCTTTTACGTTCTCTCAGTGTTTATCTTATGTTTCTTTTTCCCAAAAGCTCTATTTTTCAAAGTTCTTGACAAAGAGATAATATATATATATATATGGAGAAAAATCTAATTTTATTTTAATGAGGTAAATGGAAATTACAGTATTCCTGCTGTGACGTCTTGCTCAGATCAACTGCCACAGTTAGAGTCAAGCCGTTCCTTGTGTGTCTCACCAGCTGCTAAGTGGCAGCCTTTCAGCTCAGCCCCGGGAATCTAAGTGGGAGAAGCCTTCATAGCCAGCAGCTGGACGGTTTTGACCAAGAGCTCTGGGAGCACGCATGTTCTTTGACCTAGTAATCCTGCTTCTGAGAACTCCAGCCGAAGGAAATCATAAGAATTGCTGACAGAGATTTGTGTATGAAGATCTTAATGACAGGGCTGTTTATAGTGTTTGTTAAAAATGGGAAATAACCTAAAATGCCAAACAGTCATATCAAATATGCAGTGCCGTCATAGAAACCATGCCTCTGAAGCAGGGGAAGACAGGACATCGAATGGAAAATATCAGCATATGGATTTGTTTAAATAAATTTGTTTCAAGTTTATAAAGCCACATAATTATATGTATTAGACATGCAGGAAAAAGTTTTAAGAACTGGAAGGAAATGCTAAAGATATATAAAAATGCATATCCCGCTCTGTCTGGAAGTGCCGGGCGTTTCCTGACACTATTGGTCACTTAAATGTTGTTATCAGAGACTAAAATTTCATCTATTCTAGATGTTAGAATCTTTTCATGGCTGTAGATTGAGACTGAGTGTCCATGCAGAGACTTATTATCCATTTTCTGGCTTCAACCATGGATCTGGTCCACCCCGGGAGGCTGAAATGGAGCTGTGTATGTAACGTCCCTACCAGAAAAGTAGCAGTGGCTTAGTTGTGGTCTGTGATGTCACGAGACTGACTAAGAGCTAGTGTGGGATAATTTCCCCATATCCCCCTGGCACCCATAAATAGAGAGTTTAGTCATCTCGTTCTGGTGACAGAAGCAAACTATTGGAATCAAAGGCGAGGTGTAGCTGGAAGGTGTAAATGGCTAGGTGTAGCTGGTAGGTGAGCTAGCAGGTGTAGCTGGTAGATATAGTTGATTAGGTGTAGCTGGTAGGTATAACTGGCTAGGTGTAGCTAGTAGGTATAGCTGCAGGTGTAGCTGGTAGGTGTAACTGGCTAGGTGTAGCTGGTGGGTGTGTAGGTGTAACTGGTTAGGTGTAGCTGGCTAGGTGTAGCTGGTAGGTGTAGCTGACTAGGTGTAGCAGGCTAGGTGTAACTGGTAGGTGTCTTGTGCCATCATTCCTTCTCTGAAAGAACAGTGCAAGGCAAGTAACACAGGGGAATTAACACAGAAGAAAGTGGAATCTGAGGGCCTTTTGTTAAGTTTTTGTTTGTTTGCTTTTGTTTTTAACCCAAAGTGAGAATCCTCATGTCCAGTAGTGGTGTTCAGCTATAGCAGGAAACTTTCCATCTCTGGATAGAGAAAGTTCCTCATCCCTTAAATGGTGGCAATACTAAGTCATGGCTCTTGCTGCAGTGTGGTTTTGAAGGTTTTTAGTATAGTCATTGGGCATCTGCTGGTTAGTATTGACACTGCAGTCTCATTGCTTTTTAGGACTTTTCTCATTGGGTGGGAGGATCTGTTTGTTTATGGAGCCAAGAAACAGCTCCTGGATTTACTCAGAAGTCTAATCTCCCATCTACGTTAACAGTCCTTCAGATACTTGAAGCCAGCTCTCATGAATTTAATAACTGCTTTCCCTGGGGCTTTTTTTTTTAATTTCAAGAATAGAACACAGTAGACCATAAAAATGAGTGTTATCATTCTTCCCTTGGATTTTCTATGTAAATGTTGCTTAACATTTAAATGGTGCTGATTATAATTTGAGATATTAACAGATATGCCATTGTGTCCCTTCTGTTATTGTTTGTAAAGGAGGTTAAACACTGTATTAACTTCTGAGTAGTGATTTACTGTTGCTTTGTTAGAGAAAAATAAAAAAGAAGTAAAATAATATAATTTGATATTGCCTTTGAGACTTTTCTGTTTGTGGAGCTCTTTATTTCCCACTCAATTTTTTCTTCTTAAAGAGCATAGATGTATGTAAATACAGCATTACACAAATGTGGAGTTCCTCTTTTCTCCTGGCTTGTGCTGTTGTGTAATATTGCTCTATAACCATTAAGCAGCTGCTCTGCCTCAAAGACGGGCACATTTCCTTTGGTACATGAAATGAGTTTACTCTGAATCTCTCCAAATTACTTCAAGATATCTAGCCTTTGCATTAGCTGTTGAGATTTACAGTGGACTGTGTAACATGGGAAACTGTGCTTCTGTAAGTCTGCATAGCCTGGAGGCTACAATGGGCTTTATGGCCTCAGCAGTACCATGGTGTTTTGCTGAATCTCCAACTGTATTATTGCAAGATTCTGGACCCACTGTGAGAAAGATCCTTCCCAACTATTTGCCCAAATATTTGTCCTCTGCCTACTTGAGCAAGTACTATTAGTCGTCCAAGAGCTATGTCATTCATTTTTTTTCTGTGCCTGTGTTAGGTGACTCCTGTCCATCGCAAAAGTTGTGCTATGTGCAAAGACACAGAAAGTGCCACCACAAAACCCAGCTACCCATCACCTGCTTTCCACCCACCACCAAGCATTTGGCTTATTGTCAGTAGGCATTATTATGGCCATGTTCCCTTCACTTGTATCTCTATGAACATGCCCATAGAGATCTCTCTGTGAGTAGAGCCCAGTGGGTGCTGTGGGGTTACATTTTATCAACTGGATTCTGATATATTTCCATTATTTTTCATAGTTTTGCTAAAAAAACTTTCATTTTTCCTTATAGATTTTATTTTCTATTCACTTATCACTGTGGAATCATCATCATTTTGTGTTTGAACGCCTATTTTCCTACTTAAATTGGAATTGAGGTAGTTCATCCCTCCCTTGTGATTAAGCTCAGAGTGTCCCTATGCCACCTGTCCTAATCCATGTGACTAAGAAGCCTTAACTACTCATGGTATGATGGAATCAACCTAAGATGATACCTATATTTTGAGATATTATGTATTACACATGATATAATTCTTGTAAATATACTGTAAAACTCGTATTCTCTTACTCATTCATCACTTTTAAATTATTTGTGTGTGTGTGTGTAAACATGCACATGTGTGCGCGTGCATACACACGTACCTATCAAGGTTAGAGGACTACTTAGTTCTCTGCTTCCACTGTGTGGGACCTGGGGATGAGACTCAGGTTGTCAGGCTTGGGGACAAGTGACACTACCTACTGAGCCAGCTAAGTAGACTTGTCACATAAATTTATTTTGCAAGCATTTTTATGTTCCTATTTGAATTTTTGGCTATTAATTTTTACTGTATGCCCACCATTACACATTAAAATACAACAGAACCAGGATTAATAATCTGATCCTAATTGTTACTTTTCATATTGTACCCGGAGTCTAAACTTTTGACATTGTAACATGTCATCTGTAAATGTATTGGGCCACATTTATAGATGTTTTGGGACCCAAACATGTTCAAGGGAGTGATGTAGCCAGTGCAATTATCCATCGATTTTATGCCAGCTATAGAGATCTTGTTATAAGATTACTAAGCTGTTAATTTATGATCTTGGTTTTAAAAGCTGAATTTTAAAATAATGTACTGTGTTACTCTCTCTATAGGCAATGATTCAGTTGCTGAGGGAGATAGGGTGTAAAACAAAACCTAGTTACTCCCCTAAATAAAGGGACTGATAATCCAATGAAGAATTTAATACTTGAAAATGAATATCTTGGAAAATCTGAATGTGTGAAATGTAAAATTGGGACTAAGTAAGTGTGATGTGAGCACAGAGGATAGGGGTTAGCTTGGTCAGAGAGAGTCAGAGGAAACAGGGTGGGTGGGCGGCGGTTTCTCAGCTATTCAGTGGGACCTTGAGTGTTGAAGGCAGCATGTGCAGAGAGGGGGCCTTGTAGCCCCGACCTGCAGAGTAAAACAGTGTACGGGCTCCAGAGATGCTGAATAACTGATAAGTGTCTGCTTGACATATTAAATACCTTTGCTGTCCATAAAATAAAGTTTAATAAGCTGCTCTTTAAGCCAACAAAACAGCGAAACCCACAGGGTCCTAGAACATTAAAACACCTTCATTTCCATCTAGGAAAATGGAATCAATTGTCATTTTTTTTGCATTTATGACTTTTAACGACTTTGAGAGTACTGGTTGCACAGTCACTTCTCAATAATCTCTGAAACGAATTCAGCCTAGTGAAGAACTCATTGCTCAGGCAGTTTCCTACAATAGAATTGCATCAGCTAGGGGCATTTTATTATTCTCATAGAAATATATGCGTGTGTGTACACATGCCTGTATTTATGTATGCATGTATGTATTTTCAGAGTAGTGACTAAATTTGAGACTTAGGCTTTATCATCAAATGAGACCTTGTACTTCTTCTCTGTTCTTTCTAAAGGGTGAACACGTTGAGTGTGAAGCCATGCTCCTACACGCGTGGCTTCTCACACCACTGGTGCCAGTGCAGCAATTTTACCTTTTAGGCACTCTGGGTGGCTAAATTTTCTAAGAAAAGTTTTGCAACTTACATGATTCAAGGCACTTTGTGCACAGTTCCACGGGAGCTCAGGGTTTGGCTATGCTGGATGTTAATGTCGTGCTCACATGCAGCTAGCGTTTGGCATTGTTGTGGGGCAGGGTCTCCCTGTGTCACAGCTCACAGGGTATCCATTTCTGTTCTGTTTCTGCCTCCAATGTGCTGGGATTATTGGTTTTCCCCACTCTGTATGCTTCTACCCTGAGTTTAATGTTTTACCTTAACTTGAATGGATAATAACTCTGTGAAGTAGATAGTAACTCTATGAATTTTTGTATCTCTCATTTATAGGCAAGGGCCCTGAAACAAAATAAGATACACTTACATAGCCAACATCCCATAACGGGCAAACTGTGGCTGGGATTTGCCTCCCACATCTCTGAATTGATAGTTCCGCATCCTCTCTCGGTACTGAATATGACCCTTGGTCAGCTATGAAGTTGTGTTTTAACTCCTATCTCGTCACAGGTTCTGAGACTCTGGGGTATTTCCTCTGTGAGTATTTCAGACTTTTGTGCTTTCCATGATTGTACTCTTGATAGAAATAAGAATTTTAAAACTTCTGGACACTGCGAGATGAGCAGCCAAACAGGCTAGGGTTTCCTCAGGGTCCTGAACTGGGGACCTTGACCACTGCGGGCCCTGCACTTGTATGTGGACCCCGAAGGCCTGGATTCACTGCCATCTGATGAACAGACATCTAGTTCTTGAAAGAAAACGTGGGTAGGGGATCCAGGGGTAGGAAAAGTAAGGAAGGCATTAAAAATGGACAAAGAAAACCGATTGAGGTTGGTGCGTAGAAGGATTTACTGTGTCCTAGGTTTTGCTTTTCTGCTGAGAGACACCGGAGCAAGGCTGGCAACTCTGGGAGCGATGGCTCACTTTTCTGTGACCCCGGAAGGACTTGTGAGAGAATGGTGGTTTTGAGAGGTCTTTGAAGCATTTCCAACAAGGTGCTAATTGTGGTTGTAGTTTTCCTTTCTCTTTCTACCCTCCCCCTTTTCGAAGGTGGCCTTCCAGGTGTTGCAGATTGAGATGTAGTCAGAGTGTGTCCCAACCTTTTCTAACTCCATGTGACCACCGTGGCAAATATGATCCCACCAATTATAAACTTGGAAAATTGATGGGAAATTCCACAGGCTATTTATGCCTTTTTATACTTCTTACCTTTGAAAAGCAGAGTCAGTTTATATTCAGGTTCTGCTCATACTTGTCTTTAGAATAGGCGTCCCTGCTGTTCTTGTCTGAAAGTGAATGAATTCTAGAATTTAACTGGCGCTTTTGCTCCCTGCTTCTGCTGATGTCTTCCTTTGATGTTTGTTTTCAGGATACCTCGAGGACAGTTTTGTAAAATCTGGAGTCTTCAATGTATCAGAGCTTGTGAGGGTATCCAGAAGTAAGTAAACTGTTTTCTTACTGCACAGTACACAGAATGATTAAAATCTTGTGTATTTTAAATCTTAAATACAATGCAAAAAGTAACTACACTGAAGTATTTAAGTTTAAAATTCAAGATTTAAAGTAATCTTAAATTTCCTAATGAAACAAGTGAGCATTTTATTTAATTTTGTAAAATAGTTTCATTCCATTCATCAAAGCTTTCTGTGGTATAACACTAATGTTTAGGCTGTTCTTCTTGGTCATCATATTGGTATTCATTCAGTTCAGTTCTCTCTGTGACCATAGATGGGCATTTATATCAAAGGAAGCGTGATTAATTAAATGTACTCGGTGTTGTTATGATAGCCCACATCGGTTTCCTGTAGATAAGTGCTTTTTCAGTTATGATGCTGTGGTGGGGGTTGGAGATATGCAGGATATACACGTTCACATGCCCTGTGTGAAGGGATGCAGAAATTAACTTTGCAGATTGTACTCGGATATAGATAGAAAGCATTGTTGTCCCAAACAATGTTCAATTGTCTACCCCAGCCACCTCACCTGAGGTACTGTGCTCGGCCGGCTGGATTGGGTTTTCCTAGGGTAAACTCACCTGGCGGGCCCCTTAAGCCAGGGGGAAGCTCTGATTAACCAACTCTTGTTCGGTTGCTAGTGTGAGTAAACCCATCCAAGGTGCCACTATTACTGCACTCTGGCGTGTAAGGAGGGAGCTGCTTTCTTCCCGACCCCATCTCAGATTTGGATTGTTCACGTCACTTTGAGGGCCGTGCTTCTACTTCATGTCTTGATAGACAGTGGTATAGTAAGGAACTGCTGTCACTTCGATGGTCAGGTGGCACTCCAGTCCTTGTCTGTGTTCATCACCAGTCCTCATGGGCACACATCTGTAATCCCGGCACTCCAGAGGCAGAGGCAGGAGGATTGCAACAAGTCTAAGGCCAACTGGGCTACATAGCTAATTCCAGACCAGCCAGGGGTGTATAGCAAGGCCTTGTCTCAAAACAAGCAAAACTCAAACAAACAATACCAACACTGCCTTTTCATTTCTGTGACTCCAGAGTTTCTGAATGAGGGCCATAACCAACTGTGGAGACAGAGATAGTGAGCCAAAAGGGTCAGACTAAGCAAGGAGCTGCAGAGCCCTGTCTGGGAACTGTCTCTTCAAGCTTCCAAATAACTGTCTTTTGAACCATAGTTTCCCAGATTTCTGAACGTTCCAGAACAAAAACAAACCAAAAAAATTTTGTTTATCAGAGAAGGACACAGGAAAACTCAAGACCTTATGTACCTTGTATTTCCTGCTAGAATTCAGAGTGGATAAAGGTGTCAAGGGTTCATTAACTTGGGAGCAGCGTCAGAGATGGCTGTATATCCCCGCAGCACTGGTGTGGATATCTGCTGTGTAGGAGGCTCCTGATGGTCTAGTCTGTCATCCGGGGCCACATATGATTTTCAAGTAACCCTTGCCCCCAAGAAACAGGGTATTTGAAGTTGTTCCCCAGTGAGGCTGAGTCACGAAGATATGGGGCATAGGAAACTATTTTTTCAACTTGCACCATTTTAGAAGCTCCGTAATGGATTTTGTACCTTCCCATGAGAAGGCCAGTAGAGCCATCCTTCAGAAAAGATTCACATAGCACCCCATTGTATATAACACCGTGCCAAGTACTGTCAAAGGCGAGCCACTTTGGGAACTTCAAGGGCTCAAAATGATATCTTGAAAATTTGAAATTTCAAACATAAAATGTAAATTAAAAGTGCCTTCTCATAATATTTCAGAAACAAGGTAAATTTTAACATGTTTCGTTCATTCTTAATTCATACTGTCACTTCTTAGAGGTTTTTAAGTTATGTGTCATAACAAACATTACTGATTTGTAATTAGTACATTAATTATCCATATTCATTCCTCAGTTAATTTATTCAGCAAACATTTACTTTCTCCTCCATATGTAAATAGATGTCTCTGAGATGCTTGCAAGCCCTATTCTCCTAAGCGTTTTAATATATTCGTGCTACAACCTTGTTTACACAGTTGAACCTCATTGTTTATGAAGTAGGAGTTTGTTAAGTCAAGCTTTCTGCACAAGCCTTCTGTCGTGTGTCACAGGTTCTGGCTTCTTGACTCAGGACCTGCCCCTGGTTCCAGCCTCTAGCATTTACTGTCATGTGACCTTCTGATGTACGTGTTGACTTTAGCTAATGAAGCCATTCAGTTTCAGGATAGTGATGACTCTGTTGAATTATATTCTTTTTCTCCAGTTGGTTAAGGACAGCTTCTGGCGTCTAAGAACCTTCAGTAGCCAAGGTTCTTAGGTGCCAGGCTTCTCGGAGGGCATCAGCACTTCCAGTGTGCTTTTGCAGACATTGGCTTTCTTAGAGCTCTGTCCAGAAGAAGTGCTAAGAGCCGTGTTTGCATCGGCGGTGGGCTGTTCCAGAGGCTTAGTTGCACAGAGATCTGGCGGACTTGCTCTTATCCAGTGCTCTTGTGTCTCTCAGGAAGTTGTGTGCTCTTTGACGGTTTTGGTCATATTTACTATTAATTGACTTTCTTTTCAGCAACCTCCCATTCACTCTCAGAACACACACTAAGCTTTTGAGGGTTTAGTCTGGGCCCCACCACCTATCCCTGTCTAGCCTGGACTCGCTCTGTAGACCAGGCTATCCTTGAGTTTATAAAGACCCACCTGCCTCTGCCTCCTGAGTGGTCAAAGACATGCATCATCATGCCTGATCCTGAAGGATTTTTTTAAATTGCCATTTACTGCACACTATCCGCAGCATGCTTCTGGCCATACACACTGTAGTGAATATTAAGCTATCTATATGCAATAGGAAGAAACTCGCCCAAGTACCATACAATCACAATACCTTCACAAAAATGTTTCAAAAAGTTACGACATATAAAATTCTAGTCATTTTAGCCATATATTGTGAAATAACCCGGGTTTCTGAGGTGGCCACAACAAAAAGCATGTTTAGCGGAGAGTGATACACACAGAGTCATCCTGGAGACTTATGTACTTGTCTCTTCTGACAGATTACTAGAGTAGGCAAGAATGTGACCACAAGTCTAGTGACACAGGTCATACCCGCGTCTCCACAGGAGGGAGTAATCCCAGTCTGAACAGTCTGAATTTGATACATCTCTATTGTCGGAGGCAGGCAGATTGTTCACGTTCTCAGAGACAGTCATCTATCCACTTCAAACACATAGCTGCTTCTCAGGTCACATAGACCAAGGATCTACGTATAAATTCTAACGCATGTGGTTACTGGGACGTAAGAAATTCCACCTTTTGAAACCTCTGGCATATTTTAGGCCACAGCCAAACATCAGAGCCGTAGCTGTCTAAATAATTCAAATAACAATTACACTCAGCATAAAAATATTTTCTGTATAAAGAGGGTTTAAATATATGGACTAATTTAACCAGAACAATTACCCACTTAGCAGAAGGCAGGGGCTCTGGCAGTCTGGAGCTGAGACTCTTCCTGCGGGTATAGATTTGCTGTATTTCAGCAGAGAGATCTCTCTACAGTCCGTGGTTAATTCTCTGCAGTGAAGTACACACCTTTTAATAATCATACCTTCCTAAGAACATTTGACATTAGTCTTGGCCTGACAGGTATTAATATCCAACCAAATGGATAGACATGCACTTTAATGTTATGAAAAGCTCTGGGTGAGGAGACAGTCTTCAAAATTAACCACCCTTTGTAGGCCCACACTCAGCTACGGGCAGATAGGAGAGGCTGGGGCCTAGTGGATTATGTGTCTGAGTGGATTTCAAGGGCTTGAGAAATCTATCGCCGAGTCCCCAGCACACTCTGAATGGAGCTACTGAAGGGTTCAGCTGGCCGCACACACTGCCCCTTGAAACTGGTCGCCTAGTTCTTCACTTTGTATGTTGTCTCTATTCTTGACTTTACTGCTACAGCCATGGCAGTTTGGGCAAATCTTCCTCTGGTGCCTTGTTCCTTCTCCAAAGCCCACTACAGATATGGCTTTTTTTCATAGATTTTTATTTTTGACCATTCAAGTCACTGCTTCCTTTCTTCCTGCAAAACCTACAGATTGTGATTATCATGCTACGCACTGGGGCAGATTTCCTGCTGTCTACACTGCTGGGGTATTTTTATGTTTGCACAAGTGTTTTGTTTGCTCTCTGTACTGCACTGTATGCTATTGAACCTGCCTCTGCCTCCCGAGTGCTGGGATTAAAGGCGTGCACCCGGCTACCACGACTTCTTTTATCTCCAAATAACCTTATTGCTAAGTTTCTGTCTTATTGTGTGCAAGATGAGGCACATTTTTTGGGGGGGTTTTTTGAGACAGGGTTTCCCTGTAGTTTCTAGAGCCTGTCCTGGAAGTAACTCTTGTAGACCAGGCTGGCCTCGAACTCAGAGATCCGCCTGCCTCTGCCTCCTGAGTGTTGGGATTAAAGGCGTGCGCCACCACTGCCCGGCTGAGGCACATTTTGTATAAGTGGCAGAGGGTTTGGACGGAAAGTCTTATTATTTTTAGACTCCAGCCTATGGGTGAAGATACAATGGACAGTCATTTATAAAACCTTCCTAAAGGTGAATTTGCAAAACACTTTGAGTTTTATTTCATTTTCATAAGTTTTACTTATCCCTGCCCTAACTCTAGATTTGCTTAAATCAAATTATGCACCATTGTGGTTTTATTTTGTTTTGTTTGAGACAGGGTCTCACTGCATTATCAGACTGGCCTCAGACTTGCTTCATAGTTCAGTTTCACCTTGACATCTCTATTCTCCTGCCTTAGCCTCCCTAGTGTTGGGATTACAGGTGCATGCCACCAGAACTTGTAACCATCATGATTTTTATTTCATTCTAATGCTGCTGTTAGAACTAATATAGGATGTCTTGAATCTTTGTTTATGGAATTCATATATATATATATATATATATATATATATATATATGGTTTAGTTCAATACATGCATCTCGTTTGGTTTTAGGTAATAGGAATCATTTGTTCTGCTCTGCCTACATCTATAACCTGGGGAATGACAGATGATGTAGTGATTTCTAATATGAGGGAGTAAATGAAGATTGGGTAGTGTGAGGAGGGGAAGTGGTAGCCAGGGATCTAGTGTGAATGTGCAGAATTACCCAAACTTGACTAGAGGATTTTGGAATTTGCCTGCCGCATACAAGGAATAGTGCATCTGCAGATAAGGAGAGCTCTTGCCCAGAGCCATGAAAAAAAATAGTGATTTTATGTCTGAACAGAGATAATCATGAATAGCACTTACAACATTTCTTTTAAAAAATTTATTCCTCAGCACCCATAACCCAGGGAACTGGAGTCAACTTCCCAATCGGAGAAATCCCCAGCCAGCCATACTATCATGACATGAATTCTGGTGTGAACCTGCAGAGGTCGCTGTCTTCTCCACCAAGCAGGTAATGGCGGTGCTGCTGTATGTGCTTTCACCCTTAATGTAGACAGTCAGGCGGGGAAAGGGGAAATACCTGTCTACTGACCATACACAGACTTTGCCATTTAAAATGCCAGCATCATTAGTTTTGTTAGTCATATTGTTTTAATATGCATATTGAATGTAATTGCTCTTCAGAGCACCTTAAAAGTCTCTGGGGGGGGGGAGTGTTTTAGATGAACCATGAAAAGATATTAAAGAGAGTTTGTCTTTTGGTATAAAATAGAATTCTGCATCTTAATCTTGGCAACCTTAAAAGTGATACTGGGAGTTAGAAAAATGGCTCAGTAGCCAAGAGTACTTGTTGCCCTTACAGAGGACCTGGGTTCAACTCCCAGAACCCATATGGTGGCTAACAGCCCTGTGGAAACTCCAGTTCCAGGGAGTACACCATTTGCTGACTTCCATGGACACCAGGCGTACACATGGTACACATACAGGCAAAACATTCATACACATAAATAAATTTTTAAAAAGAGTAACATGTAGGTGATATTGCTGCCGCGAGGCCTCGCCCTTAGCCAAGGCATCCTGGTAACTTGACTCTGATGCCAAATCTGCGCTTGAGATAATGGAAGATGAAAAAAGTGTCATTCCCCTAGCCATAAAAATAAAGCTGATTTGAAACTGCCATATTCATTTGATGGAGATTTTCTGACTAAATCAGTTAGCTCTTCTGGTACCTGTGAAAGCCTCAGCTGCTCGGAGACTGGCCTAGCCAGTGTTTTCTTCCTCTCCTACCCTGTAACTGTCATTCAAGAGAGCCATTACAGATGTGGGGTTTTTCCTTTTAAGTTGTGTCCTTCATGTATGAAGACCTGTCTCATTTCCAGAGCATTCAATACAGCCACAGGCTAGCATAGGAATGTACACGGATTCCAAAAAGACAAGCATGCATTATGCTAATTTTTAAAAATAAAAAACAATCTGGGAAAATATTTTTCTAGATTCTTTTCAGTAAGGAAAGCTAATTGTCTTTGAATAGTTGTGAGAATATCCATATTTGTGTTTATAAAGTAAGGTCAATTTTATAACATTTATGACCCAACTATATTTTTATATAATTAGATTGTATATCAAGATAATTTGGTTTATTATCACTGAAATTACCTCTTAAAAGTTCTTTAAATTTTCTAAATTTAGAATGTGAATTGTGATTTTTAAATTTCCTCCTTTGGATCCATATGTTGTCAGCACAGGTCTTTCATCCTGGCCAACCTCTGTCCTTCAAAATAAGCAGAGCTTAAAGACATTTCTCTGTTGTTCATTATAGAAATAAATTTTCCTCCATTTTTTTCCATACTGCTGCTGACTCATAGTGGAAGAGAATTACATTAACGGGAGAACTTAAAAAATATGCATAAGCTCTCAATTTGGATAGTTTTGGGTAGAGACTAAAGAAATGATAGCATTTCTGCTAAGCTTTAGCATGGGGAGAAGTTGTCATGTTCAATCATGTCAGTACTCCGGGGATTGTCAGGCCACAATTAACCACGGTCTAACTACAAATAAACAGAGATGTGCGCAGGCTTCAAGGGTTTAGGCATGGAGCCCCCTGGCTGGGAGATTTTCCTCCTGGTGTGGCCCCTTCTGTTCACTTGTCCTGGGCAAATTCACTGAATTTCTCCAGATTTGTCCCCCTGTTTATTAAAAATGGGGACTTAAAGTTTGCATGCAAGTTTTTGAGATAATCTACAGTCACAAACCTTGGTGACATTACATTTATTAATAGCGCATAAAATTAATTCAGGTGATGTTTTATGGTTGTTGCTTAAGAACATAGGTTTAAGTGAGAATTCTTTAAGTAAATGACAAAGTCTTCATTCCAGAGTCAATAGTAAGATGTTTACTGGAGTACTGGTTGGAGCGTACCAAAACAGAGTATCCAAAAGGATTATTCATGTCATAAAACAGCTTTTAATCTTCGCTGTAGGTACCCACTTTTCTGTGTAATAAGTAGATTATGTTTTTCCATTCAAAGTGTTTGCTAAACACACACCATTTGATTGGGCAATAATCATTTTTCAGGTTGATCTTATGAATAAAGAACTAGTAGTCTAATTTCACTAAAAAAAATAAGGTAAAGAACATGGAATACTCACAACTAGTAAAGTTCTAGAAATGGTCTTCATGCTATTAATTACAAGGTCAACACTAATAATTAATACTTAATGAGTATCTTCAAACTGCAAGCCATTTAACTGAGAGCTTTATGGTTATTAACTCACTTCGTCTTCTCAGCCAAACCCTTTAAACTGGGTTTTATTATTTCCACCTTACAGGTGATTAGCTGAGTTTAGGAAGGTTGAGGAACCTGCTGTCGGATCTAATAAATGACTTGGTCAAAATGAGGGGTTTCTGGACGTGTTTCACTGCCCACTTCCGTTGCCTTATTTCCCAGTTAACAGTAAAGGATTGCCTTGTCTGTGGCCAATGCTGTCAGCAGTATTAATATCAAAGATATAAGATGACTCAGTGCACCTTGACAAAGTTTCAGTGTTAGCAGAAAAGACACATTGAGAGTTCACTTGTAAAAACTGAAGTTTCTCTGAAAGAAATCTGAAAATGTAATTATATAAAACATTTTTTATTAAGTAGGAATAGGGATAGATGGTAAATATAAGGATAGGTAGTCTGTGTGTGTTTGTGTGTGTGTGTGTGTATTGGATATATATAGTGAACTGAAATGTTCACTATTCCTATGGGTGTCTTGAATGCTCACCATTCTTTCAAACTATCACTTTAACTAGGATTTATGGAAGTTTTTTCTTTTCTTTTCTTTTCTTTTCTTTTCTTTTTTTTTTTTTTTTTTTTTTTTTTGAGGCAGGGTTCTCAGTAGTTTTGGAGCCTGTCCTGGAACTAGTTCTATAGAACAGGCTGACTTCGAACTCACAGAGATCGCCTGCTTCTGCCTCTGCCTCTGCCTCTTGAGTTTTGGGATTGAAGGCCTGCACCACCATAGCCCCACTGGAAGCCGTGTGTGTGTGTGTGTGTGTGTGTGTGTGTGCTATACATCTTTTCAGGAATATTATTAATGCCATTATCATTCTATTTTAACAGCAAAAGACCCAAAACTATATCCATAGATGAAAATATGGAGCCAAGTCCTACAGGAGACTTTTACCCCTCTCCAAATTCACCAGCTGCTGGAAGTCGAACATGGCATGAAAGAGATCAAGGTGGGTAAGAGGATGCCTTCGAGGGCATCAGAGTCTATATAGCATTGCCTATTTTCTTTAGTCACCATTTCCTAAAGTGTCAATATGGACTATGCTTGAAATAATTTCAATAAAATTATTTTTAAGATAATTTTATGAAATTGGACAAATGTTACCAAAGTCACAAAAATCCTGTTTTATTATATCTTAATTTTGGATGAAATGGTCTTTCAGAGACCTTGACTCTGTATGTAACTGACTTGGGCCCATCTACACTATATAGTAGAATCTCAGCAGAGCGGCAAGCTCGGACTCAGTGAGCTCCCATTGATCTCTCTGTGAGCGTGTAGGGAGGAGCAAACCAGGAAGCCTGCAGTGTGAGATACTGAGAATTCTCACTTAGAGGAAGCTGTCGTTCCTTCTGGAAGTAGGTACAGCACAGCTAACAGATGAGAGTAGGGACTGTGTCTACATTAATATAGTTGCTGCCTAGGGAGACCTATGGCCCAGAACTAGGACAGTCGAGGAGAATAACTTTACGTGAGTCTGATTGAGCTTTCAGGGATCTGACTTGGTCTTTATTCTTGAAATGTATAGGATTTCCTGTGTTTTTTTTTTTTTTTAAATAACACATATTTATGCCTTTGTGCACAATAAGAAGATATTAAAGATATAAACAGACAAATCAGCTAGTTACAACTTTGGTTTGTTTGTGCTGTGCAAATAAGTTTTTATAGTATTTGTAGGTTTCTTTTCTATCAAATTCTGTGTATTTAAAAATATAGGTGGGATGTGTTCTTCACTAATGGTGTTCAGCCTAGGACTCAGGCATGTGTCTGTGGGCTTGTAGAGAAGTCAGACAGCTAACCCTGGGACGTAGCATTTATAGCCAGTGTCACTTCCTTGCCAGGGTTTCTTCCTTCTTGCTCCTCAGAATTTCATATTGAGTGTCACAGGATTTCTAGAAGGAGGAGGCCTTCCTGGGGAACTGGATTAAGAATTGGATTACCTTTCGCATGTTGATTTCTCTTAAAAGACTTCCTGTTAAAAGATTTATTTATCTTTGTTATGTGTATGAGTGCTTAGCTTGTATGCCTGTGTGTGTGTGCCATCTGGATACCTGGTGTCTGTGGAGACAGAGAGGGCATCAGATTCCCTGGAACAGGAGTTGTAGATTGTTGGAACTGCTACGTGGCTACAAGTACTCTTAAATGCTAATGCATCTCCCCAGCCCCTCTCTTACGAATTTCACTGTAAAGATGCAGCACCAGGCACTAAGGTGGGGAAGCAGTGTCAGATAAATAAGCAAATGGTTATTTGTGCTGTGAACTTGGTTCCGCTGATGGGAAAGAAAGTGAGAGGCGTGAGAGGTTCTTTTTACAGAAGGGTTGGAAAATCAGTAGAGAGCTTGGGTTTTGAAACTCTCTGCCCATCCAGTCTTCAGGCAGTAGACACAGTTTATCAGGAAGCAGTGTTTCCACCTTCTGCTTCATCTCCATCAGTAACTTGCCAGTGCTGTCGGGAGAAAATCATCAGTCCCACACTTGACCACAGGCTTACATGCTGCTTTTCATGCCTACTGGCATCTGGGCCTATGGCTTCGTTTGGATTTTTGAATGTGATGCCCAAGAACTTTTTAGAAGCTGTGCCTTCTGAAGTGGTCTTTCCTAGCTTTCTTCTGGCAAAGTTCTTAATAGCCTTAATGGCTCATCATCCACTGAGAAATTTCGGTCTAAATTCATTTTCCTGCTTTTGTGTATTGGTAGCCAGTATTACTCTTTCATTGTATTCATAATATATAATTCTCGATTTATATATTGTTTAGATATATCTATACCATGTTTTTTTTTTTTTGTTTGTTTGTTTTTTGAGACAGTGTTTCTCTGTGTAACAGTCCTAACTGTTCTGGAACTAGCTCTTGTAGACCAGGCTAGCCTCAAACTCAGAGATCCGCCTAACTCTGCCTCCCAAGTGTTGGGATTAAAGATGTGCTGCTACCAACGCCCAACTGAAGTCAACTGCTTTGACAATGGCTGCATTAGCACCAAAGGCAACACTGCTGCACAGTAGGGCCATAGTAAACATTGATCAGGTAAATGAGACACTGATCGGCGTCCAGTCTCATTAGCAAAGGCAAGAAGTAACAGAGCTACGGAAGTGGAAATAAAAAAAAAAAGCACATCTCTTCATGCTTCCGTCCTTGTTTGACTGACGTTGCCACTTTCCTCTAAACAAAGCCGTATGTTCTGTGTCAGAAGCGATTCTGGGACAGATCTGAACGGTAGGAATGACAGCACTGAGCACCTGTGGGTGAGAGTGTCGCGATGTGTAGGTGTTCTTTATTGTAGAGTGTCACTCCGCGAGAACTGATTTCCCTTCCGCTATTCAGCAGAGCTAATCTCACGACGTATTGTAAAACATTTTTGAAAAGTAGAAGGGAAACTGTCATTCTTCCTCTTTGTAAAAATCATTGCATTGTCTTGATGATTTTCTATTGTTAAGATGACTAACACTATCAGAGGAGGCTGGAAAAGCAGACTGAAGTAAGAGCAATGAGGAATGTTCCTTCTCATGTGCTTAAAAGCACCTGCCACTTGGAATTTGAGGACTGGGGCATTTGAATGTGCACAATAAGCCATTGTGGGAAGAAGGCTTCAACCACAGTGAGAAACCCGAGGACAGGGCTATCTTCACAAACATGCTGAGCCCAGCATGGTGCTTTTGTTCTTAGAGGGAAATCCATTTCTTAAATTTTCAAAATCAAATGCCCCACGATTGTCCTTGGCCATCTTCATCGTGTCTTTAGGCATCTTGGTCTGCTCTGAAGGCACTGTCTAGGGCACTGCTGAGTGAGCATCGCTTGCCAGGCAGCATAGGCCTAGCATCTCCCAGTCACTTCTCATAACTGTGGTACTCAATAGCACTCGCTGGTTGATTGTCACGGGCTGCTGTTTTTAATAGACAGAAATGCTAATATTATTATTCCCTGGGTATCTGCCTTAATCTGTGATTATTAGCTCTCTATTAACATCTTTCTGGCCCCCTTTCAAAGCTGAATTTTGAAATGTAAGAATAGAAAGTAATAGGATTATGGACACTATTATAATATTTTCTATTCCAAGGCAGAAATAAAGGATGCAATGTGAACAAGTTATTATTTCTCTTTTATTTTTAAAAGAATTTATACAAAACATTTGCCGGGCCGGGGTGGCACATTCAGGCAGAGGCAGGTGGATCTGTGTGAGTTCAAGGCCAGCCTGGTCTATAAGAGCTAGTTCCAGGACAGGCTCCAAAGCTACTGAGAAACCTTGTCTTGGGAGAAAAAAAAAGAATTTATACAAAACATTCATACCAAATCTAGCTTTCATGTGCTGATGTAGACCTATGTAGTTTTTAATACTTTATGTTAAAACGTTTTTATTTTTGCATATTAAAGATATAGTTATATATTGCTTTTTTCTTTTCAAAACATATTTTCCAATTTTAAAAGTATAGTTTTTAACTTTGCAAAGGTAGACACAACTATTTTTAAACTAAATAGTATTTAAATATTCGAGAGAGGAGTATACAACATGTTGATAGGAGTTAAATTTGTCAGTTATGATTCAAATGAAGGAGAAACTGATAGCGGGCATGAAGAACCAGAGCAGCAACTGTCTTCTTTTCCTGAAGTCTGGCTAGAATGTTCCCTTTCCTTAGTCTCCACCATAAACCCTGAGGTCTGAAACTTCCAACTGCTTTATTTTCTTTCTTTTTTTTGAGGGGGTGGGTCATGCTGAGGATACAGCCCAAGGACTGGTGCTACTGTGCAAACACTCTACCCCTGACCTACAGCCTCAGCCCTAAGTATTTCTCTTGGTTGCCTTTTTCTTCATTAAGATCTTAATGATTAAGTTCATAAAACATGCAGGTTGGACACGTGTCTGATTCCAACGTTTATCCACTAAAAGGCCTCCGGAGAACTTGTCTATATTTCATTGTGTCTTTAGAGTATATTGAGAAACTTGATTCCCAGCTGACTTCTCTGGAGAGGACTGAAACAATGCTTTATAACTTGCAACACAAGCTGAAAATTCATGCATGTCATGTTTTTTTTTCTCTGTTTCAGGTTAATTTCATGAGACTAAATCTGGTTTTATTCTAATGTCCAGTAATTTAATAGACTGATGGATAGGTTACACATTGTTGAAAATTTCTGAATGGGAAATTTAATGGCTTCTCAGTCTGATAAGCAGTAAGGCAACTTGTAATCTTAGATAAAACATCAACATAAAGGATTTCTCATATAGTAAAAGTTTATTAATTTCTATATATTTAGGACTGAGGTAATTTGACACATTTAACATTTATCAATTTAATCATAATTTTTATAGGAATCAGATACACAAATATGATTGAGAAAGTTGCTAGCCTTGGACCTGCTGGAAAGAAATAATCATTTGTGAAAAAAAGGCTTTACCAAAAATAAAGAAGTAAAGCAGGTTACAAATGATTGCCTTTATGCTTTGGAGCTAACTTACTTTTGAAGTACCATGAGCTATAACTCTTTATACAAATCAATAAGGTGGAACCTTAGAAAAATTGAGACTATATACTGATACACAATTAAAGTTAGTTAAAAATTCAAACTGAAGTTTTAAGACTATATAGGCATTATATTCTGATTACAACAAGTTCTAGAAAATACAATTACTAATTTTTTTAAAAAAATATTTAACAGCAGACAGTGTAGCTCAGTGGTAGGTAAAGTGCTGGCTGAGCATGTGCCAGGCCCTGGGTCCATTCCCAGCACCGTACACATAAACACAATGCCACCTAAGTTCTGATGCATAAATAAGCCTCTCCAGCAAGTCTGTCTGAAGTTTGGGTATAGCGCTAAGTTCCAGCCATTAACTTTGTTAATATTCTCCTCAGCGAAGTTGCCAGTGCTCTAACCTATAGTTTGTACTTTCTAAAGTTTTCCAAGGAGCTAGTGTTTGCTTTCAACAAATGGGCGAAGGGCCTGCAGGAAAAGAGGGAGCTAGAGACTAAGATGCCTGTGTTCTATCTTGAGCTGAATCAGGAAGTAAGTAGAGCTAGGTCCGTGGAGTGAGGCAGCATGCGAGAGAACCAGATTCATGAGCAGTACTGCTTAACGTGAGTTCAAGGAATGTTCACAGATGCGCCAGATATGAGTGGTCAACTAAGTGTGCAAAGTTCTGTTTCAACTCAATTTAAACTTTCTTCTTTGGTGAATGAATATGTAGACTATTTAATATACTGTTGTGCGATGAGACTTTCCAGGAGGGACTGCTGACTAGATTAGATTAGCGTGCTTATTATGTGTGTGAATTCAGAGGCCTTCCTCCTCCACGATGGGAGGAGCTAGAGGGAGCATTAAGTCCAAAACTGGGAGAGCGCCAGAGCCCAAACTCCTGTTTGATGAAGGCTGGAATCTCAAGGTTCCTGTGAGCTGTGGGAGCTGAGGGAAGCCACAGCTTTCATGCTTGGCTGGGTAGCTGTTCTCTGAGAGTCATTAACGTTAAAAGCAGTCCTCGAGAAGGCAGGGAGTGACCTGGCAGGCGAAACTTTCCAGCTGCCTTTGGGGACCCATTGACCACCAATTCTGTTCTTAGAGTTGGCATCACAGGAATCAAATGGCAAATCTTCATGCTTTTTTTTCTTAACTTGAAAAAATAAAAGCAGAGGTTAAAAAAAAAATCCTTTAGTAGAATAAACGTGTATGGGAACTGGTTTGCATTTAACGTATAAGCCCAGTTTTAAATCTTCCTTTTTCAGCTTCGTACATAAAGTATCAGAAGTCAAGGTCTGTAGCTGAGCTCTCCCCTCACCCCCACCATGATATCAGAAAACTAATCTCAGAGACCCTGCTATGTGTGGATTAGTCCCCTTCAGCTACACTGCTGAGGTTGAAAAAAAATCACATGACCATCTTCAAAACAGAAAGGAGAACAGTAAATTATTCCTGAAGGCTCTCGTTAGAATTCCTCTTGTTGCCTGCTAATTAACAGATATCTGTCCGGGCGCCTTTCATGTGTTTGAATGGAGAACGGCAAGTTGGGTGGGGCAAGCCGCGTGCACGTTGCAAGGGCCCGGAATGGTTAATATGGAAAACTTGAGCCCAGGTTTCGTGCTCCAGAAACTTAATGATTTAAAAACACCAATTCTGCAGAAAAACCTAATACGTAATTAGTTCTGAGTAACAACAACTTTCTGTTTGATAACTCGATGAAACAGATTAAAATTGACAAGTAGGAACCTTGATGCCTTGCTTGCAGTGTACTTCGGCATAATCAACCCTTTTGCTTTAAATCCCTTTACACGTTGATTTATGGTTCTCCAAAAATGTGTTCTGGAGAAGTTTGGAGAGCCAGAGTTACTAGACTCTTGATGGCCCGCACAGCGAGAGCTTGGTTGTTCTATGCAGATCACAGAGCGCTGGGACTGCCAGCCATCATTCAGAAGAAGTGGACCGGGTGGCTTTCCCTCCAGCTCCCAGGCCTCTTTCAGAGAGAAGGGGATCTGGCCAGTTTCCCTCACAAGTCTCCCAGGCAAATGGTTTTCCTGGAGAACTTCATCTTAAATCTGGTTAGGCATTAAAGAACAAAAAGAAGAGAACAGAAATAAATTTATACATTCTCAGGGTTCTGTAAGATTCTCAAAACATAATTTTGTTCTGTAAAATATGTAAATACGTGTATATAAATTGTGTGTGTAAAATACGTGTATATAAAACCAACTGTAATACTAGGATTAAATATTTTTGACTAAACATGCTACAAGTCTGAGCAATTTCCATGAATAAATGTGGAGAATAGCTGGTGGGAAGCAGGTGACTGGGTACAATTCTCGGAAGTTTTCCTGCCATGTAAAATACATAAAGAGAACTATGAACTTCATCTGCATGGGCCATTACCCTATGTAAACTGTTAATACTCTGCCAGTCCTGCTTTTGCTATCTTCCAGCAATTAAACAATATTTTAAGTGAATCATGCCATTTGGTTATACGCACTTCTAAGAGTTTCTTAGAGGTTTTGAAAACACATTGTGCCAATTTCAGTTTAAAAAAACACACCTCTGGGGGCTGGAGAGATGGCTCAGAGGTTAAGAGCATTGCCTGCTCTTCCAAAGGTCCTGAGTTCGATTCCCAGCAACCACATGGTGGCTCACAACCATCTCTAATGGGGTCTGGTACCCTCTTCTGGTGTGCAGGCAGACACACAGAAAGAATATTGTATACATAATAAATAAATAAATAAATAAATAAATAAACAAACAAATAAATAAATATTAAAAAACAACACAGCTCTGGAGTTAAGACCCCTAATATCGTGAAGGTTCTGTTTTTGAGTAAAAATTCCAACATTGTCACTGTGTTTTATATACTTTCAAATCTCTGCGTATCCTGTACCAGATAGCCTCTTCCTTCTATCAGCCAAGAAATTGTGTGAGTTTAAACTCTATATAAATGAGAAAGGCAAGATTTTGTTTTCATCTGGGGCAGTCATTTACTGAGGACGTAATACCCGTCAGATGCCGAGTTTACAACAGCTTCAAGTCCCTTCTGAGAATCCCACCTCTGCTCCCGCGAGATGGGCCATCAGGTGAAGCCACTTGCCACCAAGCTGGAAGGCCTGCTTTCAATTCCCAGGTCCCATATATTAAAAGGGCAGGACCAACTTCTCTAAACTGTCCTCTGGCTTCTGTAGGTTTGTATAAAAATCCCACCCTATGGCTTTACACATCGATTATTAGCCATAGTGGTAATGGTTGGCGATTTCCCATATGAAAAAAAAACAAACAACAAAACAAAACAAAACAAAAACTTAAATACGAAGTTTTCTTCGTGTCTAGTGCTTCATATTTTATGTCAGTTATAGTCAGAGAGTTTGGCAGGTTAGGTAGTCTCATATTCAAAACTCTGAAACACTTCTAGAAATACTTCATGATGTCATAGTGGAAAATTCCACACCTGACTTTATGTTTTGGATTGCAGTCTAAACACATACACACACTCAAAATATTGTATAAAGCTGCCTTCAGGGTATGTGTATAAGGTGTACATGCATAAGCGAATTCGTGTTTAGACTTGCATTGCATTCTAAGGTGCTCCATTCTGTATGTGCCAATATCCCACACTCTGAAATCCCAAACTTCTGGCCCCAAGCATCTCACAGAAAGAACACTTGACCTGTCTTTGAGTTTTTAAACTTTCATTAATGTAGGTCTTTTTGAAAAATCCACAGGTCTTCCATTTTTTAAGTTAGCTTTTAAATGTTTACTTTAAATGCTCTCATTGAAAAACATAATAATTGGATTGTTTATGTGCTTGGAGGCACTGAATGTTTTGCCTTATACTTCAGGAATGTCCAAATCTCCCAAATACATGTCCTGTCCTGTTCCATTCTGCTGCAACCAATGATTGATAGAGATGGAGTTATTATACAGAACCTTGTTATGGGATCAGTGTCTCCTACTTTGAAAACAAATGACTCAGCCAGACGGCAACATTTATTTTCTCTAAGTGACTGGGGACCTAGCAATAGGAGACCATTATCCTGTGACAATATTCTGTTTCATTGACATTATCTTGAAAATGTAATTGGTCCATTACTAAATAGAGGTTTTGTTACTGATCAATTTCACGTGATTTCTAAAACCATTAGGATAATAAATATGTCATTCGAGTAATTTCATTGACAGACATTTTTTCTTCATATACATTTATTGGAGGAAAAAGTATAGATTAAACACTACAATTTATGCTGGCTTTGACTACTTTTCTACTATAAGAAACAGAATTTACGTGCAGTGATCATATTTGCAGTATCAAACAGATGACTTTCAAATTTTTATAATTTTTTTCTACTTGCTAAATTGTATCAAATCATAATTGTTCCCAAGCAATTAGTTTACTCTCTCAGATTTTATTTGAAGTAAGGTCCAGGTCATTTCTAAGACTTGGAGGGTTTCCTGTAAATCTACTGAAGTAGCACATCACTTAAACTGCCCTGACTTACCATTGTAGAAGACAACAGCGTCCATAGCTACAGGATCCGTGCGGGTCTTGCAGCATAAGTGTTTCTAAATGCGTGGCTATTTCCCAAATGTCCACCTCCAAAAAGTCATCTATAATCTTGTTAAATTAGAACACTTCCAGTATCTTTCTGACTTTTACAGTTAAGGTTACAGTATTGATTTTATTTTATTGTCCATGGCTCTCGGATGCTTAACACTAACAAGACCCCATAGCTAGATCTCTCCCCAGAGACTGCTGAATCGCAGCCATATATTCACCTACACTGTTGCTTAAAAAGGGAAGAGAATGTGCTCCCTGTCCTGTGTACTTGTTTGGCATTTTTCCCCTTTCAAATTATGTTTACTGATATTACTCAAGATCCTTTAATGCCTGTTAAGATGAAATTGCCAATGGACAAAAGCAGTTTGAAGTGTTTTTTTAAAAAAAGAAATTTAATTTATCCAATATTTGTTCTTGTAGCACTGTTTTTATTATTCAGAAACTTGTTTTTAAGATGTTACAGGAAGGTATTTTTTTGAATTTCAAAGCCATTTCAGCTTTAGCATTGCATTATTATAGGTGTAAGCCTAAACACCTACTTTATGGAGCCGAGGTATCGTGCAGGCTTGTAGTGACGTGCTACGCCACTGGGCTTGGGTTAAAATATACAAGAGTCTTCAACCATCACAAACTGAAAAATACAGTAAGCACTGTACTCAAGTGTGATTAGGATTGAATAGCTCATACTTAAAGCAGGAATTCTTTTCTTTAGCACAAACGTTACCATGCTTTTCCTCTTAGGAAAAAAATGATTTCATTAAAAATAAAAAAGATTGAAAATCAAATTCCAGTTGAAATCTTACCCCCTTGATGCAGCCCGCCATTTTTTTCTGGCTAATTCTGGATGGGCGGTAGAAAGATGCTTGTATGTAGATACAGGGACACTTTCTGTGCACGGCAGAGTCTTCGAACCCTGCGGCATCATCATCAGACTACTGCAGCGGAATTAAATCCGCATGGCATCCAGAGCATTTTGTGAACTTGAGTGTGTAGGAAGTCCTTACCCACATTCCCCACACAGCTGTGAAATCTCACATCTACAGGAGTCCTTAGAATCCTGTTCTCGTGTTCTCTTTACCGTGCTGTCAGAGACAGTGTTTGTCTTTAACTTCGCTCCTAGTGTCCTATAACCACTCCGTCGTAGAGCTCTGCAAAAGACGTTTTTCCTTTTCATGTTGTGATGTTGGACACACAGCAAGATCCATAGTTGTCAACTCAGTATTGTGAATTAATAACAGTCTTTGGAACTTCAAACATATTTCTAATATTTTGAAAAAATATTTTTCTAGAAGTTCTTATAGCATATTTATATGAAATATTTCTAATACTATTGGTGAAAGTAAGTCTTTTATAGGAAACTTGAGAAGGCAAACTATAAAATACAAATAAGGAAAATAATTGCCTCTAATTGTTATACAGAGGTAAAACCTGGATAGGCTCTTATTAATATTTGACTGACCTATGTGAGTCAAATTTCTAGGTAGTTTTAACTGCATTTTCTACATGTTTCAGTTTGAGTTGTCGTTTTGCACTGTTGGGCCTATATGGGATATGATTTTATACATTTTGTTTTGTTTTTCATTTGTAGTATATTGGCAGCTTACCCTGTCATTCAATTTCCACTTTAAGATATCTGTGACCATACTGCTCTTGGGGTATACAAAATAAAGTTTGTTGCTTTTCTTTCTTTCTTGGGAGGTGGGGGTGGGAGCAGGGGAGGTCTCTAAGACAAATTTGAACTTCTATTCCTTCTAACTCTGCCTCCCTAAGTGATGAAATCATCATCATGCACCACTAAACCTGGTTGATACGAAATTTTTGAGTTCCTGCTTGCTGATAAATTTGTAGGTGATGTTTGAGTTCTCAGTCTCAGCGAATAAGACTGAACACCACTGCTTGTCTACCCTCTTAGCTCTTTTGGGCTCATTTCTCTCTGTTTCACTCTTTGGACGTTAACAAACTGTAGCCTCCTAGCAAGTCACCCAGTAGAAGCTCAGAAAGAATAGACACACATTATTGTAAAATACACATTTTACTGTAAAACACTGGATTTAGTTTTATGTCGATTTCTAAGCCCTTGGCAAACATTGGCAGAGAGTTGAGCAAGGTCTTGATCAGCTTCTATTTATACTACCAGCGCATAACTAGCTTATCTTCCCCTCCACGGCAGAAATATTGAAGATGCAGCACACGGCTCTGTAAGAAAATTTGAAGTATGCCCTATAAAATGTATTTACGAACCAGTTTCTCTAGAGCCTTGACTCCACCCCAGCGCCTCTCTTATTCTCATTTGTATGTCGTTTAATCTGTCAGGGGTCACAGCACAACTTTTCTTCCCGTGAACTTGGCTGCCTCCATTTTGCTCTGAAAGTAGTGGAGAAATTGGAAAAGCCATGAGATTTAGCAGAACTTTTAAGAGAAGATGCAGCCCTCAGTGTGCTCCTTCCCGGACCCTTTCCCTCTCCCTTACTCCCCTCCTACAGTTTCTTCTCTCTCTTCTTCCCCTCTCCTTTCTTCATCCTCCAGGGCAAGCTTTCTGCCAACAGTATTTGATCAATAGTTAAATCTTATGACAGAAAAGATCTGTCAGTCTGCATAGGGAAACCAATTGAAATAAACACATCTGAGCTCTGGCCTGGAATCTGAAATAATAATCAGGCCATTTCAATGTAGCTGTGCTGACTACAAGATTTTCACAAAACGTTTATAGCATTGTAAATAACAGGTAAACCGTTCTCTCCTCAACTTTATCTTCCCCAAGGCACAATCACAAGAGGAGAAACTGTGGTCTCTCCGCATTTAGTTGGCAAACCATGTTCTCTGCCTTCACCTTTCCTCTGGGCACAGAGCCCAAGCCATTTCCTTGTCTCAAAGTTGCCTGTGGATTTGTGGCCTGAAGTAAAAATATCAGACTCCAGCTCCAGAGAGCACCCCACACACTTGATTTGGAAGGCTCTCGTTTATTATCTCATCTATTCTAAATAACATTATTATTTTATGCACATAGTTCATCTTTTTTATATTGTCTTTCAGCTTCCACTCAGCGTTTTAACGGAAAGCAGAAGTGCTCCTTTTTAGTGTATAGATCGTCTTTCACTTGTCCTGCTCTACGGGGCTTGACAGTTTCAATGAAATAATGGATGTGTTGACCACCTTCGCCTTCCTCGAGAAATGAGTTTGGTCTCTGAAGAGATTTTCAGTGCCTACCTCAGTTTGTGTAGACCTATAGAAAGATTTTAATGTATAAAGAGTCCAGAGTAAAAAGGAAACTCAGTATAAAGTTCTCAGTATAAAGAGAACTCAGAGGGACTGGCAACGTAGTAAGATGTGACTGTCATATAATCTTGTCAAACTCCAGTCAGTGCACCGTCTTCGAGGTAAATACTCCCACATATGAGATGTGTTTCTCGGGTCTGCATCATACGAGAGGGTCAACGTTCACAGAAGTTTCCCAGCTCTTTTCTCTCTTTGCATTGTACCTCGATTTTCTTCTTAAAAAAAGTGTGTGTGTGTGTGTGTGTGTGTGTGTGTGTGTGTGTGTGTGTGTGTGTATCGGGGACAGGGGGAGATACCTTAAAATGTCCAACAGCTTAATAATGTAAAAACTAAGAAGATAGTTAAAACCATGACTATGGCTTTTCAAGTACAGAAATAAAGCATATATTAGCATTCAGTACTAGCAAATGAGACGATAGCCACTGTGGGCTTGTATGTATAAAGTTCATTTAGACTTGCTTATGAGTCTGACAAGAAAGGAAGGAAGACAGCTGAGGAATATATAAAATAATCAACCTTTTAAAATATTTCCATGCAATTACTTCTTTGTTAATTACATAGAAATATGTTTTCCTAAGCCACAGAACTGGCACAACCATTACTATGTTATAATTTAGTGTCATGGTAGGCTAAAAATAGCAGCTTCCAAAAATCTAGGGTGTCTTGTGGACTTTTACATAATCAATTCAAAACAGTTACAGATCCAATGTGTTAAAGGAAAGGAGTAGAAATTTTCTTGGCCCCCCAAATCAGGTTGGTATCCTTAGTGTAGTTGGACATCCTGGAGAAGCCAGCCTACGTGGAAGGAGAGCAGGTGTCCCCACAGGCAGGTGCTAAAGGTGGCTGTTCAAGCTTGCCCGAGATCACTAGTTGACTTTGGTAAAGTTCTGCTAACAGGTGGCTAAGTGATGGGAGTGCCATGTGACGTTTTTCCCGGGAGCAACTGAGAGGACAGGCTGCTACAGACCAAGGAAGGGGGCCTTTGCTTTGAGGAGGAGATTGCCAGACCTCACGTCGCACCAGTGTTTCCTAAGGTCCTTTGGACGTGAACAACAGTTTAATTAAGGGCTGACGTAAACACATTTCTGCACACTTTCCCTGCAGCATTTCATCACATTAGAATCGATCAAAACTGTTGCCTTGGGCTGCCTTGAGCAGATATACATCTGGAGCGCCATTTGTGCAAGCTGCCGCCCAGCAGAGTACATACGCTGTACTTCGCTGCGGCTCTCGCCTTTTGTAGCCGAAATTACCTTGTTGGGAGATGAGTTGATCTGACTCCTTCTCTGTGTAGGCTTTTATCTCTTTAAAGTGATGCTATGAAATGAATGACACATCAGGGCTTAGGATGTATACATGCTCCAGCGCTAACAATTCAGTCTAGCTAGTAAAAATTACTATAACTTGGTTTGAAAAATGCTTGTTTAAAGATAGGCTTAAGTCCACGTGAACTCTTATCAGTAACTTACTCAACCTTTATATTTTTGTCTTATACTTTATTTTAGAATTGACTATATAATTAGTTCTAAAGCCGTAGCTAATTGTCCAATTATGAATCTGCACAGGTGTGGACAGCAAGGATTAGTGCCTTCAACATGAACTTTTCTTTTTGAAGACTTGACCTCCCTAGTCTTTTGCATGAAGAAGAATCCTTGGTACAATCTAATATTGCCATGGTTATGATTATTTAATGAATTTTTGTCTCTCACATCTGCCCCTTTAGCTGACTTGTGAGCCACACCAGCATGGGACCAGTGGGTCTTGCTCAGCACCTTGAATTTGGTGTGCAGCCAAGTCCCCTCATACTTATTGGGTGCTCAGTGGTTGGCTTTGCTGTCTCTCTTTGGTTTCCATTCAACTACCCTTTTGTTGTTGTTGTTGCTGAATCATTTTCCATTATGAGGCGTATTTTTCCTTTTATTGAAAATAGATTCTTTTCCTCACACAATAATATATTCTTTTTGCGGTTAATGGAATGTGCGTCTGAGACTAATCATCTTGGGTTAATTGTGCTCACTGTGCTACCAGTGAACACCTCATCACATAGCTCGTTTCACATGTAAGAGATTTGAAAATAACACTTCCTCGACATGGACCTGCTTTATCCTTCCCAGCTTTTCTTCGAATCCTATATTTTTGTATATTTATTTCACTTTTAAGTTATTTCATTTCTGTTATTTTCATCCTCTACATCTCATATATATATATATATTTCATATATATATATATTTCATATATATATATATATATATATGAACAGATGAAAATGATTAAGTCATCAAGTAATATAAGGTTTTAGCATAAGATTGCTAATGGCATATAGACCTCAATATTTCTTACATTTATTTACTTTATTGTGTTGTGGGTGTATACACACGCTTGTGTGTATGTGTGCCAATCTTGGCCTTCATGTGATGTGGTGGGCAGAGGAAAACCTACAGGGCCAGTTCTCACCAACTATGTGATTTCTGAGGATCAGGCTCAGATCACCAAGCTCGGTACAAGTGCCTGTGCCTGCTGAGCCATGTTACTGGCCGTAGATCTCCAAAGTTTCCCAGGTGGAATTATGGTTTGCCTAAGTATGTTCAGCCAGACAAAGCGTGGTGCAAGTAGAAGAAGAGAGCAGGGAAACCTAATTTAATAAGGGAGAAAACGTCACTCAAGGAGGCAGAAGGATGGAAATTCATTCCTCTGACCCCTCAAGTACACTGTTAAAATTCTTGATTCAGATAGGGACACATGCTAATGTCTGGTGGCAAATGTACTGTGTACCTGTGGAATCCCAGCTCTTGGGAGGTTGAGCCAGAAGGATTCTGAGTTCAAGACCCTTCTGGACTATATAATAAGACCATCTCTATACAAACCAATTAAATAAAAGAAAAAATATATAAACTGGAAAAAGATAGAAAGATGGTCAAATTTTGGGACAGTTTCCAATGTAAAGTAATTTCAATTATAAATGACTTCTATATAAATAGAACTTACATCTTGTACTAACGCTAAGGACTTCCTGGCTTTTCCCTCTTTCTTACCAGTTATGAGGTGTTCCTGCCCTCTTTTAGAAGAAGTACCAGCTACTTCTTGTCTTACTGCTTTCTTTCTCCTTAGTGGCCGTATCTTATGTATTATTCAACTTACCCTTTATTATGTATGTATTATCATTCAACTTATTATATATTTATACATTGCCCAGCTTTGTTCAACTAATTTTCAATTTAATCTTTTTATGTATTATTCTTCCTTCTTGAGGAGCAGTGGGTTGCAGAAAGCACAGCATCTGTTTTTCCTGACACACAGGCCACCAAAAGCCGTCTCTTTCATATTTTCAGTCCCCAACCACTTTCTATATAGTACATAAGTGCATTAAAATAGATATGATGTCATTCTTATGTTGGAAGTCTATTAGACTACAGACTTTCAAAATAAAATTAAAATCAAAACAATACAAGTTTGATTCGTGGTTAAAATGCAATGTCTAGAAACTCAGCCCCGAGATCCCCACATAATTGCCTTTCTGTTTTCCCTCAGTCCATAGAGTTGTGCTTTCCTTTGAGAGGAATTCACTTCTGTGTCTCTGAGTGCTTAGCGTAGTGCCCTTTCCATACACATAGCAGTGTTTCTTTATTGATTAATGGGCCCAGAATTTATTTCACTTAATGGGAAGAGAAAGAAATAAAGCTACATTCTAAAACTGCTATTACTAGACAGATGTCTGAAAGAGCACCTCCACACCCCCAAGTAGACATCTGCAACTACTCCCAAAAGCTAAGGGTATTATTTTGATTAAGAAAAAAATTTAAATTATGTAAGTCAAAAATGATAAAATCATTCATAAGCTTAAACTTTTATACAAATGACATTTGACTTCTTCCTTTCGGAAAAGAGACTCCTGTGAGTTTGGCTGTGTGTTGTGAGCATTCTGATGGTTGCAGTAGTTTTAGGGCTCTTGTTATTGGAAGTGCTTCAGACAGAATAACTCTTCTCTACATCTGAGTGCACTGGGAACCACCCCTTTCCAGGCCGTGTGTGGCCCTTCACGGCCCATTCTCAGGTCTGGAAAACTGATTGACATGCTTCAGGTTGTTTGATTGGTTGTTTTTCACTTTGCATGGAGACAGAAGGAAATGTAAGAGTCAATAATAAGTCACTGTCTTCTTAAAATCACCAGTCATTACAAATTTGAAATGGGGACAGCAGCAATGATTCAGCTATTAGGCACACTCTCTGCTCTTGCAGAGGCCCCAGACTTGGTTCCCAGCACTCCCATGGCACTTGCTACCATCCATAACTCCAGTTTTGGGATCTGGTGCCTCTCCTGACCTGTACAGTCCCCTGGAATCCATGTGGGACATTCATACATACAAGCAAAATGCTCATACACCTTAAAAAGGCAAGTCGCTTGAGTTCTTTTTTTTTATGGTTTATTTTTTTATATTTAAAAATTTCCATCTCCTCCCCTCCTCCTCCCCCCTCCCTCCCCTCCTCCTCCCCCTTCCCTCCCCTCCTCCTCCCCTTTCCCTCCCCTCCCCTCCACCCATACCTCCCCTCCCTCCCTCTCCAGGCCAAGGAGCCATCAGGGTTCCCTACTCTGTTAAAAAAAATATTAAAAATTAAAAAAAAATAAAAAAAATAAAAAAAATTTAAAAAAAGGCAAGTCGTTTTTTAAGTCGTTTAAAACACATTGAAATGGAAACACTGTTATCTATCATAAGGAGTGATGTGGAGGTCCCTTCTCCTCTAAAATTTGTATGTCTAAGTTCAGCTTCCAGTAGGGAAAACCCAATACAGAATCATTCCTTTTAATGTGAGATAGTTCTTGGGTGAAGTCTGGTATTGTCTTTGATATTTTGAAGATTAACTTAAGTTGAAATGACTTTCCTTTTCCTATTTTTTTAAACCTTACATTTAAATTCTACCCCTCACCCCTTTGTGGTAGTTTTCATTGTTGTGGCTTCATGAAAATTTTTTTTTCTTTTTCTCCTTTTGAAAACTATATAAAAAAGTGAATTCTGATAGATCAGTAGCTACCCATTTGTCAGAAGTGTGGCTTCTGCCTCTGCTGTCTACTGCCTACAGTGGCACGTCTATTCCTTAAGTGCCAGTATGCTCAAAACACATACTCAGTTTTATTAGATGCCTTTACCAGAACTCGGGTAATTTTTCAAATGGTAAAAAATACCTGGCAACTAGTCTCACATTAATAACACTGGGAGGCCTTTTTTAAATTTCAGAACACTGAAAATAAAAATGTAGGTCTTATTTTTTTCGTGTCATGCTAAAGTTTTAGTGGTTTTATTTTAAACAGTAGAGTCCTTCTAAATATATGTACAGAAAAATTAGAGATGAAATCATATGACAATAAATTCGCTTCCAAAGTAACGCAGGGCATGGAAGTATGTGGGAGATTCTGAGTGGATAGTGGCTGTAGTTGGCTGCTGGGTAGAAAAAAAATCTATTGTTATTCCATCTACTGTGCACACATTCAAAATTTTTAATCATAAAATTAAAATGTTATAGATTATGTTATAGTTAGAGATTTTAATATAAACTTATAAAAATGAGCATTACCTGAGATGTTAAATCCTGCGTCATCTTCCTCACCAATCAGAGGTGCCTGCTGGGTAGTCTGTTCAGACGCGTTGTGTGACGCAATCCCATAGTGATCCGAGATAATGACTTTCACAACAGCCATTAATTCTGCACTGATTTGTTCACTTACCTGTTGCATTGGTCTGCCCATTTTACCCTGGCCTCTCGCTGCTGTCTGTATTTTGGCAGTGTTAAGTATTTATGGCATGGATGGGTAAAGCCATGGATACTTCTTTCATGGCTTGGCGTACAGTATTTTGAAAACTCCTTTCTACTTCTTTATATTCCTTCACTAGGTGTTGCACTTTATAGAAACAGAGGGTAAATCCAGAAACTGGTGTCGTTTCTGGGATCAATTAGTCCTCTAATACAGACATGAAATGAATGTATTAATCATGAATTGTGTGTCTTTTTAAGTGGGAATCCATAGTGAGTCCATTGTAGATATTCCTCCTCTATTTAATTTCTGGAGGATATGCTCTGTCTAAACTGTCTATGGCTTTATGTGCCCCTCTCCCTATCTAAACTGTCTATGGGCATATGTGCCCCTCTATAACATTCAGACAGGTACTTCAGATATAGATCTTGCTCATGTGTGTCCTCCCAGCTGCGTGTCTCCCTTCTTCACACATCACTTGAACTATTTAAGTCCCACCACTTTTCAATACTTTCTTATAGACCTGTTATCCCTATGCATACTTCGACAATGGCACTAGATGGGGGCTGCCTTCCTTAACGTGGTCAGGCAGAGGAGAGCAATACTCTGTACACAGAGGCTGGGACTATAGCAGCAAATGCCACAGTGTCTCCGCTCTCAGCCCACACACTTCCTCTCCACTGGTGACAACTCTTCCCATGGCATTTTCCTCTTGGCTAACAGTGAATGTCCCTCCTAAGTCAGGAATTGCTTTTTATGTTAATTAATATCCATATTTATCTGGCAAATAGAGGAACCTGATAATTGTTTGTAGAATGAACAGGTTATTTTTTTGACTGAACAATGAAGTAAGTTTTCCATATAAGATGTTAAGTCAGGGATTGTTTCTCACACACTAGCACCCAGAAATGCTCTCGTTGTTGTCACAGTCTAGATATCAGGTCAAAGACAGCCCTGAATCACAGAAATGAAAGAAGTCAGTCAGTACTGGCTTGCAGAGGACCTTCAAGTCTCCAGCGTGTGGATTTTCCCATCTTCTGGGTTTCTTTAATGGTACTTTGGGTTAGCTTCGGCTAGAATGCTTCTGAAAGATATCTTACAGCTCGAGCACGGCTGGGTCTTTGACCTTGTGTATAGATTTTTTCTAAATGGGTGAGAGGAAAAGAATCCTAGAGCATTGGGAAATGAAATCGGTTATGTTGACACGAACCTCATTGCTTAAGATGGCCCGGCTGCTTGAATGTGTCCCTTTTCCTTTGCAGATATGTCTTCTCCAACGACAATGAAGAAGCCTGAGAAGCCACTATTTAGCTCCACATCTCCACAGGATTCTTCCCCAAGGTTGAGCACTTTTCCCCAGCACCACCATCCCGGAATACCTGGAGTCGCGCACAGTGGTGAGGAGTTTCAAGTTCCTCTCCTCCACACAGCAAACACTTAAGGGTGGAGGGGAAGTTTATCACTGTTGCTATGGTGACTATATCCTCCCCACCCCAAAGGGAGGGTTGCTAATGGACGAAATGTTTTTTCTTATCAGTTTATGAAAAAACATTTAATATTATCTAATTTAATAAATATTTTAATTTGGAAATTTAAAGTTTTAATCAGAAGAACTTTCAAAAATGGGGTATATATTTACCTTAACTTTAGCCTGAGATTGGCCCAAGTTATGTATATTTTGCTAGAGAAAGATGGAGTTCTAAGTATATTGATGAGTTTAGGGGTTCTTTTCATAGGAACCAAGAATATAGACTTTGCCCATAAATAAGTACTTACTTCCTTACTTATGAATAAAATTAATAAGATTATACATGTCAGATATTCTATATGCACAAATATTTCTGTCTGGGGCTCATGATATATCTGGTAGTTTAGTTAAGAAAGATTATTCAACATTTCATATTGATAATTTAGTGAAACAATAGTATACCTTTGAAAGTTGAAAAACTATATACAATTAGTACTCAGTACTGTATGCTGGGTATCTGTTACTTTTAAGTCTCCTACAGGCTGGTAGTTTGATAGTTTTATATATTACTATATTTTTAATATTCTTTTTGCTTCTAATTTGTAGTTAGAATACCCTTATCCTGCTGAATCTAGTTTTTAATCTTCACTCACAAGTTGTAACATGAGGTTTATTGTTGCTTTCTTTAAAAATGCATAATCTTAGTTGCTATTATTAATGAAATTATGAAACTGAGAGGAATATAAAATTTTAGTGGTATAAGAATTTTCATATAAATTGTTTGATTTTCTGAGTTAACTGGAAAAAAAAGTCAGTAACCCCTTCATAGATGTTGCATATTTGGCCACGATTAATTTCTTGGCTTCTGCATATGACACCTGATTAAGAATTCATGCTTATAATAGTTTAAATAATTAAATGGTATTTTTATATACCATTTGTATAATGAAACATGAAGCCGCTATATAAACTTTACATTTTGGTTTGTCAAATACTTAAATACCCAAAATACCAATCACATATACAATTAGTATATTTAATAGGTACCCACCTTGGTAAGAACCTTGGTCAAGGCAAAGGTTTTGCTCTTAAAGCACTTATGACACAGTAGGGGTAAGTGGACCAATCCCTGACCAAGCTGTTAATCTCAACTGGACCAGGTTCTTGGTGGAAGTGTCAATGCCTGAAAGAAATATGTTTTGCTAAGTTTAAAGAGTGGGCTATCCACAAGAAGGAACAACAAGCCAGCAAGATGCTTGTTCCAGGCAGAGGCAACAATAGGTCCCAATATAGTATGTTCACTGCGGCAAGAAAATGCCATGGGGCCTAGGACCCACAAATTCTAGTATGGCCAGTGATCCAGGAAAGGGGTCTGAAACACAGGAGGACCCACACAAATCTGTGGAATTTCTGGGATTCTAATATAGAGACAATATGAAATCAATTACAAGTATTTCAGCAGGAAAGACACAGAATTGCAATGGTATTTTTAAAGTCTGGTACAAAATGATAAAGGTAGTGCTGGAAGGAGCCAGACTAGAGGGAGAAAGACAATTAGGAAGGAATTTTCAATAATGTAAGCAAAAATATGCACATGTATGTTTTCTCTCAAAATGAAGGAAAAAATTTCTGTTGTATAACTTGCTTTTCTGTCCTTTTCAAAGGATTCAAATGACTTTTGTTTACAAGGTAGCCATTTTTACTTTTCATTTTGAAATAAAAAATCCAATCTGCTTATTTCAAGTCACTACAGTTCCTGAACTACCCATAGGTTTGAATTCAAACTTGAATTGTTCCGGTTCTGTTAAAAAGATTTTTTTTTTCCTAAACTGCGGAGGCCAATGAGTTCTTAAGCCCAAAGGTCAAGATGGAGCACCTGTGTATCTCACAGGGGTTTAAGTACACGTGTGAACAAAATCCATAGTTAAACTGAGCCGATTAAGATCATTTAATCACTTATGTCAGAACAAAACACGAAAACAAACCTTAGACACTAAGTTAAAAAGATGCCTGATCTTCAATAAACATCTGTACTTCCTTAAATTATGCTTCAAGTGAATGTACATCTTAAAGAAATTCTTGTAGGACTTCTCTTGTAAGAAATGTACAGTTGTTCCTCACAATGTGTGGAGAAGGGAAAAGGTTTAAACCATGGATTCTGTGCCATGCCTCTGCAGGTCCTGAAGACCAATCTCCTAGTCTTGTTGATCTAAATTTGTGTGGTTCTGCAGTATGCACTCCTAAATTTTCGTATCCTGAGTGTTTTCTTTGAGGGAAATAGCAATGTGTCTTTAAGCTCTCTCCCTCTTCCCTCTTTCTTTTTGTCATAATTATAAACTTGAAGATGATCATTGTAGACAATCTCCACTTGTAGTCATGAAGAGAACATAGCTCTCACATTGTTTCTTAAGCCACAGAACACTGTTTTTCTTTTCTTATGACTTGGATCAAAATATCAAAGCACTAGAGATTTAGTCTTTACTTTTATAAATTTGTTGTCTTAATTAGTAATTATATAATTATTTCTAGGAACTTTATAGCGATAAGGGCTAAAATATTTTCTTCATCTTTAAGGTTTATTTTTCAGAACTAAACATTATAATCATACTGTTGTGGAAATCACCACTGACTATGATCTACAGAATATCATATTATTTTGACAGTGGAACATACTATTGTAAAATACATGGGCAAATTCATATGTTTACCTATATAACAATTGAAGAGTTTTGTGTTTTTTTTCTTGATCTTACCTCAACAATACCTTTGAACTTCAATATAATAACAGCTGGAGTCAGATTAAAAATAGCCATAGGATGAAGATCTTTTGGGTTGGAAAGGAACCATCTTCATTAGGAGGAGGAGTCCAGCCCACGTGCTAATACGCCAGAGTATTTACACAGTGAGCAGACCATTATTCATGACCTGACATTCTGGTCTGTTAATTGTTAGCTTTCATTTTAAACAACTGTCAGCTAGGTTGTATAGGGAGATGATTTATTTGAAATTGAATTGCATTTCTATTATGAGTTATAGTAGAAAAATTGGTGTGTCTTTAATTAACGTGATAGCTTTGTCTAAATTTAGGGAGACAAACACTTGCAATCAAAGACTATATCTTAAATGGAAAGGAATTTGCTCAAAGAAATACTTTGTCAAGTTTTACCATACAGGAGAAATTGTTTTCTTTGAATTGTTCCTGGGTCTGGAAAGAAAGATATGTTTGCTATGTAGGGTGGCTTTGTGCCTATATGTCCTTCGTGGTACTAGCATTGGGAAAACACACTGAAAGGTGGTTTAATTGTGGGAGCAAGTAAATGAACGGATTTCTTTTAGCACTGGAAGGGAATGAAGCCAAAAGGCAGTCTGCTGACCAGCCAACCTTTGTTTTGTTTTTTTTTTTTTTTTATGTGTGTGTTCTGCAGTCATCTCAACTCGAACTCCACCTCCACCCTCGCCGTTGCCATTTCCGACGCAAGCTATCCTTCCTCCAGCCCCATCAAGCTACTTTTCTCATCCAACAATCAGATATCCTCCCCATCTGAATCCTCAGGATACTCTGAAGAACTATGTCCCTTCTTATGACCCATCCAGTCCTCAAACCAGCCAGGTAAAAATAAGAGAAAACAAAATAAATATAGTGCCTAAGGGGAGTGGGACAGGCCTAGTTCTCAGGCACCAAGTTAGTCAGAGGGTATGCCTGGAACATCAAGCCTTGCAGTCTCTCTTCAGAAAGTCTCCCGGTGACTCAATAAGTTTTTCTTATTTAAAGGTGGCTGCATGACAGGTAGGAAGTGTGTTGCCCCAGAGGGATAAATTTGTGAAGATGTTTTGGGTTTTATGTTTTTGGATTTTCATTGATTGAAAGAAAGTTTATGCAGAATGTTCAATGCCAAAAACACGCTAAGCTGGAGTTCACACCTCTGAAATACCTGGTTTGACATAGAGACAAAGTGCTTATTGCAGGCAGGAGCAAGGTATGTGCTAAAATAAACACCCACAAAAGAACTTACAGCTGTATTTATAGGCCAGTTATTCGGCATTAAAATCAGCTTTGGTAATGTAAACATTTTCAGCAGCCTTTGATGACTCCTGACTCTTTGCAGAGACACGACTTACATTTAATAATGAATGGCATTTCCAGATCTTTCTGTCTCTGTCTGTTTCTATTATCTGTCTGTCTGTCTATCTATCTATCTATCTATCTATCTATCTATCTATCTATCTATCTATCTATCTATCTATCTATCTATCATCTATCTCTCATCTATGTATCTCTCATCTGTCATCTATCTCAGTCTCTCAGCATCCCTTCAGGGATTCATTGTATAAGTGCAGTAACTCTTGCGCATCCTCACTCTGGATCATGGTTTCTTCTCACAGGAGAACTTTGCACAGCCAGCTAGGCAGTCTTTGTGCCAATAACGAGTTTATCAGTAGTTATAGCAATCAGGTCTCTAAGGTAATTTTGATCTTATGGTCTCGTATCAGGCTTTGCTGTTTTATCTCCAAAACCCCTGTCCACTTCTAACAACTTTTAAGACTTTGGGGGATTTATATGATGTTTTATGAAACTGCTGTTAAGTTGTGCTAAAATCAGAGTACATAAGTATATACATATCAATTGTAAAGTTTTTTGTGAGCACTTTTGTGTTACTTTGTTAAATAAAGCACAGTGGTCCCTTCTGAATGTTTGGTTTTAAACATAATATACTGTACCTCTTGTGTGGCTTAGAAAGTTACCTTTGCTTTTAGTTTCACTAACTAATATATGAAACTAAATATTAACAATTGAGAGTTAAACATCTATTTGTGCTATAGAAAAAAATGCCCATGTGGTGTGATGATGATGAGTCTAAAGACAATTAAGTAAGGAGCAAGATCTTAGGATACCAGTTTAGAAAGGAAATTTGCTCTCTGAGTATCAATTCAAAACTCTCTGTTCCATAGAGTATTTTGCTAGACTCATCTGGGAACCGTGCACACAAGGTCTGATTTTAATTTGTGTAGAATTTCCATGAATAACAAAGTCTAATTAAGACATCCATTAAAAGTCCTTAACGTTAATTCAGTGTGGAAAATCTTAGAGTTCCATTGGATTTTTTTTTTAAACTGATGTCTTAATTAGGCACTGTTAAGGGGAAAATTATGCAAATTAAAACCAGGCCTTAGTGTTACGCATTTCTTTAATTATTCAGTGCTTGTTTTACATATATTTTAATTTCTTTATAAGTTAAAAGTGCATATTAGGTGATAATCTGCCTCTTTTGGTCACAGTTTTTCCTGTATGTTTTCAAAGTAAATGTCCAGCTTCTAAAGGAGCATCCTTCTCCCATCTCAGTTGAAAGCCAAAAGCAAAAAGAAAATTCCAGAATTGTATGTACTGGGAAGAGCATAGTAAATAAGATAGCCCATTGCCAGTGCCATTCATCCTCAGACAAGATACCCTTTTCTTTTCTGTATCCAGCAGCAGCTGGAAAGGTAGAGACTTTAGAACATAGCTTCACTCATTTAACTGATGGAAAACTTGAAGTGAAGCCTTCATTTGGCCCCGGTTTTAGAAACGTCTGCATGGAATGGGGTGCTCTCTTTTGTCCCCTTTCCTCCTTTTGAATGGGAGAATACTGTCCGTTCGTAGCCATTCAATTCCTGTAGACGGACTGTACACTGCAAAGCTTATCTTCTGTGGCAATGTTTACTTGAGATTCCTGTCATCTGACTCCTGCTCCAGGTAGATATGAACTGTTTTGGTGAACATTATGCAGAAACACTTTTGCCATTGACTGTACCACCAGCGCGAAAATGAGAACTTCCTTCTTCCAAGGACATACACAAAGCAGTCATTTATAATGTTCCCATAGCCAGAAGCTGATAATGTCTATTTTAAGAAACAAACTACCACTGACCTAGAAAGAAAAATGTGTCTTTATAATGAATGACAGAAATGGATTTTTTTTCTAGGAACTGTTGTATCTGCTTTGATGTTTAATCCCAAACTCAAAGCCCGTTAATTTGCATTTCAGGGCAGATCTGTTGCTCTGCACCTTCCAGAGCTAAAGATGGGGGGACTGACTACTGCTTCCCAGCTTCACCCAGCATCACGCTAATCTGGATTCTTAAGCAACTACGATGCCTTCTCCTCCCCACAGCAGTTTGGAGATTGCTTCTATTACTGCTGCACCAGTTATAGGGAGACAGTCATGCTGTTCAGTGGAATATTTTGAAAAAAAAATGGTTTAAATATACAATTCTCCAATAGGTTTTCATCAAGAAAGTCCAGTTTATTTTCCTGATATAAAGTTAAATACTTAATTAAAATTATCCATGATGAATAGCCAGGATGTTCAAAGTAAATTTTAAAAAATAGAATAGAGGAACTAGGCCCTTTATTACCTACCCAAAGACTCAATCCATGCCTCTGAGTCAAAATTTTAAGTACTGTTAGCCATCTTTCCCTAAAGAAATATCCAGTTATAATCTATATATGGGTATTTAGATACATATTGTTTCACTGATCTCTTTGCATTGGGAAGCTGGGATTATAAAGACCATATATTTGTGGAGAATACTTTCCAGAAAATTCTTAGAACGATCATGTAGTGAGTAATAGTTCTATGAGTATAACCAAAAATAGACTTCTATACCTGGGATAATGTAGTCTAGGCTTTCTCCAGACAATGCACCTTTAGGGGTTTGCTCCTACCACAGTAACTGTTTTTCTATCGAGTGGTCAAAACTCAAGTAATAATATCTTTCCTGAAACTGGACAGGGAGTTTTCTACTTAAATCTCACAAACATCCATGCAACTCTTCATGCACAGTGATTAAAGCATAGCAAACAGCAGCTTGCATTGGATGGTCCTCGCGTCCTCTTTGGTGCATCCTTGTCCCTTTCTGTGGGGATGTTTTATTCCTAAGCATAATGTCTGACTTCTGCAGTTTATAAATCTGTGTGTACCAGAAATCTTACATGCTTTACAACTTATTCTGTTTGCTTGTGGTAGCAAATCATTGAAAGTGAACTGGATACCCTAGAGTCTAAATTGCCTGGTATGTGTGTCTGCAATACTTGTGTATGAGCGAAAGCTAGAGTTTTATATGCAGAAGAATGGACTATTGACTGTAAATGAAGGGAACTATATAGTGTTGAGTATGTTTCTCATCCTTGACTTTTTGTATCCCTGTATCAGTGGCACCATTGTTTAGTAGGAAAATATAGTACTGAGAGATAAACTGAGCATGAGCTGCAGAGCATAGGATTGCTGGGTTCTTACTGTAGAGAATTCGGGAAGGAATTCCACTGTAGTTTGAGCTAGGCACCAGTCTCACTCCATGTGGGTTTTCTGGCCTACTAATGAGAGGGTCAGGTCGGCTGATCTTTTAGGGGTATTGTAAAGAGGAAGTCCCCTGTCCAAAGTGCACTAATGGTCCAAGCCTTCCTTTAAGTACCGTTGCTGCTGCTTCTTACTACTAACCATTGATTGGCCTCCAGCTCAGACTTGAGAGGGCCTGCATGGTGACTCTCCACCCTGTGCAGAATCCACGTGCGTGCACCCGCGTGGAGCTGCTGGACAGGATGACTGCCTTTTGGATCGTTTCACCCGGCATTCTGTTTTTGTTTTGTAGCCTAACAGCAGTGGCCAAGTAGTAGGGAAAGTGCCTGGCCATTTCCCTCCTGTCTTGGCACCCTCTCCCCATCCCAGTGCAGTGCGACCTGTGACCCTGACCATGACAGATACTAAACCCATCACTACATCCACTGAAGGTGAGGCAGCTTCACCTACAGCAACCAGTAAGTATTTCTGTAGGAAATGAGAAATGTCCATCGAAGGCACCATTGGATATATGATCCAAGGTGGAGAACACGGGGACTTTTCCGGCTACCTGAGCAGATGGAGATTTCTCATTTAAGTGGAGCTAGCAGGCATGGACGTGGCCCAGCTGTCACATGCTCTCTCTTATCAAATTTCCGTTAGTGAATCATATTTGACAAGAGAGAAGCATGCTTTTTTTTTTGAGCAAACAGCCCACAAAAAAGTAATAACCCATGCCTGCTTGTTCAAGGTAGACATTGAAATTACACCGATAACACAACACAGTATACAAAGGTTTTCCATCACCAGAAGAGAGATCAGATAATTATCACTTATTGGAGCATTTCTAGAAATCGAACCCCTCCCCCAAGAGAATAGAATCAGTGCCTCTGCAAGATAATTACATGTTTACCTCACTGTAGGTTATGTCATTGTGAGAAGCAGTCACACATTGTGCTGAGCAGGCAAGGACACTGTGAAGCATAAGGTTAGGCATGTGTAAGGTACCTACACTTTCATTTTCTACAACTTTTTCTTTTAAGTCTTTCGGTTGTTTTGGCTAGCACCTTACAATCAGATTCTATGCGTGTTAGCATGGCCATAGCATTATAAGTGGTAGCATCCTTTTGGAGCACACATCCGTAAGTCAAATGATTCCTCCAAGTTAGCATATAGAACACTCAGAATTAGATGAGGAATCCATTTTCAGTTGGCTTCACCCAAACTCCCATCTTCTTAAAGGGCACTGATGTGCACAGACGGGCAACTGATGATGTTTCGTCCGGGAGGCACGGGCATGTTCCATCACCATGATGTGTTTCTCAGATTCTGATGGTTTTTCTTGCAGAGAGTAAAGAAAACTTTTGTGCTCTGGAAATTCCCTCGTGGAATTACACCATCAGAGACATCATTGGCTCTCACTCTCTCTCCTCTCTCTCAACCATTGGAAAGACATTCTTTTTTTAAATAATTTCTAAAAACATATAAAGAAACTATCCAAGAAGAAAATGGGCAATACCTTAGGTACACAGCACTTATTTTAACAGACTTCATGAGCCCTACAAAGCAGTAAGTCCAAATAGGCTTAGAATATACACGACTATTCAGTGATTCTTGGTAATTCGCTCACTGGCAAAGAGTCCTACCCTAGTGAGCACTTCCCTAAGTGCAAAAATGGGTACGACTCCTCTTCTGGACGGTGTCTGTGCATATTACAATCACTGAGACACTATATGCATGCTTTTACAGTAAGCATCACAGCATCTTTGAGCTAAGACACAGTTTAAATAAAAGCACATAAAATATGGTCTTCAAAGACAGTCAAAAAAGTACTTCAGGATAAATGCTCAAAACCAATGTTCCAGGAACTTCTGGCGCCTACTTTTTTTGTTTGTTTGTTTTGTTTTTTGTTTTTCGAGACAGGATTTCTATGTAGCTTTGGAGCCTGTCCTGGAACTAGCTCTTGTAGACCAGGCTAGCCTTGAACTCACAGAGATCCACCTGCCTCTGCCTCTTGAGTGCTGGGATTAAAGGTGTGCGCCACCACCGCCCGGCTCTGGCGCCTACTTTTATGCTGATATCCATACATCAAATTTAGGGAGGATCCAGTGCAGATAACCAGAGCCCTGTCACAGGTGTCCCTTCAGTCTCTTTAATAATGAACTGCTTGTATACTTGGGCAGAGGTTGTTCAAAAAGAGACATGATTTGACTAATAAAATTTCTAAAATATTCTAAAGGATTATATAAAGAGGGCTTCATTGGTTCTTCCCCACTTCTGCATGGAAATACTGAGTAACACAACTGATAATGTGAAACTGGATGTTGAATTTATACATCAGTAAAGTTAACAGAGACCAAGGAGGCCTCCCTTTAATGATTGGAAAACAGACAAACCAACAGCCCAGACATGGTCTTCCCACTGTGAGAGTAAGGCTCCTCTCTCACTTCCCAGCCTGTGTATTGAGTTCTCAAGGTCTGGTGATGAGTGGGGAATCCTGGCTGCTAATAGCATCCTTGCCTTATTTAGCAGGGATTAGAACATGACCCGTGAGCATCCTCAGTGTTTTAAAAACTTGACCTAAAAGTCTCCAAGTTCAAATGATGCATTTTAAAAGTGAACATGAAAAATTAATATATTGGTTTTTAAAAGCTAGCCTATTTAAACTCGGTGTCTGAATTCCTGATTAATTATGCTGGTTTTAATCCTTTCAGACCTCATAGCGAAACATATGGTACAGACTCAGTTTTTCTTTTCAACCGGAGATGGAGACATAGGCTTGATTCTTTTTTGTCTTGTAAAAGGTAGATTTAAAAACGAGAATCTTTCTGCGGGAAGTTCACCAGAAAAGCACTTGTACAAAAAGTAATTGTAAAGAGCAGACACCCGCATCTACTCTACCTGGTGACCAGATATGTCATAGGTACCATCAGTTCCTCTCTGGCCAATCACAAGCAATTGATAGTTGCTTTTACACTAACAGAAAAGGAAGGCTTTTGTTTTGTTTGTTGTTTTTGTTTCTTTGTTTGTTTGTTTGGTCAAAAATGTTTCTACCAAGCTGGAGGACATTCCCCATATTAGATAAAAGATGGAACTAAGTCATTCCATGTGATGTAATCCAACTGGGTTCCTCTTTTAGAAAAGCATTAGTGGATTTTTTAGTTTTTATTTATTTATTTATTTTTGTTGGTTACACATTTAAGTCAAACATTTTTTCATCTCATACACATCAAGCACATCTGCTTAACCCTGCCATCAACAGCTGTCACTTCATCTACGGTCACCATTTAGGATCACAGGCAGCCATCACTGATTATTCCCATAGATGCAGGTCAAAGGTGTCTACGATAAAAGACTTCAGCGTAGCCGAGCCTCGACATATAGACCATAGTGCAGCACACAGTAAGGATGCCCACACCTAGCATAGCTTGTGGTTCATTGCATAGATTTTTTTCTTTAAGGGGGGATAGTTGATTTGAATCAATGATTTTGAATCAATTTCTTTTCTGTTGTTTGCGATTCACTCAGACAAAAGAGAAGAGAACTGGAGACACCTTTTTGGTAGTGACTCCCCACTTCTCTGGGTTTCTTATACATGGACAGGGTGTTCATTCTGACAGTTCACAATTTTTATCTTTGTTTTTGTTCTTCCTTAATCAGCCTACACAGCCTCAGGCACATCTCAAGCCAATCGATATGTGGGACTAAACCCAAGAGACCCATCCTTCCTGCATCAGCAACAGGTGGGCACGTTTCACCCAGGTGGAATGGGGTAGCCACGCTTTGCTTCGGCGCTTTCTCCATGTTGCCTCTCAGATCTGGATTCAGGATGGGGCTCACAGGGCTTCTGAGACCAAAATTGATCATTTTGTTTTCCAAATTTTTTCCTCATTTATCCTTTGCTTCTCACCTGTCTGACATTTCTGAAACTGGCTCACAGCCTCTTTCGTCTTCATAGCACCTAGTGACAGCACCCGTAGAGACTGGGTTCCAGCTAGACAGTATGGTTGCGTCTCCCTGCACACTGGGGACTTTCTAGCCAGTGTGGCTTTCAGGCACTGACATGGAAAAGCCAGCTAGAGTCAGTACGTACTTTGTTTGGAACAGTTTTGTTTTCTCCAGATGTTCCCCGCCTCCTTTATATTTTAGTCCAGGAGGATGTGTTGTAATGTTTCACAGGCGAAACATTACTCCTACCCTAGTACATTTCAATCACTTCGCTGATTTCAGATGCAATGAAACACTTTTTTTTGGGGGGGGGGGTGATTCTGCCTTCTTACATCATTTATGTTTCAAGTAGGATTTTAAATTTCACATCCCATTAATGCTGTAAATTTAATGCAAATGAAGTGTTTACACAAACTGTGAAAAACTACAGCCAGGATTAATGGCGGCTTATGAACAAATTAGCCACAGTCTAAAGCGTGCGGCGCACCAACAGAGAAATCCCATGATTCTAGTTATAGGGTCAGAGGAATACTTCCACGCACTCCAGCCTTGACGTGTATTTTACGAGGCATATGTTTGCTGTGCTTAAGTTTGGCTACAGGGCAGTTCGAAGGGAACAGTATGTGAAACATTACATAGCGAAAGTAGGCCGCAGCACAGAAGACAGAGCTGGGAATAAACACCAAGTTGTCTCTGTGTTTATATGAGGTTTATATATGTATTAAGCATGCGAAGTTACTGGTGCCCACATCCTCAGTTCTAGAGTGGCCTCTCTGTTTCCCAGGCCTTCCCTGTCGCAGGCCAAGGTGATAGACTGTGTACAGCAAAGGTCACCACATGCGGAGTTCAGAGCAAACCATAAAGATGATAGCTCATTCAAGATACTTGACATTTTGCAAGGTTAAAATAACAACGCAGAACACAAGAGAACTGACTGAAGACATCTGTGTATAGTTATGGAAATTCCAAATAATAATTAGTGGAATAATTCTCTGGAATGCTGCTTTTTTTTCACCTCTAAAATTACTATAATATGAATGTGTTACCACCACTATGGTTCTATTTAACAAATGTATGTGCTCTTTGTGTTTTTAAAACATATGCAGGACTTATAGGTTTTGGAAACTTGGTTTTTTTTTTAAAAAAAAATTATACATTTTTTTTAGAAATATTTTTGTCATAGGACTTGCCATTATTCTTTATAACACCTTTCTAATTTCCAGTTAATTTTTAATTCAAAAAATATGCCTCCATTATTTAACCTTTAGCCCGAACACATTTATAATATTATAACCAATCCCTTCCATTGAGAAACAATTGTCCTCTTTGTCTTAGCCCAGGGCAGCTTTAGTTTGTATCAATTAAGATTATTGTCAGGGTCTCCTGTAATCACAAAAGTGCATTCATACCAAACTTACCTCTCTCTTAACATTATCTAAAGATGCATCAAGAAAGCTCAGCACATTGAAAATGTGGACCTCAACTGTGGGCAGAAATCTGGGCATCTTTTACTCTGCGGAATGTTTATGACACTTTCTTGTAAAGTCTGACATTTGTTTTTTAAGTGGGCAGTTTTGAGTAAAGACCATTTACAATGTGAACATATTTTCTGAGTTCAAACATGGTTGCTATTTATGAATATATGGCATGTATTAATCCTTGGAAGCAAAAAGCCATATACTCCACAGTTAAACATTTTAAATACTGAGCAGATAGACAATTTATTGCTTACGTAATAAGATTTTCATTTGAAGAAACCCAGTTTGCCAAATTCATAATGAACTATGATGTCGAGGCATTGAAGAAAACACCATAAAGGTATATCATATGATGTGCGCGTATCACTTAACTGAAGCACCAGTTAAAATCTATTATCTTTACCTTTCAAATTAAGAGCAGCAGAGACAAAGCTGCATATTCACTATACAGGAATGGAGGGAGCAAAATAGTTTAAATGACTTCAGTAAAGGTTATTCTTCCTCCAGCAGAAATGGGATTGATTTACTGTGTTCTCTCATTACTTTACGAAGATTTAAAAGAGACCGCTCTTCTAAGGGCAGCTCCTAAATGCATTTGGTTTAAAGCACTCAGTGATGAATGCAGAGGAAAATCGAGGGGTACATGAAATAAAAGTGATCAATCATTTTATATTAGCTAAGAGAAATTCAAAATTGGAAAGGCAGTGGCTTTAGTCCGGAGGAGCTCTTTAAACATTCCCCGTAACCTTTCATATACGTGACCCCTTCAAAATAAATATTGTCACCAGGTACATTCTTCAGTTCACGTGGGCTGCTTTAGAAAGATTTATCCTTTCAGCTTATGAAAAATATTGATGTGCATTGTTGCATGCTATTTTTCCCTTAGAAAAGAATTTTAATATAGCTTACATAAATTAAAGCTAACAATAAATTTAAGATTATTGGCTATTTTTGACTGTCTTCTAATAACCTTCCTACAAAATGACATCACAGAAAGACTTTCACTACAGCTGTTCCTCCCACTAACATTCCCACATGGAAATGTAAAATACTAAGGACATCCAGACTGGCAGATTTGAACAGTGAAGTGCTTGCTTTGATGCTTAGTGGCTTGTTCCACACAGTTATTAGCGGTCACACATTGTGAGCCCCTATTTTATAGCGATCACTCCTGACTAATGCCAGGTTCTTACCGTCTGGAAATATTAGTTGTTGTATTTGTTCTGATGTTGGAATTTCACCTAAACATAAATGTGATAATTGCATTTAAGTTTAAAAACTAAAGTCACTTAATTATGGCAAATATTTCAGAAATGTTCACGTATAGCAGTTGCTAACTTGTCGTAAAGCCAGTCCTCCCTGTGAAGTATAATACTCAGCTCACAGAAGTGATCAGGACCTGCCTTTGTATTTTCTGTCATAGTTTTGGGCATAGTTCAAAGCCTGGCAGTGGTCTTTCTGAGGACTCATTGACTGACTTAATGCATTCGCCATTGGCATAGGGGAAATCTTCACAGCAGAACTTCGACTGGCACTTCATTCTGTTGTTAACCTTTCTGTTGGAAAGTGGTGCAGTGGCTGGAAGAATTCTGGGATGCTGCTCTAGCAACCGGGGCTCTGCTCTCTCCTGCCCAGTTCCTTGTCCTCATCTGGAACACTTTCAGAATGCTGAGGACATCTTCTATGACTTCCCTGTGAAGAAGTCCTGAGCAATGAAATCCTTTTCCCCGCTTCCCACCTTGCATGCGCCCTGTACACTTTCCTTTCTGTCGACACGGAAGCAGCCCCATCTCCCAAACTTTATCTACTTGAAAGAAAATGGGAGCTGTCTATCAGAGTGTTCGATTTTACTCAGGAGGAATAGAAATTATTTTATAATCCAGTCTAACAATGTTAATGTACATGGGTATTAAAAGAAAACTCCATTAAATTAACACCAATTCTTTATATGCTAAGGTTCAAAAGTTGACCATTTTGAGGACTTACTTGCTCTCATAGGAAGTAATTAAAAATAATGTAGATTATTTATCATCAATTACAGTTTGGTGAAACATTGCTTTCACAGCAAAAACTTTTAGTAATATACATCAATATCACAAAATTTATTGTAAATTGGAACTATAAGTTTATAACTAAGAAACCTCCTGTGTAGCTATAAGAGACTATACCATTCCAACCAGCCATTGAATTACACCCTGACCCTGGATACAGACTGGAGATTGTAGGTAGGATAAAGAGGAAGTTGCTTTGCCTTCCTTAAATGAGGCAGTAAGTCAAGTAAGCTCCTATTTGTAAGAAGTAAGATTTGTTCTCAGTTGATGTCTCAGAGCGATGTCCTGACCAGGTGCTCTCTGTGACAAGCTGCCTTGGCTGAATGCCTTGTCCCTGCGTGGGACTTAGTGGCGCTTGAGCTTCCGCAGTCACAGCTCCTGTGTGACTGTACAACACTGGTATTTCAAGTTCAATTATCGACTGGTTATGCTGAAATATTTTAACACTTTTCTGGGTTGAATTTGAAAGCACTTTTCATTACATTAATGATTTCTTACACAAAATAGCTCTTAAAGAAATTGCCTTTGTAGGATTTTTTTTTTAAACGAAGATATGAAGTGAAATCCTCTTATAATATTTGTCCTGGCAAATGACAAAGCCAAAGCTTGGAACATAAAAACTATTGAAAAGCCAATCATTAGAAGCAAGCAATTGAAAAAGGACACAAGTAGACTATCAGCAAGCTTCTCCTTAGAGCCAGGAAGCAGGCTATCAACACTCAGGCCATTCTTATTGTGACTGTTATCATAATTGACAGCATGACGCAAAAGCCTATCACGTGACTTCTGGGTAGATATGTACATGGTAAGAGGTCACTTTTCACATATGCCTGCTGAAAAGGAAACACATTTAAAGGAAGTTTTTAGTCAAACTAATGGCTATGCCAATGTTTAAGCTTTGGGGCTAGTTTTGAAATTAAAAAAAAAATTCTTCCATCATCTCTGTCTTTTATTATTAATTCCTTTATTCACTCTTTCTGGTTGTCAAAGACAGGGCGCTAGATATACTCGAATTAATGTCAAAATTAAATTATTTAATTCACCCTTAAATTCCAATCAATAAAAACACAAGGGGAAATTGTCTTTTTTCCTGAAACAAGAGCTCTCAGTGGGAAAAATTCTTAAGATGATATTTGCACACTTTTGAGCTGCATGTGGAACCCAGCATAGGCAAAAGACAATGACAGGCATGGTGCAGGGGACAGTGACAGACATGGTGCAGGGGACAGTGACAGGCATGGTGGTGGGGACAGTGACAGGCATGGTGGAGGGGACAGTGACAGGCATGGTGGAGGGGACAGTGACAGGCATGGTGCAGGGGACAGTGACAGGCATGGTGGAAGGGAAAGTGACAGGCATGGTGCAGGGGACAGTGACAGGCATGGTGGAGGGGACAGTGACAGGCATGGTGCAGGGGACAGTGACAGGCATGGTGGAGGGGACAGTGACAGGCATGGTGGAGGGGACAGTGACAGGCATGGTGGAGGGGACAGTGACAGGCATGGTGCAGGGGACAGTGACAGGCATGGTGGAAGGGAAAGTGACAGGCATGGTGCAGGGGACAGTGACAGGCATGGTGCAGGGGACAGTGACAGACATGGTGCAGGGGACAGTGACAGGCATGGTGGAGGGGACAATGACAGGCATGGTGGAGGGGACAGTGACAGGCATGGTGGTGGGGATAATGACAGTAATGGTGGAGGGGACAGTGACAGGCATGGTGGAGGGAACAGTGACAGGCATGGTGCAGGGGACAGTGACAGGCATGGTGCAGGGGACAGTGACAGACATGGTGCAGGGGACAGTGACAGGCATGGTGCAGGGGACAGTGACAGGCATGGTGCAGGGGACAGTGACAGGCATGGTGCAGTAATGGTGAGAACCAAGATTTATGCATGAGGAGTTTGACCTTTACCTTGTGATGGAGCAGGTGTCTCTAACTTTGGTCAGGTCTTAAAAGGGAAAAGGGTCCCGTTGTCACCAACAATTCTAGCAATTTTGTCTTATAGGCATAAATAATTGTCATCAAAAGAAAATGACCCTTAGTTTCCAATTCTTAATGTATTACTTACAGTCAGCGGTTTTGATTAATTTTAGGGGCTATTCATACCCATTTAACTTTATTTCGTTAAGTATCAAGAAACATGGCTTCAGAAAGTGACAGAGTGACTTTAAGGTATCCGAATGGCTTTGGTTTATCTTCTTGACAGTTTGATTTTGATCATTTTCCCTGTTCATGAAAGTTCTACTGCTTAGAAATGAACTTAGGGAAAGTTCATTTCAGTTGCTCCATAAGCAAGGAGTTCATAGTAGAAATTGTACCCACCCAAGCAGTAAGTAGAAAGCACGAACTCTCGTGTGAGGATTCTTTTTATGTGCCTCCATTGTCCCCCTCCCCCAGACTGTTTCCCCGAGCTATCAGGAGAAATGGGGACACTCAGGGGAACATAAAACATACAATTCAAGATACTCCCTTAAGGGTCTTGTAAACCTAAAATGAAGAGGTAAATTTGCTCGTGTTGGTTATCCTGTTTACGCCTAGTGGGTTATTGGTTCAGTTAGGGCTGTTGTCATCACTGCAGGCTCTTAGCCCACTGCCTGTTTGCTGAATCTGGCAGAGTGGGTCATTTTGCTTACTTTTATTTCTTCCCCAAATTTTATGCGTTTGATAGCTAAAGTCCCCTGTATGACAATGAAGGGCCTTCATCTGAGTGTACAAACTTGACTTTAAGGCCATATTGATTCTTTATGCCTATCAGCCGCTTAATTTATGTGCAGTATTTCAGGTGTTTCCACTTTGGTCTTTCTGCATATGCAGACTATTCTTTTAATTACCTGATTAATTGGGAATCCCTCCTGGCTTTGGACTCATTCCCTATGGATTAGAGATGACCTAGAACTTCTGATCCTTCTGCCTCCACCTTCCAGGTGCTAGAAGTAACAGCACATACCAGCATACTTGATTTTATGTGACATTAGGACCAGGGACCAATTCCAGGGCTTCGTGGACTCTGGGCAAGTATTCTAACTGAGCTATGCCCCAGCCTCCTTGAGCAGACATTTGAAAGAAACCAGAGAGTTCCCTGCCTGGCTGTTTTGACACAATCTCATTTGAACTGTGCCATCAGAAACTTCCCCTCCAAACTGCAGTCTGAGAGCATGTGCAGGGCCCCCCCTTTACTGCTGTGTTCGTAGTTTACAAGTGTTTTATTTGACCCCTATACTGATTGCTTCGGGAGTGGGTCCTATTTCTTTCATTTCTTGTATCTTCTTGTAATATTGGGCACAATGTGTTTAATACCTTGGTTTTATAAACAGTCTTCTTTCATTTGATAGATACATATAAATTAAATAATTAAATCGTTATGTGACTATGTATTTGGTACAGATATGCATATGATTAAGTCCGACTTTTAAAGTCTAAGAAAGCTGGGAGTCAGCACCCCTTTATGAGGTCGCCTGGCCCCTCCCCTACAAGGTCGTGCTGCACCAACAGGCTGGGTTTCTACACTCACGTGGTCTTTGCTTGACTGTTATGGGACAGGAGATCACCTCTTATTTTGAAAAGTAAGATACTTGGAAAACTCACACTTAAAGAAGGTTTGAACTTATGAAAATGTAATAGAGATATTTATGTACCAATTAAAAACCAACTTTAAAATTTGACTAGAAATAACTTGAACTTTTTTTGTTTTTGTTTTTGCTTTTGTTTTTCAAGACAGGGTTTTTCTCTGTAGCTTTAGAGCCTGTCCTAGAATTTGCTCTGTAATCCAGGCTGGCCTGGAACTCAAAGAGATCTGCTTGCCTCTGCCTCCTCGGCTCAGGGATTAAAGGCCTGCGCCACCACCACCTGACCCACAGTTGAATTTTTTATCACTCACACTTTCTCAAAGCAATGGCTAAACTGTCAGTACCTCAAATTTAAAAATCTTTATTATTTAAAGTGAAATTTTGTTTAGCATCTTGAATTATAATAATAAAAGTTTCACATGTTCTTCTAAAGAAGCTTAAATACACTTAGTTTGAGTCTTCCAGTATTAAGAATCTGCCCTGAATTTGCTTGGTCCAAGAATGTCTTGGTTAAATAAGCTGATTAAGAGCTGATTTTCTTAGAAATTCCTGCCACGGGAATTTTTGGTGAATAATAGCTGATTTTTGTTTTAGTTATTTATCTGTTTTCCCTTATCTACACTCTTTAAATTTTTACTTTATTGGGTAGTTTATTAGTTCAAATATAGTTAAGAAAATAATAATAATAATAATAACAATAAAGTAATAATAATAATAATAAAGACAGAGAAACGCTCTTGCTTAAGTAACTTGGCTCAAGTGGGTGATAATAGACAAGCTGGCACAAATACTTGTCTTCTTAGATGCTTTGAAAGTGTAAGCAGTGCTGGCCCATAATATAGACAAACAAGTGAAAATCATATTTTATAATTTTTAGTTAAGGAGTGAAGATTAATTCAATAGTTCAATATGAATTCAACTGGTATCTTGCCAACTTCTTTGACATTAAATTATTGTTAAATGCAATCATTGATCATTTTGTATATATTTAAACATTTTTTTCTGTTTTAGAGAAAAAATATTTTTAAAAGACATAGGTGTGTACATGTACGCATAAGCATACATATTAATGATAAGTGGAAATAAATAGCTAGTTTGGTTTAACCTCTTTAAAAGTATATGTAGGAAAGAAAAGTTATAACTTACATTGGTTTTAAATGTGCAGGATAAAGCCAAAGATTTTGCACTTGCAATTTTTAGGGTTGATTAAAGAAAAAACGTCACCAGCATGTAACTGCTCAGATTTGCACAAGAAACTCCCAGGAAGACAGTAGGGTCTCAGCTTCGTCTGAGATAGCCCATGAGCGGTCCTGGGGTCTTACAGTTTTGTGCAGTATTATCAGCTTTCAGAGAAAGCAGAGCATCCCCTAGACATTAACCTGTGACTAATCATTAGCAGAACTGGCTGTGGTGTGTGGAAGTACATCTTGCTTCCTGCTAACATGACTCAAAAGTGTCACCCCCAGGTGAAAGTGGATGGGGGAGGGGTGGCTCCTGAATTGACCACAAATGGTCAAGCTCTCTCTTTTTTTTTTTTTTTTGCTCAAATTTTGAAATATGCCCCACTTATTTCTGGTGATTATCAGTATAGCCTAGCACACTGAATTTCTGTTTAGAAGGGCCCCTCAGAGAACTCATGCACATGCGCGCGCGCGCACACACACACACACACACACACACGCAAGCATGCACATGAAAGGAAGGAGGGAGGGAGGGAGGGAGGGAGAGAGGGAGGAAGGAAGGAAGGAAGGAAGGAAGGAAGGAAGGAAGGAAGGAAGGAAGGAAGGAAGGAGGAAGAAAAGCCCAAATCCTGCTGGAGGCTGAGGACAAAGTGTCTGAGGACAGTCTGAACTACACAGTGAGATCTTGTGTATCCACCCCCCCCCCATGTCCCCTCAGAAACAAATCTTACAATGTTGTTTTTCATACACTATAGACTAAACATATTTTCTTCTTTCAAATAGCAGAAATATGTCATCTGTTTAAAAGTGAATAGGTATATATTTTCTCCTTTGTGTGAATATTATGGCTGTTTCCAAAATACCTACTTTGTTTCTGTTTACTTTCTGATTTATGAGTCCTTTATAACACCAAGCTGAGCAGATTCCAGCCATTCAGCCATCTCTGCATCTTTCTCTCTGTCTACCTGAGGGGACGTTTTCCGGTTCTTTGTAAAACAAGTTCTACTTTAAATATCCAAGAACTTTAAATACACTTTCCAAATTTTAGATTGCATTTTTGCATAAAAGCTATCTTTCAGAAACCTCATGCTCGCTCTTCGGCTCTGAAGAAACTGGAGTCTGAGAGTTAATAGCCTTTTTTTTTAAAGCCCTGTGTTTTGGGGACAGAGTTGAAGCAATTTGTCCTAAGTGTAAAGGACATCTAGAAACTCTCCCAGAAGAGGCAGTCCAGGTGCATTCAGTGAGGCAGCTTCCTCTCAATGCAGGATGCATCTCTCTAAAGCTTAAAAACCACGATTTTCTAGACTGTTCCCCAACCCTGCCCCTGCCATGACAGATAAGTTTACTTTCTTAAGCATAAAAATAAGCAATATATCTTTTCAATAAATCTGCTAGCACTGTAGGGCAGCTGTTAAGCAAACAGGGCCGGCTAGGTCCTGGGAAGAGCTCAGGAGAGCAGAGCCTCTGCTCAGATCCAGGGAGAATTGGTCTCAGGTCCTGTTCAGTACCTTCTCCACCTTCTTCCCATGTGGGAACACATTTACAGGGCCACGCCTCTGAATTTTACATAGACCTCAAGCTCATCTTTGACTCTTCCTGAACAATGCCATTTTAGGTAAAATATAATTCAGAACATGAGAAACTGGAAGCCTCCCAGCTTCTCTATCTGTTAGGGTCAATGCAGGGCGGGGCCTTTCTCCTCTAAACTGCATGTCTTCTGTTTTGCAAACTGCATGCTTTACAGATATTGATTATTCTACTCTGCATAGATGATTTGGTATGTCGCATAGAAAAAAAAACGCATTTTTATTTCCTTTCTAAAATAATCTCTCTATGGAACATTATTAACGTTTTCTTTTATTTCAGCTCAATTTATACTCTAATACTGGCTAATTGTCATGTTCTAAGCACTTGTTTCTCTGTATGCTTTAATTAATAGAGAAGCATATTGCAATAACTTTTTTTTCTAAGGAAAAGTCTGGAAATTTTGCTTTATATAGTATGATTTTGTTTTCTTCTTGTTTTTTTTTTGTTTTGTTTTGTTTGTTTTTAATTTTGTCTGTTTGTTTTCTTTAAGTTGCCTCTTGGGAAAGTAAGAGTAATGCCATGTTCAGTACTAGTTTGCATGTGTTCATTTAAATACTAAAAACTGTAGTACTGCTCGATCCATATCTGACTGCTAGGTTTCAATTGACAGCTGAGGATTTGTGACTGGACCATGAATCAAAACGGCAGGCATTTATACCCCAGTACCAGTGAGGATACATTGGGAATTACTTGGCAAAGGTAACATTTTAATTATTTCCAACCCTACACTTACACCTAAAACTTACATAACCTAAAGTGTTTGTTTTTAACTAGTTGTGCAGAAAATATGTTAAAAGTCTAGTTGTTTGGCTGTCCCATCCCTATTCCCCTGTCCCCCCTCCCCGTTTAATTCCTGTCTAGATGCAACATCGATTAACCTGAGACTGTGGCGTATGTTAACTGATCGTTGGGATTTCTCAACACTGTCAAATGTTTGGGACAGTTTATAACAGTTTTGGTGGGAGTGGGAGGAGTGTGCTATGACATTTAGATTTAAGGGCCTGGAAATGAAATCATAGCTTCAGGCAAGATTTTCTGCTACCTGAGGATAAAACATTGGTTCTTTACATTCTATGCGTTTTTCTCATCTCAACTCTTTCCTCTCTGCTGACCCTAAGCTGCTGAGTGTTTATTCCTCTCTCAGCGGGAATGACGGGAAGAAAGGTTTCAAGTCAGTCTGTTCCGCTGTTGTTCACAGAGCAAGCCCATTTTGGAATGGAAAGATTATTCGAATCTGTAGTTCAGCAAGAAATTTTGTTTAAGTAGTTTTAATTTCTGTTTGCAGACTGATGTAATTGACTTTATTAGGTTGGCTAAGAAAATTATTTGAAAATAGTTTTGATATTATCTTATGTTTTGGTTTTGGAAAAATATTATAAAGTAGCTGTTATCTTTTCAAAGTAGTTTGTATCCAATAAATAATTTTTGGTGTAATATATATTAAAACATAAAGATGAACAAAAGAGAGTAAATCCCTTGCGTTTCCTGAAAATAGAGCCAACACAGTTTTTACCATTGCGCTGACTGTAAGCATTCCTTTGCAGTTTCTGCGTGAAGTCAGGTGTTGAGTTGTTAGTTATGAAAAGGGTGTTTGATTTCATAGTGGGTGATGGGACCTGCTGTGGGCTCAAGGAGTCAAACGTCTCCATTTCCTCAGATAAAAACTACCTAGATTTTGTTTTCTGAATTAAAAAAATTAGATTTATTCAGTCAGGCAGTAGTGGCACATGCCTTTAATCCCAGCAATAGGAAGAAAGAAGCAGGCAGATCTCTGTGAGTTCAAGCCCAGCCTGGTCTATATAGCTAGTTTCAGGACAGCCAGAACTACAAAAGGAAACCATGTCTCGAAGAATAAAAACAAACAAACAAAAAATTAGATTCATTCATTTTATATGTGAGTAATTTGCTTGCATGTGTATGTGTGCACCATGTAAATATATGGTGCCCGTGGGATCAGAAGAAGCCATTTGACCTTCTGGAACTTGAGATAAGGATGGTTGTGATCCACCACCAGGTGGGTGCTTTGTATTGAACCTTACTCCTGAACAAGAGCAATAACTGCTCAGCCATCCCCAACCTTGCAGTCGGTTTTTAAAGATTCCATGACATTTAATTAATTTAACAATTAAGTGATTACAATATGACTTTTCCCATGTTTAAATATTGGTGGAAATAATCATCTCTAAAAAAAAAATCTATTGGGATGTTCTTCCCCAAGAAGTTTATATTAGTAGGAAAAAACACTATATAATATATACTTACAAATGGAAGATAAACTTGGTGAAAGTAGCTTATTTAACTAGTCTCAATGATTAATCGTGCTTAATTAAATTGAATGAAAGTGGCTTAAGAGTCTGAATTAGTAAGCTATTTAAAGTTAATTTAATTAGACTTGATAACACGATGTTTGCATTAGTTTATTAAGTAACAATCCTCTACTCCATGCTTTGCCTATCAGCAGAATGGCCTACGTTCACAAGGACAGCCGATTAGATGAAAGAGTCTTATGTTTCTAAATGTGTCTCTGGCTGTCAGAACTTCTTAATCAGTAGACTACTGATGGGCATTTACTTAATCTAGAAGAGGATAATATCTTTGAAGCGCATTAAAACCAAAAAGATGTAAGTTTTTGGCAACGTACGTTTTGTACTAAGTCTTAGTAGTTCTGGAATCTTCTAGAACTTGGTTTTTCCCAAAAGGACATGCAACACACATATGAGAAGAATGACCACAGTGACTGATAGCATTTTTCATCCTGAAGCTCCCTTTCACAGCAAGCAAACTGACGTGACAAGCAGCTTTCAGATCATAGTGAATCTGGGCTGGGGAGACCACCTAAATTTATTGATTTCATTTTTCCCCTTCTCAGAGGATACTAATCTTTCTTAGGATTGGTGGATAGCTATGTGATGGACTGAGTCATCGATAAAGCCTTGAAGTATGCCTTGGGTTGCATCTGCTCTTCTTGTCATGACTCGAGAGGGCACATTGTTGGTGTTTGAGGTGTTTCTATGCGTTCTACACAGATTCGCTGAGTCGGGGTGGGGGTGCCACCCTAAGTACTGGAAGAGTTACACTCCCAGCTCCTTGAATCTGCGTGTCACTGTTCAGAACATGCTCAGATGAGATAGTAGTTCTCTTGGCTTAGCTACCATTTTCAAAGATGGGTACACCTGTGGGACATGATGGGGCAAGGCTTTAGCCCTAGCACTGGGGAGGCTAGGCAGACAAGACCCTGAGCTGGAGGCAAGGTGGCCTATGTTTCTAAAACTTCATGGATTTTGTTTTTAGATATTGAAAAGACAGATCCTGCCTGTGTCACTATCACTTTAAGAAGGATGAAGACAGCTAAAGCCATAGCGTCCTCCAAGTAGTTTGACAATATTAGGCAAAGATAGATTTGTTCAGCCACAGACGCAAATGACTGAGATTTAATGTGGTAGACAAAGAACATACTACAAGTCATACCTGTTGTGGCTATTGCTTGGTGGCTTTTTGTGGTTATTGTTGTTTAATATGTTTTTAGTTGAAATAGAACTAGATCACTTTTCCCCCTCCCTTTTCTCCCTCCAGCCTCTCCCAGCTAGCCACCCTCCAGCCCCTCCCAGCTACCCACCCTCCAGCCCCTCCCAGCTAACCACCCTCCAACCCCTCTCAGCTATCCACCCTCCAACCCCTCCCAGCTAACCACCCTCCAACCCCTCTCAGCTATCCACCCTCCAACCCCTCCCAGCTACCCACCCTCCAGCCCCTCCCAGCTAACCACCCTCCAACCCCTCTCAGCTATCCACCCTCCAACCACTTCCATGCTCCCCCACTTTCAAGTTGATAGCCTTTTGCTTTGATTTGTGTGTGTGTGTGTGTGCGTGTGTGTGTGCACAAATGTGTTTATACCCAAAGGCAATCCATGAAGCCTGCCTGTAGATAGAAGGGCACAGCAAAGCAAGTATTTGGATTTGCTTTATTTTGTTAGGATTGTGTATGTTGCCACCTGATTTGTCCTCACTTGCTTTCATTCCTGCTTGAACCAGCTGCCCTCTAGAGATGCTTCTTTGTCAAAAAACAGCTTATCTGAGGGTCTGGAAATGGCAGGGAGGGAGATGTGCGCATCCTACTCAAGCTGGAGATCTACTTGCCGAATCCCACCCTAGCTCAGAAACTCCATCATGTGCCAAAGCTGTGAGGCAGGGTCTCACAGGCCTTTCAGGTTACAGTCCTGAAGGGGTTTCTTTGCTTTGACCTTAGCATTTTGTGAAGGGGGTGTGTGTGTGCGTGTGTGTGTGTGTGCGCGTGCAAGTGTGTTGCATGTGTGTAAACCGACAAGCTAGGTCCTTACTCAAATCTAGAGAAAATGAAATTTCCTGCCTAAGTAGATGGTTGGTTGCTGGAGTTGATACAGAAAAAAAATACTGAAGGCCTTGTTTCCTCTTCAATCAGGGTAGATTCTCCTAGGAGGATGTTAGGAGAGGAACGGCTCAAGCTGGGTACTGCTGTGTTTGTTCTTTGTCCTCCTCCATGCATACATTCTGTTGTTTTCTGCACAAGTGAGTTGTGTGGGTATAAACACATACAACAGTTAACTTGCTAACTAGCTTGCTTTCTTAAGACCCAAGCCAGACTCTTGCTTGCTCTTTCAAATAAGAGCAGTGTAATTGAATGAAAAAAAAAAAGCTGAAGGACAATCTAAGAATAATATAAACATAAGTTATTTTAAAACATTGGATGGATGCTTTCTGCAGAGAGAAACTGGATTTATTGTTTCGTTCTCCTTTTCCCCCCTTCACCCCTTTAAGAAGACGCGAAGCCACAAGAGAGTGGTTGTGTGTGTCTGATGGCGTATATAAACATAGAAGAAGCCTTCAGATGGCTAAAATAAACACGCGCGTGTTACTGAAGGATATGTTTACACAAACCATTTGCTCAGCCCCTGAAATAATGAATAAATGAAGATTTTACTGAAATAATTGGAAGGATTTTTCTTGTTTCTGCGTATGCCATAATTGAATGGCACCAGAGACATTTATCAGCGATTTTCTGTGGCATAAGTGTTCCCGGTTCCTTTCTGTGAGTTGACTACTTCATCCTGTCATTGCTTTACACATGTTTTTGTAAGAAATTGTCGTTTATTACTGCAATTCCAGAGAGTTGCTTGATTTCCCAAGAGGAGTTCAGCAGCCAGTAAAGGTTATTTGGATCTGGCTGGTCAAGAGGAAGAGGGCAAAATGAAGGTGAATATGAATAGTGAATATTTCATACTTAATAGTTACTGCAAAAGCCGTTACCAATTCCCCTCCACTATCCATACAATTTCCTTTATAAGATGTATCCTCTCTATCAAAAGACTAAAAGATAAAAACTTAATAATTTTAATAGGTTGCAAACTGTATGTATTCACATATGTGTTTATATATACAGATATGTGGCAGGCACGTGATAAAGGCGTGTATGCACTCCTGTCCTTATGTAGTTAACTTTTATTTTAACGTTATTCTTGGGTTATCCCTGCACATGCCCCAGGTTAGCGTTTCCTGCTCAAAGGTTCTTATCTTGACACAGAACTGCAGCCTGGCAGCTGGGCTGTTCCTGTGGTTCCTGGGGGGGAGCTGGATTCCCATCACTGAATCTCCCTTTCAGCTATTAGCTCTAGAGTGTGTTCGGACTGTTAAAATTGTTTACAGCATTCTGGGTCCCTGGCACCACTCTGGAACTCTATTTGAAACGCGGATGAGAGAGATGTAGAGGAGAATCCTACAGGTTCCAGGCAGAGAATCACGAAAGTTGCGCATGACCAGTGTTTGGTTACAGGACAGCTAGCTGCCGCTCTGCTTTTATCAGTCTCTTGAAAGCAGAGACTTTCCGTTCTCATCAATATTATTTGCACCTGTTAGGAAATCAAAGCTAAAGTCGTTAGCATTTTTTAAAAATGATCTGACATGGTTTTCTATAAACACACGATGTCTCTGATCTGGCTTTTGAGAGCTGTGTCGGGACTTGTAGTTTTCACCTAGTTTTCTCCATTTATAAAGAAAGATTTGTCGAACTGGACATTTCCTTTTTATCTAGACAAACTCTTCAGAACACTTCCTAAGAAATTAATTGTATTCCAGCCAGACTTGCATGCTGCCATCCCACAGGAAATGGGTCAGCAATCCATTAAGATGCCATTAGATAATCTAATTTGGAACTTAATCTCTAAATTAACCATGCTCCATACTTGAAGCATACTTGAGAGAAAGAAAAAAAGTTTACGTTTGAATCGATAGGGGAGCCGAAGCGTGAAGAAGGCTGTTTGTTTTTTTCTGTAGCTGTGGTCACGTCTCAAGCCGTCTGGTAACCAGGAGAAACCAGACATGATGTAATTCCAGATTGAACTTGAACTTCAGGGACTTAGGATGGGGGAACAATGGACCATAGGAATCAATAATGTCCCCTTTCCACATGATTATGTCTGGAGCTTTCGGTCAACCTTTCTGGATGGGCAGTGTGACCCAAACGAGATGATCCGGGGACAAGATGTTAAAGGAGAGAGGACAACTTTCTCCATGGTGTTTTCCGAGCTGCACTGCAGATTCCAGCGGGCTTAGAAAAGTTCCCCCTCTGCAGTGAAGCGGTGGCCTGTTCAGAGCACTCTTTGTTCGCCTAGGTAGGACAAACTTAATCTTCCGTTTCCTGTCAGATGGTTTTTGGCAGCAGAGCCGGAGAGGGAGGAGCAGGATTCAGAACCTTCTCAAATGCAAACCTTACTGATTAACCCTTTGCAGCTAAAGGAAGTGTGCTTAACACTGACGCTGTTTGAAGACGGTTTATGCCAAGCACCGGGTAAACACGTACGTTCTCGGCTGAGGAAGTCGGCTTCGTGGGCCCACACACCGTTGTTTCTTTACTGCTGTGGTCTCAGAGCTAGGACGAGGTGTGTTGTGACTTGGATCGTATTTACACAATAGAGCCTGGAACAAAATCTATTTTATGGGAAATGCAAAGTTTTTAGTAGAAAAAGGCAGATCCTATCGCATTTCCACACAGTGACTAACAATGCACGGGTCACGTGGCAGAAACTGGAAAGTGAGTTTCTCTCTCTGCTTCACTTTGTTTCCGTTCCCTGCACGTGTGAGCACGATGAAGGAGCCAGCATCCCAAGTTTAACTCTGAACTCTGTGTCATCCGGCTCTTCCTGTTCTTGCAGAAGCAGGTCCTCTCCTTTAGAGGTAAAGCCGTATAAGTCATACTGGATCTTGCTCTTAAATAAAAATCCTTTGTGAGGGAGGCTCCTGGCTTTTGTACAAAGCTCACACTTCTCTTTCATGTAGTTGGCCTTTGGTGGTCCGCTCTGTGAGAGGCACTATTCTGGAGGACCATTTTTGTAGGGAAGTGTCTGCAGTTGAAGAATCACTTATGCAAATAAGGGAAGCCATAACCCTTGTAACAATAGCACTGAAAGGAGCCCAGGGGTGGAGAGGAATACAGACTAGAGAAAGGCCGGAAAGCAACATGTGGGCTTCCCTGCGCATGGTCTAGCCGCGGGTGGAAAATGACAACAGTTAGCCTACAATGCCATATATTTTTAATTGGCAAAAACCTCCCGCAGTTCCATAAGTTGATATATGTATGTGTATGTGTCCTGTAGTTAAACTGTAATTGTCTTCATAATTTTCGATCATACATTTTAGATCTAAAATATGAGCAAGATCAACTCAAGTTGCTTTTTAAAATTTGTTTAATTTGACCGATTGAGGGGGAGAATTTTCTCTTAAATCCCGTTTACATTCAAATATGAGCAAGTAAGTTTTTGTGACTTTTAAGTCTATCGGTTCCCTTGTTGGAGGGCTTTCTAGGATTTTTTTTAGTCGCTTTTATGAGAGAAGAGCTAAGTGTAGTGATGGTCCTGTTGCCTCTGCAGCTGCAGTGTTCCCATATGAAGTCACTGTTGCTTGCCTTCTTCCTTAGATCAAGTCCTTCACTGGCATGTGCCGCGTTCTAACGTGGAAAATGCTCTCACTTGTGCTTTCTAAAGTGAACCTTCAATCCAGCGTACCCCACAAGCAAAGTCATCGGAAACGATCGAATACAAACCAGTGAGGTTTGACAGCCTGCTGTTGGATGTTATTTTCAAAAGTGTGGCTCCCCAGGGATGAACTATAAAGAAGGCTATTTACCTACTTAGTTAAGAAATAAATACATTTCTCTTTCATTACGATGAAGTGCTATTGCTTGCCGTTAGAATCATTCCAGGAGCCACCTGCAGATTATGATAGTTGGTGTTTCCCAGAGAGCTCACAGGGGGCCTTTGCAGAGCAGGTAAGGGCTAGCCAGGGAGCTTTCTGACGCAGACTATTGCAAATAGTGATAATCATTAGAAATCATCTTGCATGCAAATAAGATCATTCAGATGGCGATAATGATCATTAAACATGGGGAAAATAAATCAAAGAAACCCAGGACCTGTGTAAAGCATGTCGTATATTTTACTTTCAGTCTGCCTCATTTAAAACGGGGCTGAGAAGCAACTAGCACCAGCTAAGTAAGCTACAGTTACTCATGTGGAAGCTGGGCTCCACAATGATTATTCTCGTTCAGGTGTTCTAGTGCCTCTGTGCGTCGGCCGTAATTGAGTATCTTCTGTAATTCACATGCAGTAGAGATATAGTGACAACAAATGCTCATGTTTTCCATGGAGTGCTGAGGGAAACTGAGAATGTGGTACTCTGGGCCTACAGTACTGCAGTCCCATGACTCTGCACAGTTGGATACAGCTCAGGCTTCTGACTCCTCGTCCATAAATTAAGCATGAATGTTCGCTGTTAGGACCGAAAACATTAAGGTCGGTCAGTCATGTAGACCAGTGTCTGGCAAATTACTTCTGCCATGTAAGTGCTATTGATTAGATGCCGCGTTCTTCTAAGATATTAATACATTCAGCTTGAAGCCTTGTTCATTTATTCCTTCTAGTAATGTGAGTGAATTGTTTTTCATAAGACAATGCATAGCCTTTGAGATTTAGGGAAGCAAGCAGCTAGTTGAGATTCAACATGGTATATCTAGACAGTATGGTGTATCTACAAAGTGTGGTGTATCTAGACAGTGTGGTATATCTACATAATGTGGTGTATCTAGACAGTATGGTATATGTAGACAGTATGGTATATCTAAACAGTATGATATATCTACACAGTATGGTGTATCTACACATGTGTAGATGCATGTGTGTCATATATCTAGACAGTATGGTATATGTAGACAGTGTGGTTTATCTGTACAGTATGGTGTATCTAGACAGTAGGGTATATCTAGACAGTATGGTGTATCTACACAGTGTGGTGTATCTAGACAGTATAGTATATCTATCTACACAGTGTGGTGTATCTAGACAGTATGGTATATCTACACAGTATGGTGTATATGCATGTGTGTGGTGCATCCAGACAGAATGATATATGTAGACAGTGTGGTATATGTACACAGTACAGTGTATCTAGACAGTATGGTGTATCTACACAGTGTGGTGTATCTATCTAGACAATATAGTAAATGTAGACAGTCTAATGTTTTCAGACATGCTTTCACTTTAGTAGAGGAAATACTTTGCTGTATGTTTTGGAAGAAACACTAAAACCAGCATGTTAGTAATTTGTTAATAAAATTATTGTTTGGCTTAAAGAATAATAAGTGATACCTGAAATTGGTGCAAAGGAGTCGGAGGTGAATTTTTCTAAACTGTCATTTTATATGGTCTTCGTGCTTCCTGTGCCATTGTGTGTTTTATCTCTGTTAACAAAATGGCCACTGGTATGGTTGGACTTCGTATAAATCTGCCTCATCTTTGTGCTCTATTGCTTAGCATTTCTCAAGTTCTCAAGTTTCTTAGACGAGTATCTACAATCTTTGAAGTGAATGTAGTATGTAAACCTGAATGGCCAATCTTATGATTCCCCTGGAAAGTATTAGTATAATTAGAGCGCTGACATGATATGACTTAGCACAGTTTGAATGCCTACGAATGAAATGAGCATCAATTAGTAATACATGGACTGAGACATTCTTCAAACAGCTCTCACTGTTTTAGTGATCTAAGACTAACAGGTGAAGCTTTTTACTTTGGATGCATGTTTATTTGACACCCTGTAGTTCTGGTTGGTTACTGTGTTAAAAGCCAAAGAACCAATCACTTTGGGCCTTTAAGGCACAGTCACATGATGAAAAATTTTTTTAAATGACCCTCAGATGTTGCTTTGGCATCCACTCCATTTTTTTCTCTTTCATTGAAAGATAAAGAGTCTGTTTACTCCTTTAGTGGAACAACTATAGTTTATCTAGATGTAAGAACTATAAGTTTTAAAGGTACCATCTACCCAACTCTATTGCTTTTCTCAAGTTTTTTGAGAATTTCAAGCCACATTCCCCCTTAGCTTTTACTATAATGTTACCTGGGAGCTATTTTTGCTTCCTGAGAAGACAGGTCTAGACAACTTGAGGTTGTTGCTCACGCAGTACACAAGTCCCTTTGTCAACATTGATGAGGTTATGACATAGTCTGTGTACTGTATGGCAAATTCATTGTCTCTTAAAGCAAATCTATTTGCCTTACGAAAATTCTGTTCTAAAAGTTCTTGCAAAGGTTGGACCAACATGTCACTTTATAGGAAGACAAATTATCATAGTGAAATGGCCATGGGACACAAACAGAATTGTTTATATCTGAGGGCTATGTGGGAGAGATTGGCCTTCGTTCCTTCACCCATGAGAGGAGATAATAGTGACCATCTCAAGAACTAAATCATCAGACATGGCTCCTTCTGTTCACCAGTGTGACTATCTAGAAATTTCTCCTTTTGAGCTAAATCTATGAATTGAGTCATTTGGAACTCTGGATCATTTCTAATTCAATTGCCAAGTCTTCCCCATTACCCTGAAACAGTTCGTTAAATGATTCGCTGAGTTTCTTCAACAAAGACAAGAGACTCCAGTGTAAACTGAATCAGGACCATCACTCCCTGACTATCTCCTAAGTCAAAGGAATTGGCTTATGGCTTCCCTGTTGGTGAGAGTCAGTTTATACAGATGGTCACAGTAAGATGAATATATTTTCCAAGCTATCCAAAATATTTGTTTCTCAAATTTTACTTTAGTTGTCATGTGTTTTGTGTATGATCTATCTCATCATGCATGCCTTCAACATAAATTGTGTTTTTTTTTTATGATGCTGCTGAAATCTTTTGAACTCTTTGACTCTTATTCTTCATACTTGTATCCTTTTCTTACTGCTTTTGTTTCCAGGGGTTATGGGTAGCAGATGTTTTCTAAATATATGTTATCAGGTTTCAGTCAGATTCGTCTTTAGTTTACCTAAAGGTGATTTGACATTGCAAAATCTAATGATAACGAAGTGAACGCAAGCTTGAAGCTACACATGGTTGGCTTTGAATGTTTTGGAAATCCTTTCAACTATATAGTGAAACTCTTACTAGTCAACGTATAGATTTTTTTAATTGAACATAAAATAATTCATATAATTTTAACTCCCCCAGGAATGAAAACCAAGACTTATTTTATATTTACTCAATCTGCCTATGTAAATGTGTGGGTGTGGATATTGGCATCCACTTGGGAGCCACAGCGTGATGGTGCTTATGCGTTCTCAGTGAAGAACTATGAAAATTTAGGTGCTATTTTTTTTAATTAAATGAACTAGTTTGGTTTAACATTTAACCTTATTCTATAGGCACTGAGTTATTTTATCAGGATTGTTCCCCCTACGGGAACTGCTGTTAGGGATCTAAAGAATGTCCTTATGGTTCTGAACTTGACCTATGGATTGGTGATAAGAGGCTTGTAAAACCAATATATGGGGTCTGCATAGTGTTCCTGTTTGAGATTTACTTTCCCCTAAAGATTCATAAACAGTATCAACAAATATACTACACTCTGTAGTGTTGGTATGGCCATCATGTTGGCCAGGAGATTCAAAAAGATTAGCTAAGCATTTAAGTAAAATTTGTTGCACATTATACAACATGAATCCTCTGTCTGTGATGAACAGCCATTTGTTCTGGATTCTTCTCTTTTCTCCAGGTATTTGGTATAGGTGCCACACTTATTTTTCAGTCCATAAGACACTCTCTCCAAAGCATACAATCTCTAGATGACTCTGTGGAGCTCATCTATTCGGGGATTCTTGTGGATTTCACAAGGTGCCTTGTTGATGATGCTGTATTTTATTGCCAAGGCTTATCTGTTGAGCTAGACGTTTACTTTTGACACACGCTGCTTACTTTAGGTTAAAAATTATAGGTGGCTGTTTTGTCATTTGCCTTATTGTTAAGAAACAGTGGGCCATTTTCTCCCCTGTGGTGTTCACCTTTCCGTCAGTAAGATAACTGCGGAGAGCAGCTGGCTCTGCGGCGATGTAATAAGTGCCGTAACAGAACTCTGTGCAGAGTGCAGTGAGGCACAGTTGAGGGGAAAATAAGTTTCTTGGCACATTATGTAACATTGTTCCAGTCAATGCTACAGACTACAGAAATAATTCTGAAGAGGTGTGTAGGAAGAGAGAAAATATGTGAAAAACAGTCAGGTCTCTCAGAAAAGATTTCAGTAAAAATATGTAGTCTTTAGGGTTGGGGTAATTCATCATCTCAGGAAGATATGTAGGTTGGTGTGTTTTTTTTTTTTTTCTGCATAAACTTGGTACGGAGCATCTCGGTTTTAAATTCAGAGGTACTCAGATGACAGTGTGCTTACAAATACAGGCAATCAAGGTCAGTATCTCTTAAAATTAGTTGGGTTAAAAATGAGTTCAGGCCACTGATTTATTTGTCTCAAATTTTGTAACACACCTGTCATATGCTAAGCAGCGTACTGAATGATTAGCAACGTAGAAGTCAAGATTTGCTGCTGTTGACCTGGTTATTTAATCATAAAACCCTTGAGCAAAAAGTCACTGCTTTCTTTTCTTTTGACACATTGCTGGGCAATATATTCCTAGACAGGTAGAAATAAGCCGTGTTTTATATTGAGGTGTCTTCAGAGTAAGAAAAGGTTATGTATTTGTCTTTTTATTTAAAATGGTTTATTTTTGTTAATTGTCATGTTTTTTATGCATTTGAGAGTCAAACAGATAGGCATGTCTAGATCGTTAACTACAGTAGTAAATCCCATCTCACCTATTGATTCCAACAGTAGAGGATGGTAAATAAAATTTAAAACATGAAGAGTAGGCCATGCCAGACATTGCTAAACTGGAGGCAGAATTGTCTGTGTGATCTTTCATTGGTCCAGCAATGCAGCTGCTATGTGGCTGACGTTACCTCCAAGTTGAGTATCAATACAAATAATGCAGTAGATTAGGTCTAACCCAGAATGTTTGGGGTTGGGTGCTGTGTGGTGCTGTCTGGCATTCCTTTTCTCCATATGAAACTTTTATGAGAAATTATGCCAGGAACAACTAGAGAAATTTTTTTCAAACTTGTTTGTAAATCCCAAGGCCAGCATAGGCTGTTGCACAGCTGACTGGCAAGAGACAGGAAGGCTGGCACAGGCCACTCCCCTTCTCTTTCCGTCCTCAAATGTGCTATTCCAAATGTGCCGTCATTCCTGGTGGTGACATCAGGGAATGCTCAGGCTCTGTTGCCAGCCAATGTGAGGAAAAATGAATGGAAAGGAAAGCTTTGGTTTTATCTAAAAGAAATTATAGAGGAGAGCAGAAAAACGCCAGAGAACCCAGCAGCCCCCTGTGCTGAACCCTCCATATGGGCTTCTGCATAGAATGCAACAAACTGTGCATTCAGGATAGACATCGCTTGGTTGTCTAAAACTTTTCAGTTATATATGATCATTAGGTGTTTCAAATTGCATTATATATGTGGACCTGTCTGAAAATGTATTATTTTCTCATTAGAGAGAAAAGGATATGTATTTCATTAATTTTTAAATTTATGTAACCTAGTAGGCGCAGATAAACACATCTTACCCAAAGTGTTTTGTGAATTAAAAGTTAAACACAATTAATAAGTCTAGCAAACTACAATAGTCTGGTATCACCAGAAATTTCTGCTTTTCTTTTTCTTCGTTTGAACAATAAAAATCGTTCTCCACTTATTACATTGAAGTGGGTTGAATATATGAAAAAGAATATCCTTAATCAGATAGAGTTCAGCAGTTGTGAATGTATCCTATTTCATGTTTTTCTGCGTCTTAGGTCTTTCCATGAAAGCAAGAGATCATATAGATTATATATTTGTATGTTGTGTATAAAATAGAAGTTATTTCCTGTAATGCATATATGTACAATATGTGTAATTTAGCACAGTTAATGCATGCTATTAAATTTTAAACTTCATTACAATTTTAATTTAAAAAATTAAAACATAATAGTTGTAATTTGATGCATTTAGAATTTAGAATTTATACTTCTAATATGACTGGCGATATTAACATTGTGTTTCTCTTTTTTTCTTCCCTCCCTCCTCCCCTTCTCCTCTCAACAGTCCTGGTACCTGGGCTAGCTTGGTTCCTTTCCAAGTGTCAAATAGGACACCCATCTTACCGGCAAATGTCCAAAATTATGGTTTGAACATAATTGGAGAACCTTTCCTTCAAGCGGAGACAAGCAACTGAGGGGAAGGAAACACAACAATAGTCTAAGAAAATTAGGGGAAAAACACTCAACGCAAAGGAAAAGAAGAAGACTGGAAGAAAGGGAGGGAGGAGCGAAGCTGAGGAAGAAGACAGCACTTACAATCACTAGTTCCCTTAAGGTTGACGCTCTAACGACACGAAGGGTCGATGATATCTCACGATGCTAGACTGCAGCCCCCGCAACGTAGCCTTTGTTCATGAAGTCCGCTGGGAAATAGATGTTCTGTCTCTATGACAATATATTTTAACTGACTTTCTAGATGCCTTAATATTTGCATGATAAGCTAGTTTTCTTGGTTAGTATTCTTGTTGTTTACGCATGGAGTCACTATTCCTGGTTATCCCACCAAGGCTAGGAGGCGGCATCAGAGGTGCTGGGGACAGAGCCATGAGCCAGCCATTTTATAAGCACTCTGATTTCTAAAAGTTAAAAAATATATATATATAAAATCTCTGTAGCCTTTAGTTATCCGTACAGATTTATTAAATTTTGGCCCTTAACCCAGCCTTTTCCAGTGTGTAACCCAGTTTGAAATCTTAAAAAAGGACAAAAAAAAATGAAAAATAGGAAAAAAAAAAACGGTTTGAACTCAAAGGCTCTATGGAAGAAATGCCTCTGTGTGGGTAAAGTGTTACCTCTGCATGCAACAGTAAAAATTAATATAATATTTTCCCCACAAAAGATACACTTAACAGAGGCAAGTGCAATTTATAAATTTATATCTAAAGGGGAATTGTGATTATAAGTCCTTCAGCCCTTGGACTCTAAATTGAGGGGATTAAAAAGAATTTAAAATAATTTTGAGCGAATTTATTTTCCCCTCAGTTTTTGAGGGCATTTTAAAAAGGCATTAAATCAAGACAAATCATGTGCTTGAAAGGAAAAACAATGAATGAAAACACAGCACTTAGGTTGGCTTAGCTGCAGCCTCATCAGAGGTCAAATTATTTATTTAAAATTACTGGTTGCATCAAGAACCCATAGGGTGTACAAACGGTTCTATAAAATCTGCATCGTAGAGACAAAGAGGCAGGTAAATCCATGTCACAAGGGTAAAGCTCCCAGCGTACAGGCTGGGAATGAATGCCAGGGCATAGGGTAGGGAAACACGCTCTTCAGAGAAGTGCCATCGGGGTGCTGGCAACGTGCATGGTGCTTTCAGACATTAGCCTTGTTCAACACATCTCTCGTATTGACAGATCCATAGTGTGCATGGGCAGACACATGTTGCCTCTATGTCTCTTAAAATTTTAATTAAAAGTACTCTTTCCAGTAATCCTAATTTGCACGAAGATATAATGTCCACATTACGTGCCTTGCCTTGAAATTTAAAAAAACAAAAGACAAAAAAAAACCACAAAAGTGACATCACTACACTTGTTTTGCTGCATTTATTATCGTTTTAAATCTTTACCATTTTTATGATGAAATATTTTGTACTCCAGACGAAGAACAATGTGTGACATCATGGATTTTTTAGACAGTTACACCTTTATCTCACGTTTATAAAGCATATCATGGCTGTGTATAGTTGCCGCTTCAAAGTTGTAATCGACCAGCAATATTTTCAGTATTTTGGTGTTTTTTCTATTAACCTTTCATGTTTTTCATCTTCCAATTAATATTTGGGGGGAGGGGTTTCAAATTTATACGAATTATGCAATACCAAGTTTTGCCTATGTAGGTAGTGCTTTTAGCTGTATTGGTTATTATAGGTAAGTACACAGATTTGAAAAGAAATAATGTATGCTTTTTTGTTTGTTAATTTGTTTGTTTGTTTTAATTGACCAAAGTGGGTACTGCTATTTTTGCAGTGTGATGAGGTCCTTTTGTGTACTGAGAGATGGACAGGGGATTTTTTTTAATATACATATATATATATATATTCTGGGGGTGGGTGGGAGGATTTTTAACACTTTACAGTGTGGCTGTGAAGCAGTACACCCTGAAATGGGCCCGGGCTGCAAAGCGACTCTTCTGCCTACTGTGACAAACTTCAGCTTACACAGGTTCCCTCCCCCCCTCCCTGCGTTCCCACCTAGGGTGCAAGCTGAACTCATTTCTGGTTTTCAAGCTAAGAAAATGGGAAGAAAAAGCAAGCACAGCAAAGCCTCCTAGGGGCAGAGTTAGAACTGCCCTGTCTTGTTTTAGTTGTGGTGGATAGTTTTTCCTGAAAGTTCCAAATCCACAGTGGAAAGTAAGCCTGTCTCATATTTGGCAGAGACGTTTCTTGAAGTGCCCACATAGCAGATGTTGGCTGTTTCACACTTCTGAGTTTAACACAGGAATAAGCTTTCTTCTACCAAACACGCTCGCCCATCTGGAGGGAGGGCTCCCCTATCCTTCCCAGCCCCGTGTCATTTTCTCAATGGTAGGAAATGATGCTCCTGTGTCTTAGGACTTCGAGTGGATGGCAGTGCACTTGGGAGTTTGTTCTCTGACATCCGGAAGGTTGGCTAGAGAGAGGGTGACTCTTATTGAATGTATTTGGACTGATAGATTAAAATCAAAGTTCAGTTTTTAAAGAACAAAAATAAGTAAATCCTTTTATTTTACCAGCCCTTGTAAACTGAAAACCAGAGCAGAGAGAAATATAGACTTTTAAGCAACTAATTTTCCTGTGGATAAATTAAACCCGTTTGATAATGATGAGAGGGACTTCTTTTTAAGGGATGGTACTTCAAATATATATATTTGAGTTAGTTTCCCCTGAGGGCTGGAGGTGAATGAAGGCCAATTTTATTTCATCTTCCCCAACCTGGTCCTATTGAGTGTATTCATTACTCCAAGAAGATCTTTCAGAATTAGTGACACACACAGTAGGTTGTCATGAGGCTCTGCTGCCCCCAGCCCCTATGCCATGGCCTAATAAAATAAACTGTCACCTGTACGCATAGCAGA